>NC_091674.1:23084000-23396000 GCF_042453785.1 Malus domestica | reverse complement strand
ACGGAGAAATTATTCAATGTAACCGTAACTCTGCTGCTTCGGATTACCAATCCAATCATTTTGTAACACGTATATTTATCAAAATTATACATTAAACACAATGAGGGCAGAAGTTTGTGGTCCACTAATGTGAATGAGGATCCTCTCCGGATCCTCAAATCGTGTCCGTTCATTGTACATCCTGTGCCAGAAATTATTTTAAATACTTTTATTTAAAATTAAATATTAATAATATCTTACGAAAACTAGCCTCATGATGTACAATAAACAGACACGATTTGAGAATCCAGGATCCTCATTCCACTAATGTTACGGCACGTGGTGCAGTATCATTGTTACGGTCACTATATGTGTACCTCATTTGCTTTTTGAGTAAGGAAAATGATTTCCGAGTGTTAAGTAAATCAAAGATTTTGGTGATTAATTATTTGGTATATCATTAATTTTGTGATATGCAAAAATCTGGGTTTGGAGACAAAAGGAAGATGCAAAAATGATATCACTTTTTTTTTTTACCATCATTACATGGGCATAATACAAGGATAAACTTAATTATGAAAATATTAGCAGCTGTCCTAAAATTATCAGTTTAATTTGCATACATTGTTGAAATTTATATTGAATCTAAAGGCGGGAAAATGTCGCTTAGTACTATGGTCTAGTAGTTTTCTTTTCACTAGTAACATCAAAAACGAATTTGAACCACAATATTACTAACGTGTTAGTATAGATGATATCTTTTGTTCGAAAAATAAATAAATAAATATGTGCTGCAAAATTTCTTAACCCATTTCAATTTAAGAAACGCTGCGTTTGATTCGTTTTCGCGCGCAATTGGTACAAAGTAACAGAACCCTAGAATTTCCCAGAGAGCAAGAAAAGTAAAAAATGGAGAGGGAGGAAGACGACTCAGAGAGCGAGCTTCTCATAGATCGATTCAGACTCTCGACCATCCACATAGCCGAAGCCGAAGGTAAACGCACGCACGCACTCTCCAAATTTCCATAATATTTCATTAATTTGGACGGCCCTGATTTCGTTTCCGGCTCTCAGTTCTCCAAATTCCCCATTCGCTGCAGCGAAGCGAAACGCCATGGAGATTTCGGGCCCCGTGATGGCTTGCATTGCCGATTTGGCTTTCAAGTATACAGGTATTTTGTCCTTAGCTTTGATCACTTTGCTTTCTGCTATGCAATTAAGAATTTTGGGAAAATTGCGATGACCTTACAGTTTCGTTTAATTGATGATAGAACTGGCTGGAACAGAGTGGTGAGATTCTTGTGCTTGTGTGATTGAAAATCGAATCAGAAATGCTTAGTAGAAATTTTAGTTTCGGAATTGGGTTTTTGAATTTTGATTGGAAAATGGAATGTCTGATTAGGACCTGGGTTACTGGGTGCAGAAATGAATTTTGATGCAAATGAATGTCGTTTGCGTGGACCGAAGCAATTCCAGTTAGATTCGTTAGTAGGAGGTGATTGAAACTCCAAAATGGACTGCCTCTTTTGGTAGGAATATTAGTTTCTGAATTGGGTTTTTGGAGTTCGATTGATTAATGATAGGTCTGATTTGGAAGTGGGATTTGAAGAAAGTTCTCACAGGATTAATGGGAGGAGAAATTTCTTTAAGGAATGCATTTCGTTTGAATGGACCAAAGAAATCCGATTAGATTTGTTGGTAGGAAGGATGGTGAGAGATAATGTGATGATTTTAAAATTGTGACATTGCGTTTGATGTATCGAAAAAATTCCGATCAGATTTGTTGGTGGGAGAGATTGTGAGAGATATTATGTGATGGTTTGAAAATTGTGACATTGCTTTTGATGCATCATACATTTCTTTCACCCTAAGAATTTTTATGCCATGCTTAAATTTCCTGAGCTTAACAGTTCTTCTGAAAGATAGTTTAGATTGCTGCAGTGTCCTGTATGTTAAATTTCAATCATGGGTTACTAATGGAAGATTTGCAATTTTGCAAAGCAGAACAGTTGGCAAAGGACCTCGAGTTATTTTCTCAACACGGTGGTCGTAAAACTGCAAACATGGAAGACGTCATACTTTCTGGTGAGTCTTCATTCTTCAAGCCTTAGATTTCTCATTGATGTCACCCCCACCGAGATCGAATGATATAACAATGTGTCCCAAATTCTTATGAACCTAGTTATTCTGTTCTGTCTTCTATATTTTTTTGTTTGAACTTTTTTCTTTGGACTCTGGATGTACTGATTCTTCATGGAAAACACGGTTTCAGCACACAGAAACGAACATCTGACCGCCTTGTTGAGGTCCTTCTGCAACGATCTGAAAGCCAAAGAACCACAATCTGAGAGGAACAGAAAGAAATCATCAAAGAGGGAAGACCAAGCAACTACCAGTGTAGTACATATTCCAGATTCTTAGCTTGGGTATGTCTCTGCCTTAACATGATTTACTAATGCAAACCCGAAAATCGGATAGAGAGAAGAATCCTTGTTGTCCAAAGTTTGATGTCTATGTAGGAAGAGCTGCGACTTGTTTGACCTTTTAGTAGCCTCCAACTTCTCCATCATGTGAATTTCTCAAGAATCCTGAGTAAATATGTATGAAAAGCTAACGCCATTTCAGATTTTCTTGTGTGCATTGCTGTTTAATGTATCTCTCTCTATTGTTCAACTTTGTGGTGACGAATTGCGATAGGTGGGTTAGGATTGCGATCACATTATCCATGTTCAATGTAGGGCCCGTTCGGGAGTGATTTATGCGCAAACGAAAATCGCTTACGGAATATGGAGTGTTTAGCAAATTTTAAAAACGCTTTACATGATAATTGAGGGCTTGTTTGAGACTGGCTTCTGGAAAGGGCAAAAAGCGTTTTAGACTGCATTTGACAGAAAAAACTAGGAATTGCATATGTCATAGCAGAACTTTCTAAACTTTCTAGAGAAGCACATAGCTGGTGATTCTTTAGGAAGCATTTTGAAGTGATTTTCAAGAAACACTTGAACGTTTAATAAATTCTTTTTAACATATTTCTAATAAAAGATAAAAACTCCTTAAATGATAATCAATGACTTGTTTGAGATTGCTTATGGAATGTCAAAAAGTGTTTGAGAGAACATTTCGGGCTGTATTGGGAGAAAAACTTAAAAAGTGCTTATAAGTCATAGAGAGACTTTCTCGAGAAGCACATAGCTGGTGCTTTCAAATAATTTTTAGGAAACACTTTGATTTTCAAATTTTCTTTTTTTACCATATTTCTAATAAAAGCACTTTTGCTCCTAATTTGGTAAAATCATTTCTACATAAACACTCCCAAATGAGTCATTAGTTGACTCTTGGTAAGACCCAGACTTGGCCCAAGTTCGGCTTATAGTGGGACAGCCCAATCTGAATTTGGTTACTTTTCCACCGGCCTAATGGAAAATACGTCATTTCACCCACTAAGACCATCTTCAATCCATGAGATAAAACTTAAAATATACCCAAAAAAAAAACATCTCTAACGATGGGCTAAAATAAGTCATGGGGAGAAAATATATCTGGGCTAGATTCTCCCTTGGATTTAAGCCAATATTAGTATTTATTAGTGTTGACTAAAAATGGGGCGTGGCCAATTTTAAACTTTTTTTTGTTTTTTACTTATAATCTAAAGGCGATGATAAAATGAGATCAAATCTAATAGTAAAAAAATTTATTTGACGGCCTAAAATTAAATCTACTATCTAAAATAATTTAAGAAAATTATTCAAATCAAATTTAACTTAAAACTTTATAAATACCTATGTATTTGTATGATTTTTAATTACTTATTGGAATTTAAATATTTTTAGACTAAAATGTTCATAAAAATAAATTAACATAACCTACATAAATTTTACTTTAAAAAAAGTTACTGAAAACAAAAAGTTAGGTTAAAATCATTATTTTATCATTACGGGCTAAAATTTTAAATCATAAAGGTTGGAGGAGAAAAACAATTAAAATTTATAGCTTAAATTTTTAAGCTTTTATCTCCAAGGGTTGAAGATGGTCTAAAGAAAATTTTATCTTTATCTTCTTCTTTATTTTCCAAATAAAGGGAATTTTATTTAATGTGAGTATTAATCATATGCAAATGTCCCCACTTAACCGATTTTCAATTTTGTTGCGGGCACGGACATTGCCTAGTTAGGCATACTTAGGTTAACTACCAGGAAAGGTTGTTGCATACAAAAGGGTGGGCATGCCATCTACTTACAAATTTACAATATTTGTTCTAAGTGACGATAGCGACTCACAGGAACAATTACCGTAAGAAACGTTATATATACATTTCTTGTACGCAAAAATAAATCTCTTGGATCAAAATCATAAGAGTTGGTTAGTTGAATGAATAGTACGAAAGAAAGGGGAAAGATTTTAACCTTGTGTTTATATTTTAGATTCGTTTTAGTTTTTAGAGTGCAATTTATATAAAACGGGTTAGCTGTTACGTGATGTTTCGATTTAATAATGTAATAAAATACCGAAAAAACATATACATTACTTGTATTATTAAATCAGAACGTTCCAGTAGTGATGCTAATGTTGTTTCATGTTATAAGATGCAAAGTTTTTGTAGTTGTTGAAGAAGGGTGATGAAATTGGGTTACTTTATTTATCAGGTTTAGAGACTTAAATTTAAGGAAAATTAATGAAAATTGGTTGAAAACTTTGAGTTTTAATAAAAATGACAAAATAAAAGGTAAAATGAATAATACCAGAATTAACTCTTTAATGTAAAAATGTAATTTTTCATTAAAATTGACAGTACTAAAAATTTTTCGTTAAAATTTCCTTAATTTTATAGTACAAAGGACCACAGATATTTTCGAAACAAAAAGTAGTCAGTTATCGGTCAGGAATTCTTGAAACCTTTGTCCTTAGTGGCCAAGTAAAAAAATAAATAAAATCAAAATTAAAAAATAAAATTTATAAAATTTATAAAAAATAAAAGGGTGCCTTTGTGGTTCAGTTGTCCCATCTGTGTCTCTTGCAGAGGAAGCACGCGCCTTTTTAATGTGTAGTTTCTTCATATGGATTCTGGAAACCTGCAAAGTATATACATATTTACTTTTGCAGAAGAAGAATAAATAGTAAATATAATTATTTAATTATCTTTAATTTTGTTGATGGCTGATTGGTGGACGTATTTTGCGCTGCAATGCAATAACAATCATTAATCGCAATCTCAGGCTCAGGATTCCTTCAGGAATCGGATTCAAAGTAATAATAACTAGTGCCGCAGAAATTAAAAGTAATATAAATGCACGCGTGTGGAATTTACTCCTCCTCCTTGCACTTCAAGACTCCCTGTGCAACTGTGCAATGCACGACCGGTTCATTGTTATCATAACGTTCAACTTTAACAGCATATTGTTGTATGGCAAGGATTTGTTTATAACAATGTATTATTAGATCGAAACATTGTGTTGTAGTGGTACCGTTGAATCTGTTGTTTCATATCAATGTGTATAATATGTTAGTCGTAATTGTTAGTTAAAAATTATATTGACACATATACATCGTCGCAATAATTATCTATCTGCATTATAAAAATTTCTCTCTTATTGTTAGTTTTATCTTCTCCTATATCTGGACCCCGTTTGTCTAAGTAATGAATTTCTGGTCACATTGAATAATCCTAAACTTGAATAATCCTAAACCCTATCTCTTCATCAAAATATATTTATGGTTCCACTTTTTCTCTAACGTGTCCTTCCTAATTATTTCAAGAAAATTTTTCTTGGTCTTTTTATACAACATATGTCTAGCACTAATTAGCCATGTGACCGATGTTTAAAGTGTTACAACTTACATGAGGTACCGTATGAAATTACAAGGCATGACAGTGACACGTATCTTTCATCTTGCTCCCGAATTTAGATTCCTTCTTCTAAATTTGAATATGTTAGAGTATCGCATTGAAAAAGATACTACTGATGAGAAAATTCAAAGTCGATAACGCTAAGTAGTTGGCTTGATAATAAATTCTAAATTAAGCAATCACAACGAAATTCAAATTCACGTATTGCTAAATCTCGAAAGATATTTTGGAATAGCAAATAATCGTGCAATCTATGATCAAACAAATAAATTAGAAGTGCCCCTGACTCAGCTTAGGGCTAAATGTCAATTGTAGTGAGATTTCCTTGCGTACCACTTCTTAAATGGGGTCTCATAATGCCCAATATCAGATACCAGTCAACCAAAAAAGCATATTCGGGACTGGTCATCCCCTTACATCGGTTATTGTATTCGAGGTATCCCGTTTAAGATTTTTATTTTTGTTTTTCTGCACAAAAAAACATGTATACATCAATTATTTCATTCAAATTGGACAAACTGAATTGTCTTTGGCAATGTGACATATGCACAATAATGACCATTCATCAATTTAATTAAGAAAAATGAAAGCAAATGCATTATTCAAAGGGAGAGAGTTATGAACGTGCAAAACAGTCAAACATCCCCGAATTGTTTTTCTCCAAAGACCTCTCTATCTACATCACGTAATCAAATGTTCACTCCAAAGATTATAAGTGCTTTTGCAGAAAAGCACCCAAAATTCAAAAGCACTTGTGGATTTTCACATTTTGTGAACCGCAGCCACACAAAAATGCCACAAGCAGTTGCGTGGTCCTAAAACAAAAGAGAAGAAATCAGTAACTTCGAGTGTGGAAGCCCATGCTTAATTATCCTTTAACTTTGTTGGTACGTACAAGAAACAGCTTTGGCCTGCCACGTGTCCCTCTAGTATTCTCTTTTTTGTTTTTATTTCCTAACTTTTCTATGGAGAATACTTCTCTCATTTTCATGAGTAACGTGACATTGTGAATTAGACCATACATACGTTATAATCTAAATAGTTTATTGTCTTTATTATCTCTAAAGATCATTTTAAAATACATTCGATTCAGATATTGTTTCATATGAACTTATTCATGGTTCATTATGAGAATACTACTTATAACTAAAATCGTCGATTTGTTTGATATATTTAGTGGCAAAACAGTCTCCAAAATAATTGAGATTTCTAAAGATGATCATTAGTGCGTGTTTACATATGTGGAAAGGGAATGAGTGGAATGAGAGTAATTCCCATTCCTAATTATTCCTTCATTTAGCAACTTAAGCAAAACGAAAAGTAGTGCATGCCTGAAATTTGACAGAATCAAAATTCAGAAGGGGTAGGTCTAGTCGTATTGGATTAGGCGTAAACATAATCATGTTTATCCTGGTTCTTCTTCCCTCTTATTCCAATTTAATAAACACGTTTTTTTTTAATAAACAATATTATGTACACTAAGGGAAATGGATGAGTTTAGGTTTAGTCTTACAATTGACTAACAATAATGTGGTTCAAATTCGTCTTTGACGATAATTGAACATGAGACCTCTCATTTATTAGTGAAGAAAAATGCATGTAGTAAAAATGATGGATGTATTATCAATTTTTATTTATTATTATTAATTTATTACGATGTTTTTCACTTTCACGAGGCCACCCATACCACGTGAACCTTTTACCTTTAACCGTTTTCCTTCTAGTTTCTCCGTTTGCCGGAAACTTGTCAGAAGCTGCAAAACCAATTATTTTTGTTTTACTTTATAAAACAATGAGCAGTAAATTAATTAATTAACAAATTCGATTAGATTTTCAAGCCAATTCTTTGATTGGCCTTTAAAAATCGAACCCGAATTGCCCAAATTCTGCCTAACCATTTGTACAAGTTCAAATTAGATCATAAGTTAATAATCAAGCACAAACTTTTAACCCTAAAGGATAATTAATAAAAGAATTACTCCTCTTTTTCGCTAGTCGCTTCTATCAAACAGGGCGGTAATTTTCAACATGGCACAATGAATACGAGATTAACAGATTAAAATTTAATATTACTTGACACGAGATTAGTTAACAATTAAGTTAATGTGAAATGTTCGATGCTAACTGTCACAGCCCGTCCCGAGATTTTATTATCGAGGTTGTGAAATTGACGAAATTACCCTTGTCGGTTACTAAGGTACGTGTGGCGTTATTTGATTAAATACCTACTCTCCTAAAGTCTTGGAAAATAATTGGAGTTGGATTAAAAGTTTGGTATATATGTTTTGTGTGGTTAGGGATTAAATAATTGGAATGTATGGTTTTGGTTGGACCACACACATGCACAGGACCCCCTTTCCTTTCCCCTGTGCTCTCTCTCTCTCCTCTCTGTTTCAGTCTCTCTCTCCCTCTCAAAATTGTATGGACAAAGGGCCAAACCCTCGAACTTTCATGGATCGACGTTAAAAAGGTAAGATTCTTCATCCTATCAACCTCCTGAGTCGTTTGGTACTAGTTTTAGAACGAGAAACCTTAGAAATCACATTGAAAACCCGAGGTCCGATTTGAGTACTGTTCATGCATTCGTGATGTGTTGATTTTCACGGAATTCTAAGCTTATAGTGAGCTTAGTGAGGTCTTAAGGAAGCTCGGAGTGCTTAGTTTGAAGGTTTTGGACATCGGGATCGTTGAGTTCGAAGTTGGCCGGTTTTCTTGGAATTTCTCCTGTGAGATTTCATAGTTTTTAGAGCCTGGTGTAACGTGAAACTACATGATTAGGGCTTCATTTTGATATAAAATACGAAGAAAATGGTTGAGAAATGACGAAGAACAAGGAGATTGAAAAATCTCCAGTTTTCCGACCACCGAAAAAAACCAGTCCGACGAGCCCAAGGTAGGAGACGCGCATGGGGGCGCATGGACCCGTGCTTGTCCAGGCGTGTGGGGGCACGTGACAAGCCCAAATTTTTTTCTAAAAATATGTCGACGTTCGTGACGTCGAGTAGGTCACTGTGGTATATTCATATACCCAAATTGAGCACCGTGGTTATGTGCTTTAATTAACGTTTTTATAGTTGTTTCGCATATAGGTGACACCTATCCTGAGGACGAGCGCATCCAGGGACGTCAGGTGAGTTTATGTTATTCATGTGAATCATTGATGATGTGAATTGCGTTGAGAGCTCATAACCTGCACCCCTGGTATTAGTGCTTATAATATTCATCGCACCGCACGCTCACCTTGGATCCAAGTAGGCGCATGTCGTACAGACCATGAGACGGTTCCGACATGCTAGTCGTACAGATCACTAGAGGTGGTTCCGACTGGTAGGTAACCTTAGATTATGTGCATAGATGATTGATGAGAGAAGCACTAGAGCGTATTATTATACCATTCTTGTCGTACAGACTACTTCAGGTAGTTCCGACTTATGTGCAGAATAGTGCCGTACAGGTCACCGTGGTGACTCCGGTTGGTTTGGATATTGAGCTATGGAATTAACCGTATAGGACCAACTGCAGGGTCTCCGGTTGATTCATTACGTCACCTGTTATATTGATGCATTCTAAATCTGTTAATGACATTTATGGCATGGCATATTTTATGAGTTTTGATAAGAATAGGGATTTGAAATATTTGAAGATTATATGTATATTATATACTATTTTTCTGGGAAAGTATACAGGTTTTACAGCGAGGGTTAGAAATGTTTTAATCGAATTGTTTTTAGAAAGCCTTGGTTTTACTGACCCACTCTATTTTGTTTTGAGCCCTCCAGGTTCTAGTTAGTAGCGTTGGTGGCCCACGAGGATCCCCACGACGTACTAACAGACTACATAAATGTAGGACTCACCTGCGAGTGTTGTAATCTAGTTATGGTCCTACTTGACTGCACCTAGTTCTTAGGCTATGAATATATGTGTTTCACACTTAAACTTATTCTAGCACGTTACTTGGTTATTACTGCTAGCATTTGGTTTTTATTATTCGTATGTTCTTATCTATTGCTTCCACGTCGCATTTTTTGTTACGTCACGCCCACGTGACGGCCAGCACGCCTTGATTCTCGGATCGGGGCGTGTCACTAACGCTATAAACTTGTTTAAATAAAATTCATCGATGATAATTTTTAAAACAAAAAAGTATGTCAATCAAATAAAAGAAAAAGTATCTCAATTCCATTGGTTTCGAGTATGACATACCTAAAAAGTATAGATAAGAGAGTTGTAAATCTCATACGGCCCCTGTACCCATACACCTTCCTCATCATCTTCGTACCAAATAAGTAAGAATTCCATTGTGTTTCTTTTACATTCTAAGGTTGCGTTTTGTATGCGGGAAAGAGAGTTGGGGAACGAAAAAGTTGTCTTACCCATGTTTGGTAACTCTAGGCTTGGAAAATGAATATTGACAAAGACGAATTTGAACTACATTATTACTAGCTCATTATGAAGTTAAGCCCAACCTCTTCCACCTTAGTGTAGATAATATCATTTTTTCAAAAAGAAAAAAGAAAAAAAAAAGAATGACCAACTGGTGGCTTTATTATTGTAGTTCAACTTTTTAGAGGTCATGAAGACTCACAGAGGCATTTCAGCCTCCTTTAATCACCATCGTGCGATTCACAAACACAAAGAATCAAATTCAAAATACACTACTTGAAAAACGATCCTAAAATTCGTTCCAAATTACTGAGCAATCCTAATGGTTGTTGGCGTCCTTTTATTGTTTCGATTTGTGCAAATATGGATTTTGGTGTACATTATTTTCACATGTACCATTCAGCACGTGTCCCCCACTGCGGGACCCATCCAACTCCATCTCGTATTTGTGGCTACTGGTTAAGATGTTATCCACGTGTCATCCGTTGACACCTAGTTAATTAATTAATTTTGGTTGTTAGAGCTATTGCCTATTGGATGTCCGGGGAAGAAAAAGATTTTAAAATAAATGTGGAACATTACAAAACCATTTTTGCTCCATCCTCCCACTTTATTTTACTTCTTTTGTTTGTTTCCGGTCATGTGTCATTCTTTTATTATACAATATTTCCTTGTACAATATAAAATTAAGTTTAGTCAATTTTTTTTTTAGCTAATGGGAATTTTTATAACAAAGTCAAAAAAAGCATAGTGCAAAGGGCTCCGACGATGAAAGTAAGGAAATAACAACCGTCTCATAAATTGGGTAAGTACAAACGGGACTTTGCTTATGCATTCAACGCATAGTCAGGTTTTTTTTTTTTGTGTCAATGATGAGTTTTATAACAAAGTCCAAAAGGACGTAGTGCGTAGACTTCTTATATGAAGGTGAGAAAATAACAACCGCCCCATGAATGATTTAAGTACAAACGAAACTCCACTTATGCATTCAACATATGATCAAGTTTTTTTTTTTTTTGGTCAATTGGAATTTTATAACAAAATCCAAAAGGAGTTAGTACAAGGATTCCGCATATGAAGGTGAGAAAATAATAACCGCCCCATAAATGGGTTAGGTACAAACATGACGCCACTTACGCATTCAACGCATAGTCAAGTGTTTTTTTTTTTTTTTTTTTTTTTGTCAATGAGAATTTTTATTACAAAGACCAAATGGGTATAGTACAATGACTCCGCATATGAAGGTAATAAAATAACAGCCATCCCATAAATGGACTAGGTACAAATGGAACGTCACTTATGTATTCAACGCATAAAGTTAGCTAAGTTGGTTTGAGTAGTGTGCTGCATTTAAATTTGAATATTCTTTCTTGTAGTTTAAGTTAATTTAATAAAAACTATTGTTTGAAAAAACCTTTCATTCCACACTACTAACTAGCAAAAACTATTGTTTGAAAAAACCTTTCATTCCACACTACTAACTAGCAATATTCCAGTTTTATCATGGCAAACATTTTATCTACATTAAATTAATTTAAACAACGTGGAATGAGATTCGAACACGAAACTTTAGGCGCATATGAGTGAATGTTCTTAATTAATTAAGGTACAAGCCACCTGCTTATTCTATTGTGTTTGGAAACTAAATCTTCTTGTCATTGATATAAGGAGATTATTTGCGAAATATAGATAAAGAAAAAGTTTGAAAGTTTTTATTTTTGTACTAAAAGTTTAAAAGAATTTCAAGTCATGTTGTATGATAATCGAAAAATAACTTCTTTTTTTTGTGGCAATTACAAATAATTTTTTAAAGTGATTATTAATTGCATCATCTGACAATGATTATGTGGCACACAAGTCGCATAGGTTGGCCAAATTATCTGCGTATTGTGATGTTTACTTGCCAACTCTGGTTAAGGACGTGACACCTTGATATTCTCAAAATCTTAATCTTGGGAAGATGAGCTTTTGATTACCAAATTCGTCAATGATGGTGACTTTGATTCTTTTATTTATTTATATTGTACAATATAAACCTTTTCAACAAGTTTTTTTTTTTTTTGACAAAAGATATTATCTTATAATAAGTTAGCAACAATGTAGTTCAAAATCGCATTTAGTAAGAATCGAACTTAAGACCTCTAACTTACAAATGAAGAGGAATATCATTAGATTGTAGTACTAAGCGGCCATTTTCAACAAGTTTTTAGTTTTTGTATATTTTACGCAAAATTTACTAATTTTCAATCTAGTTGTACGTAGATTTAAAAGTAAGAACAAAGATGAATAATTAGATTTGAATTGGAAGAGAGAACCTTAATTTTGATTCAATGAGGGGTTTAATTAACGTTTTAATTTTAAATTTTTGTGTTCTTGAAAGAACTTGATGTAGCTTACACATATGAAAAAAAAGTAAGAAAGAATTGGAAATTTTTTGGCTTTTACTTTTTTTTATTTTGATGAAATCGATATATAAAAAAAGATAATCAAACATAGAATATGACACACCTCGACTGAGATCAAGGCATGCTGGTCGTCATGTGAGGGTGACGTAGCCATGTGTACAATGCGGAAGCAATAAGGATAAGAAATATACGAATAAATAAAAACTGGAAACTACTAAGGTGCACTAATAACAGGAAGTGCTAAGAGTGAAATACAAGTGTAAATACTCATAATCAGAGCATAGAAAGTCTAGGTGCAGTCCAGTATGACAAATACTAATTATACAGTACCATAAGATGTCATACAATTATTTTAATAGGTCAGAACCGTCGAAATCCTCATACGCCACCAACAGCAGTCAACCTTAAACCTGGAGGGGCGCACAACAGAAAGTGTGAGTGGGCAAAAACAAATGTTTTACAAAACCATTTCAATTCTCAACAGTTCTAACCCCTCGCCGTAAAACATGTATAATTTTTTCCCAGAAGTAGAATATAAGCATATGCATAAATATATATACGTAAATATATCAATTCAATTCATGCTTCACATATTCATAATCATTAGTATGACATGCCAAGATATAACATAGTAAGTAATTCAGGTGAGAATAAATTCATGAAAATATAACATATTAGCCAGAACCCCTATGGAAGTCTGTACAACTGAATTCATAGCTCAATAGTCAATTCTAGCCGGAGTCACTGCAATGACCTATACGGCACTCTACTACACACGAGTCGGAACCAAAGGAAAAGGTTTGTACGACAATACTGAGTGTAATATAATTATGCTCAATACTACTCTCTCATAATAGCTGGGCGATAAATCGCTAGTCACCTACGAGTTGGAACTACCTATGATGGTCTGTACAACAAGACTGTGCACCTAAATTGGATCAAATGTGAGTATATGGTGCGGGAGGTGACATTAATAACATGCATGTGCCATATCTTTGGCTAAATCACAATCATCCTAGATGCAGTTTTACGAGCTCTATGTTTCTCAATTAATGACAACTTTAAATCACATCACAATGCATAACTCACCTGGGTTTACCTGAGCGTCCACAACACCACAATCATATATATATATATATATATATATATATATATATGCATCATATACTAATTTATATACAAAATATAAATTTATATGCATGGCTTTCAAGCATACTTTCATTTAAACGAATTTTCTGGGAAAATATCAAGTATATAAATATATACTAAAAACCAAAAGCCCACTCACTGATATGTCGAAGGGTCGTAACCCTCACTCACTGATATGTCGAAGGGTCGTAACCCCCGAGTCGCCCTTGACTACGCTTGTCCTCGGGATAAGTCTCACCTATATGCGAATTAACTATAAAAATGTTATTTAATGCACATAGACAAAACTAGCTAATAACTTCTCATACAATGCTCAAATGGGGTGTTTGAATATACCAACGTGATCTACACAACTCCACGAACATCCCCATATTTTTAGAAAAAAATTTCGACCACCTACGCGCCGGCCAAGGCACGACTAGATGCGCCGCCCACGCGCGGGCATGTGACTAGCACACTAACGGTGGCAGTAACGGCGTTAGGGAATATTCCATCTAAAAACTAACAGCGTTACCTTACGTCGTTAGCATATTCCGTCAAAATCAATGGAATGTGCTTCTTCTTCCCCTACGATTCACCGGACGCTGGCGACTGTTCGTCGGTTTCTGGAAAACTTCTAACTCTAATTTCTACCTCATTTCAACTCCAAACTTTATGAAATTTGAACCATTTTGAAGATCTTATCAAGACGAACAAAACCATACCTTTTTCGAGTCCTAAAACCCACGGGATTTGCAGGAAAACTCCATGATATTCCGACCAAACCTGCAACTCGTCGAATCTCACTATTCTGATGTCCAAAATCTTCTAACAAACCACTCCTAGCCTCGTGAGGACCTCCTTAAGCTACCTATAAGCTTGAAATCCCCAAAAATATGAGATTTTTCGTTTGCATGAATAGTACCTCAAATCAGAGGTTATGGTTTCTTGGGTTTTTCAAGGTTTCAAGTCCTAAAAATGACATATACGAACTCAAGGACAAGCAAGGAGTTTGAATCTTACCTTCTTGACGTCGATGCATGCTTGAAGTGTGAGTTTGGCGTTCGTCCGTACGTGAGGGAAGGAGAGAGAGTGAGTCCGAGGGAGAGAGCACGGGAGAGAAGTGAGAGAAAGAGTTTGTGTGTGTGTGAGTGGTTCACATGGTCACCAACCAAAACCACAAAACCAATTTCCAGTTTTTGTTCTAAAAATTAGGGAAATACAAATTTGGACCCCCATTTACATGTATAACACACCACAACGCTCACATCCAAGGGTAAAATAGTCAATTCACGTCATCGATAATTTATTTCGAGATGGACTGTGACAGAACATCTTGTCATAATAACCATTTGAGTTTGAAAGTTTTGGAAAAACTAAAAACGAAGCACCAAAAACAAGAAGTTGTAGATAACAATTAAGCAAATAGTAGAATGTTGATCATAACTCTTAGTTTCATAACCAATTTTTGAACCAATTAATTAAACATTTGAATAATCGATTAGTCTTTTGTTTATTTGTATTTGTCTCACTTCAGTTGAAAGAGGATATTGAGTTTGCAGATAAAATATATGAATTCTTAATAAATAATATCGAAGGTTTAGGAACTTAAAACCTAAACTCTAAACCAATAAGATTGAATCTTTGCTCCATTGGGAAGCTCCTCCTTCATATTGGTTTAAGCTTAATGTTGATGGTTGCAAAAAGGGAAATAATAATTCTAGTGGAGCATGTGATGTTTTAAGAGATTTTGATGGCAAATGGATTTTTGAATTTTGCACCAATTTGGGTACATATGAGATTCTCACTGCTTAGTTATGGGGTGGCATGGAGATTATGGATTGATAAACTACGGGTAAAATCAGTCTATGCACCCACAATTCATTTGATGTTGCAAGCTGCAGGCAATAATTATCTTTTGGGTCCTCTTGTTTTGGCTTGTCGTGAGTTGCTTTCAAGATCTTGGCAATGCAATCTTCAACATGTCTACAGAAAAAAAATTTGTGGATAGATTAGCGAGTTATATTCTTAATTTAGATTTAAGCGATTTTTACTTGATAATTCTCCATGTTTAATTAGTTTTGTTCGTGAATATCAACTTGAATGTTCCAATCTAAATTTATTATTAATTAGTTTTATTTGGGTTTTTATTATCACCCTTATTTAAAAATAAATATATATATATCGTAAAGAAAATTATATATTTATAATAAAGTAACATTTTTGTGATAAAGTAGCCTTTGTTTTTTATATGATACTTCCTCAAAACCTCGCACATTCATCATGCCGGACCCTCCCACGCCGACAATCAAGTCACTTGCTATTTCAACCGGCTCGGCTTTGAACATAAAATTCCGCCCAAAAATATCCACATCGGGCATGACATGATACAATATTTTTATAGGAAAATTAATAAAAATGGTTTGAAAATTTTAAGTTTTAATAAAATAAAATAAAGTGATGTAAGTAAATAGTACTAAGAGTGACTTTTTAGTGTTAAAATGTCATTTTCGTTAAAAGTGAACAATATCAGGAGTGTTTCGTTCAAACTTTTTTTTTTCCTCAAGCAACTAATTTCATTAAAAATAATAGTATACAAAGTGAGACAAGTTAGAAGATAATTTACAACACTAAAGTATAAGTGCTGCCCAATACTAAAGTAAAATAAAAAAACAAGCTCCAAAAGTGAGTCCATAACAATGCCTAAGTCGAAACCTCTAGATCTGAAAACGAGAACCAACTTCCTCCACCGAAATAGTTGCACCACCATCGCCAAACAACCACAACCAAGAAGGAGAACCAACGAACCCAAAAAATGAATAGAAAACGGGGGTGTCCAAGCAACCCGTGCTAAAAACGCTCTCATAATCCTACCAAATAATGCGAATTGTACTTTAATAGCCATCCCATTTTACAATATTTAAGTATTAAAATTATCGATGCACCATTATTAACATTTGACATTTCATATAATTTTTAAACAATAATAGAAGGAGATATTTTATTTTATTTGCTGGTTGGATGAGAATGGAACTAGCTGGTATAATTATGATTAAAAGTTTGATTATCATTTGATTAAAAAAATAAAAAGTTCATTTGGATATTTGGAATGTGAAATCACATTATGCTCTTATAAATATAGGTTCATTTTTAATAGTTTCTGTGTCTAGGTTACATGTGAACGGGTTGTTTTTGGTAGGCGAACCGATCAAGTAGTCCAACTTTTTGAAGGAATAGGATTCTCTTCGAATTCTCTTTGTGGGGATCCGGAAGATCAATCAATTGTGTTCATTAATTATATATCATGTTGTTAGAAATTACTTTTTATTTTTAATTTAAAATTGAATATAAATAATATCTAACGAAAATTAGTCGTACGATATACAATGAACTGAAACGATTGATTGATCACTAGATACCCACAAAGAGTGTCACATCCCGGCCTGGGCCCCTACCACATCTCAGGCTCAACTCTACTGTAGTAGCACGATATTGTCCACTTTGGGCCCCGACCATGCCCTCATGGTTTTGTTTTTGGGAACTTACACGAGAACTTCCTAGTGGGTTACCTATCATGGGATTGCTCTCGCGCGAATTAGCTTAATTTCGGAGTTCCTACGGAATCTGAAGCTAATGAGCTCCCAAAAAGTCACGTGCTATATGAAGATGAGAATATACATATAAGGCTTACATGATCTTCACCCTTGGAACAATGTGTGATCTTACAAAGAGGATTCGCAGAGGATCCTTGTCCCTTTTTGAATAATTCTTATGTTCAATTTCTTAAGAGTTATTTTTCACTATTCATTTCCCCAACCACTTGGTAGTCTGAAATTATTGAAGAAAAATTACATGTAAACATCCAAATTATCATGTCAAAAATTTAGTGTTCACAACCCACATCGAAATGGTTATGATTTGTGTAACGAAATTATTGAATTTATTAGTCATTAGTGAATATAATACAAATTAAACATGATTTGTAAACATCTTAATTTGCGCGTGCATGAGATTTCATCAAATTACACAAATCATGTTATTTATTGATTTAGTCAGTTGGTCATCATCATACTTATTTTGGTTATTAAATTATGTATTATAATATAGACATACGATGTTTTTATGTCTTTAAATACAATATTACTTGATAAAACACATTTTACAAAACATAGTGGACTATAATCACTACGCGAAGCGTGAATGTAAAATGAAATGTCACACATAATAATTTTCTTAATGAACTTACATTAGTTGTAAAATTTCCATAATTAAGTATAATTTAAAACCTCAACTGTAGCTTAAGTTGTAATTGCTGGATTGCCCTAGTGGTTAGGACATATCTCTTTAACATATTACGTTCTAGATTTAAACTTTCCAACTCTTTAATAATGTAATTTTTTTTACAGGCAATAAAATATCTACATTAAAATAAGGGGAGATGAATTTAGACACGAAACATCGAGTGCAAAGATAAATGCTCTTAATCAACCGAGCTATGATCGAGTTATCCTTATCGGGTAATGTTAGAAAGACCAAATTTTTAAATCAAATTTGCAAACCAAATGATGCGTCACTAATAATAAATAAGAACATTAATTAACACTTAATTAATAATTCAATCATCTACAACCGCATCATTTGATTTACAAATTTGGTTTCCTAATATTACATTTACCCTTATCCTAATAGTGTAAATTAATATAAAAGTTATATAAAAATAAATAAATAAATAAAAGAAATGCCAAAAGCAAAAGGACAAAAGACGCTGAAAGTAAATGTTTGGCCATGTGATTGGTTAGTATAATGTAAATTAGCATTTGCCTACACACTTTGTGTTTATGAACATATTTTTTTAGAAAATGAGAAGGGGAGAGGGAGATAGAGAACGTGGGGGAGTGAGAGGTTTTTTTTTTTAGGTTTTTTTTTTAATTTTAATATTGAAGGTATTTTAACATCACCTTTAGGTGATGTTTCAATAAAAAACAGTAAAATTTAAACTTGTAAAATTACATTATTGCCCATCAATTTTTGTGTGTGATAGAATCCTAATTTATCTTTTCATCATCTTTTGGTTGACAAAGAGAGTTTCATTAATTAGTAGAGATAAATACAAGGAGTAAAATCCTGATTGGCTGCTAATCTGTATTGTATTTTTCCTTATAGTTAAAATAAGTAGATATATTATTGTTTAAGTATAATGTAGACAATTTTAATTTAATTTAATGTAATTTAATTTTTCAGATATATTTTCAAGTATTGTATACGACTTTTAAATTTCAGAGGACAAAATAAGATTAAAGTCGAGTTCTAGTGATAAGGTGAAACGAGCTTTGTGTTTAAGAAGTAAAGTGATGATTTTTAAGTTACATAAAAGTAAAGTGAGATTAAAATCGAGTTACAGAGAGCGTAGCTAAAAATAATCTTTAATTTAATCAAGTGAGCCTAATCTAATATTATACTTTGAGTAAAATGTAGAAAATTGTTAGCACATTTTAATTTAATTTAAAAATTTCAGATATTATTTTCAGGCATTGAATACGCAGTACAAGTTATTAGGTGAAGTTTGTATTTGTTCTTGAAAGTTAAAACCAAAACATTTCGTGCACAACACCTCACCTCGACCTATCCGACTAGAGAAGACGGTACATAACGGAGTCTACCGTTTCTTATGAATATTTGATTCTTGAAGCTAATTAAATTTAATTTTCCTAACTAATATTAACAAACCAATTAATCCATATACTTCGCATGTAGATGTTGTTTAACTACCTACACCCTTCTTCGACCAAAAAAAAAAAAAAAAAAAAAAAAAACTACCCACACCCTTCCTCTTCCTAGTACTCAACCTTTAGAATCCTTGTCAAATCCTCTTTGTGAAGATCCCAGGGATCCTCCAATTACATTTGTTCTTTGTATATTGTGCGGTCAATTTTCATCAGATATTGTTTATATTCAATTTTAAATAAAAAAATTACAATGATTTCTAACCGCACAATGTACGATGACCGGATGTGATTTGAGAATCCCCAGAATCCTCTCAAAAAGGATCCGGGAAGGATCCTCTCTCGTCAATCCTTTTCTTAATTCTTGGAGTATTCCACTTTCCAATTGCATGTTTTTAGGGTTTCTTTCTTTCTTTATTTTTGTTATTTTTTAAGAATTAATTAATATGGTAAATGATTAAATTATATGTTAATAATTTACTTTATAAGAGTAATGAATTTCAAAGTGTGACAATGTTGACCCTAAAAACTACTATACCTACGTGTCACGCATGCCGAGTAATTAGTAAGCTAACTACGTCCTTCGGTTGTATACGGGGCGTGCCAACTCGTCGGCCAAGGTCGGCTGAGGAGTAAAATTTTTTGATGTTGCGTTGAGCGCACGGCTGACTTCTCGATCTTGCGACTGCGGCCGAGGAAGGAACACTCTCGACCTTTGGGTTCTAGAGCCTGAAGACAAGGCTGCTAGTCTGGAAGTTTACAAATCGTGAGCTCCGGATTCGGTCACAGTGATTATGTTCGTGAGAGTAAAAGCACGCCGAATCGACACCAGAGTATAGGGACACAAATACTCAAAACAAATGTATGTCTTGATTGTGAAAGTGGTTCAGCTGTCAGAATGCCGAACTCTAAAACCTACTTGCGAATACCCAATCATAAACAACTTGGCGTTCGATGTGCCGAGCTCTAGTAACACCTCACTTCGTCGAGAAGGCTGATGAGATGACCTCTGCCAACAAGGATCCGAAAATCCTTCTCGACCGAGACTTAGATAGATAACCAGTCGACCCTGTTACAGTGCTGTTTATCCAAACTGAAGATGCTTCACGGTCGGCTGATTCTACGGCAACCGTGTTGTTTATCCAAACTGAAGATGTTCGCCGCTTGCCTCCACAGTGCTGTTTATCCAAACTGAAGGTATGTCGGCAGAAAAAGAAAGTAAAAATCTCAAAGTTGTTGAGAGGTTTCGCGTAGAGCGAGAGTTTGCACATGACAGTTTTTGTGTTGAATTGGGGGGGGGGCTTGTTCGATGTCCTCCCTCCCTATTTATAGTAGCCAACCTGCATTGAATCCCAATCATTCTCGGATTAGAACTCCTTTCCCCGATCCAACCTTATCTCGGCCAATCCTACTCCTATTATGACTTTGAACTTAACTCGTTATCAGGTTGCATTAAATCTCAAACTCCAGCATCCTTATCTTGTTGAAACTCCTTCTTGTAATATGACTCATCCGCATCCCACAGGTTTCCGACGGGATATGGCCAGCTTCGACTGCGCGGCCCATGAGTTGGACAACCCTAATGACATCTAAACACGGCCTCTGGGCCGAGGACAATTCTAAACTCGGTCCGACCAATACTGGGCCGAGAACAATTCTAAATTCGGCCCAAACCAATATTTTTGGGCCCAAACAGACAATATATGAAAAAAGGAACATTATCATATTAATTGGTAGTTGAGAGTAATTTTAGAAGTAATTTAGCGATAGTGTTTGTGTATTAGAAAATGAAATTAAAAAAGCTACGATATATATGATTTGTTATGGCATAAGGTAAGCTCTCATATTCAATTCGGAACTCCAACTTATTGTTTATTTGTAGTAAAGAGATGGCGGCAATTTGAGATAATGCAGCGACTACTATGTAACTTATGTGGTAAGTTCGTTATTCAGTTATTTCGTAACAAGCTTACATGCAACTACTATTAGGATTTAAATAAACTCGATAATTACTTCGTTGGCATGATGTTAACAATGTTATACCTAATCGCTACTCCTATCCCGCTGAGGATTAGGATGAACTCTTTGTTTGAGGTCATGACATTTTTGCAAGGTAAAATTGTGGGACAATACTCTCAAAATCATCACCCTTAAATCTTTAGTATATGTGCTATGTTAGCTGAACTCGTTAGATCCCGTAAGGTTTTTTGTTCATTTGTTAACAATTTTAGAGTGGGAAAATCATGACTTTTGAAGCAATCTCAATCTCATCATTATGCTCGTATGATAGGTCTTATTTCGAACTTAACTTTTATGGTTCACTCCTTATAAGCCTTGAGCTTTTCAATTCAAAATGTGTATGTAGCACCAGTGTATGCAGCTTGTTATTAGCAAACAGGTTTAGAGACACTTATGGTTGAAGAGGATTCTAAAATTCTAAATTCATGTTATTAATCTTAGGTTTGAGGTTCTTTGGCGTCTCAATACCTTAGTGAAAGACATTCATTATGTAGCTTGCTCTTTTGAGCATATTTCTTCTATGACATTATTCGAACCAACTTTGTGCAACTGTTGTAGCTTCAGAGCATAATTTAAATGGAATCCTAGTTTCGTTTCAAACTCTCCTTCCAAATTCGGTAAACTAACTTTGTAACAGTTGTTGTGACCCGTGTGTACTCCAGAGTCTCTCTTGCTCTAAATTGCCCTAGGGGTATCGTAAATTTCCATTTTCCTAAAATTAAAAAAGAAAAGACAAGAAAATAGAAGCCGAGGTTGCAAGTAGCAAGCCAAGAGTAGTAACCAAGTAACCCGAACAAAAAGTGAAAGTGGCAAATGGGTCGGATCACAAACGTCAAAACAAAACTGAAAGGTAAACACTCAAAACTGGTTCAGAAGAGAAGAAAGGTCACAGACTGGTGATTTTTGTTTGTCCAATCCAATCCAACCCAACACAACTCAACCCCACTCTAGCACTTCCCACCGGGTTTTAAATCCCCTCGTGGTTCTCTCTCTTTTGAGTTGAGTTTTGTGTCTTCAGTTCGGTTTCCATTTCATGTTTTTCTTTTGATTTTATCCGCAAAACCCCAGCACATACTCTCTCTCTCTCTCTCTCTCACACACACACAAACAAGGAAACCCGCTTCCATTTCTTTCTCTCTCTTGTCTTTGTCTTCTTCTTCCTCCTTCCTCTTCCTATTTTCTTCTTTTTTATTTCAAACCCTCAAAAGCCAACCAACTCTCTCTCTGACCTCTCAGATTAAACAAATCCGTAAAACAGCTTTCTGTATGTATTATCTTCCTCCACAGTAACTGACCCACCGGCGGGACCCCTCTCCCTCGCCGGAATTCCCCTCCTTTTCCGGCTACAAGCTCTATTTTTTGGGGGCTGGAAAAAGGATTAGGTAGAAGCAAGCACTTAAGAAAAAGGAAGATAATTTTGGGTTTTTGTTCTCATCCTCTCTCTCTCTCTCTCTCTCCAATCTTGTGGTGAGTGTGACAACTTGCAATGCTGCAAAAGGAGAAGAGGGTTCAGATGCATAGGTGCTGAGATCCATTGTTGTTTCACAAGTTTCCATTTTTTTGTGATAAAGTGATGATCTTTGTCTGAATTTTGGACATGGTGAACAATTGTGCTGGTGAGCCTCCTGTTTTACTAGGTCAGACCTTTTTCTTTATTTTTAAAATTTTTGATGTGAATTTTACCATTTTTTGGGGTTATAATTTGCTGTTTAATTTCCTCTAATCTGTGTAAATTTTGAAACTTAGAGTTAAATTTTATTTTTTTTTCTTATAACTTTCAAGGGTTAAACTCCAACTGCTTTCATGTTCTTCCTGATCTTTTGCTCTTTGCCTTTTCACCATTTTTTCAAGGGTTTAAACTCCAATTTTGATGCATTTTAGGTTGATGAGGAGCTTAGGAAAACATAATTATTAAATTTTGATTTTGTTCTCCTCTATTTTTCTCTGCAATCAAATGGGGTAATTGTGTTTGGTTGTTGGTAGGTAAGCAAACATTTTCACTTTATTACTATTTTCCCCACTTCCTTCATCTTTCTGAGGTTGTAAGGAAAGAAAAAACATCTTAAATTCTTCCAAATTTTAGACCCTAATGAGTAAATTTTCATGCTTTGTGTAATTTGATCTCGGTTTTCTTTGAATTCCTAAATGCCATTCTCAATTTCGCTTTAGAAATTTATGGTTAGGTAATAATCTGAGGATAATCTTAGTTTTTAAATTTTTGTTAATTTTCAGGTAAGGAGTCATGTAACATAGACAAATTCGGCAATTGAGAAAGCTCGAAAATTTACTATATTCTTCGGTTTTGTTTGGCAATATTCTCTGGTTTCGGAGTGCTGCACGATGCCATTTGAAATAATGGATCAAAGGGGTGTATCTGTCTCTTCTCACTTCTTTGAAGAAATCCCTTTTCCTTCTGAGGTAATTCTTTGTCTTGTTACCATGAAAGTTGTTCCATCTTTAGTAATTCGTGAAGTTTTCACAACGTTTCATTCAACATATCGCACATCAT
Organism: Malus domestica; assembly: GCF_042453785.1. Classification (NCBI taxonomy): domain Eukaryota; kingdom Viridiplantae; phylum Streptophyta; class Magnoliopsida; order Rosales; family Rosaceae; genus Malus; species Malus domestica. The sequence goes on along the minus strand of NC_091674.1, from coordinate 23,372,009 downwards.
TTTTTGCCCCGTTTAACTCTATCATTATTTTTTGCCTCATTTTTAGCACATCATACCTTTTTGCCATTGTCTTAATATATATCACTTTGCCAACTTTGATTCACCAGAGACAAGTCGGATTTCAGAAGCTGAAAACCATGCCCGATTACCAAGGTGAGCATCCTGTTAGGAAACTTGCCCGAGAAAGTCTATTAGCTTATTTGTCGTGTCTGGTTATCTTATGTTTTCGGTGGTTATCTGGGTTTAGTTATACCACATTATCTGTTGCAATAATTTCCCAACCAAACAGATGCCCCTAACTTATTAACAACTGCTGTGATGTGTTGTGTGATGCTAAGTTAACCAGTCTCTCTCACTCAATGCTTAGGTTTGAGTTGCCACACGTGTCTACATGGTTAGATCATGCCTTGTAAAGAGGGAATTAACATAAATAGTAGTTGTGATAAAATTAATCCGAAGATTTTGAAGTATGTTGTCTTCATTTTGGTCAAATGGATGACAACTGGTTGCTCGAAATCCCAACTTCAAAACAGAAGTTCTTACTGCTCTATAAAGTAATCGGTTTAACGCACTTCTTTTGATTGAAAGCAAATAAATGTGCCATGGATCACAAATTGGTTCTCTTCTGGTACCTTGTCTGCCAGAAGTTCTGAATGCAATAACTTGTTTTTATGGAAATTGTATTTTTGTTGATTTCATACCATACCCTTGATCCATTCTCATACTTTGAATTTGAATTACTCTATTTTACGGTAAGAACCATAACTTTTCCTAATCTCCTGTGTAAATATTGTCCTTCAGCGGGAGTCAGTGGAATGGTACCGACACCTGGCAGTATGTTGGGTTCTTCAATGCCATCAAAAAAGTATTTACCAAACGGGGCACAGTCGGTGGATTACTTGGATCCACCACAATCCAATCTGGCTGGGGAGCAAATTGGTGAAGGAATTCCCAACATCTCCAAGGTCTTGTTGAAACCTATGGATCACCAACCAAAATTGTGGTCAGACTTGTCCGCAAAGCCAACACCTTATAGCTCAGTTGGTGGGAAAACTCTTAATCCTGGCACCCAGCATGAAAGTAGTCTGTTCTCAAGCTCTTTGTCCGAAACTTTTAGCAAAAAGTGTAAGTTTTCCTTCTGAAGTCTATTAAATGCTTGTCTATATGTTGCATGAGGTTAATGTTACCTTCTGTATTCTCGAATCAGATACTTATGTTGACCATACTCTTTAGTTTTGTCGGTAGATAATATCAATCTGCAGTTCTATCATTCATAAAAAGCATGCAGAAGAAGCAGCAAAATTTAATTTCTTCACAAAAAGTTTTTCTTCAATTCTATGTCTAAGAAGTTTCGACATCAAATGTTATTTTGCATAAAGTTTCCGCATTTGAATTATCTGGCTCCAAAATATTTCTTAAACTTCTTGTCCACGTATAACACATGTTCTAATTTGTTTGCTACTTCTAATTTATGTACTAATGGTTAGTCGTCACATTTGCAGTTGTTGGGATAAGTCGTGGTTGAGTCGACTTAAGCTGACTACTACTTGATTGATGTATTACTCTGCACATTTTTCCACAAATATGCATATTTATTATCTTAACATCCTTTTTTTTTTCTTTTTTTTTTCTTTTTCAATATGCAGTGCGATTACTGAAGAATGATTTTATATCTCATCAGTCTACTCATAACGGTGCCTCCCAACATGAGGAAGAACCCATTGAATCTCTTGAAGAAATTGAGGCGCAAACAATTGGAAATCTCCTTCCAGATGAAAATGACTTGTTTTCTGGCATGACAGATGAGCCGGGTTATAAGGCTTATGCTAATATTGGTGATGGATTTGAAGATTTTGATCTCTTTAGCAGCGGCGGTGGCTTGGAAATGGAAGGAGATGATCAAGGGGCTTATAATAGCTCAATTGCGGGTGAACACCCTTATGGCGAACACCCTTCCCGTACCCTTTTTGTTCGCAATATTAATAGCAACATTGAAGATTTGGAATTGAAGGCTCTTTTTGAGGTGCTTATGCCTCCTTTTCAAGTTTTTTACTTTTTTATTATTTATTCATGTACTTTATTTTAGTTTGAGAGTTCCATGCAAGCCAGTTAAATTGACAATTGTACTTTGTTCTGTTAGCGATATGGAGATATCCGGGCACTTTACACTGCCTGCAAGCATCGTGGGTTTGTTATGATTTCTTATTATGATATAAGGGCTGCCCAAAATGCACTAAGAGCACTTCAAAGTAACACACTGAGGCATAGGAAGCTTGACATACATTATTCAATACCCAAGGTATGATGATCACTTACTTTTCATTTTTGTTGTATCCGCTAAATTCGCGACCTTGTTCTTCTCGTCTTGTTTTATACATTCTCATGCTGCATTGTTCCATCATGCTTTTATACTTTGCCAATATGTCAGGACAATCCTTCGGATAAAGATACTAACCAAGGAACGCTAGTATTATTCAACCTTGATTCTTCTGTTTCTAGTGACGAGCTTTCTAAAATTTTTGGATCTTATGGAGAAATTAAAGAAGTAAGGCATCCAATTTTCCCCTCTCCTATCTTGCTTTGCTTCTAAGAGAAAGAAAGAACTTTGTATGTTATGTGGTTGTTATTTTTGTTTTCAGATCCGTGAGACTCCACACAAGCCTCATAACAAGTTCATAGAGTTTTATGATGTTAGAGCCGCAGAAGCTGCTCTCCATGCGTTGAATAGGAGTGAGATTGGAGGAAAGCAGATCAAGCTTGAGCCGAGCCGTCCAGGGGGCACAAGGAGGGGGTATTGATAAGCTACTCTTGCTATTGATTACAATATCTCGTTTTCTCATTTAAGTTTGAAATTCTTAATTTTCTCCTTTGTAAGAAAGAACATTCCTTGTGCAGTTTGGCTCAAGTTTCCGAGCAGGACCGGGATGAATTCAAATTTTGTAATGGTTTGTCTGACAATTTATCAACAGGCACCAAGGGTATGAATCTGTTTGCTATGAACTGTTGCTTCAATTTGTGTTTATCTTGTTATACAATTGCTTACCTTTCTTTTAATTCAGCGACGCTTCATCCTGGAATAGTCACATCAAGCTGCATGGTTAATGGATCTAGCCTGGGCATACATTCTGCAGTCCGTTCACCTGTGAGTGCATTTATTGAAAACGCTTTATCTCATCAGAGTTCAAGTGTTCCAGATGCCTTTCCCGCTCCAGTGACATTGGCATCTATAGGGAAAAAGTTTAGCCTTCGTGACACCGAACAGTCTCTGGATGACATGAGTTTTGGTAATCAGAGTGCTCCCGGCATACATCCTCATTCACTTCCTGAGTATAATGACAGTTTAGCCCATGGTATTCCATGCAACACTTCTGGTGCTATCAGAATCATAAATGGCAATCTGGGACTCAGAATGAGAGAAGGAACAGACCGAAGATCCACTGTCAGTGCAAATGGTCACCTAGTGGAACTGAACGGAGGTACTGTTTAACCGAAATATTACTTGTAATGCGGATTTTAAAGTAGCATTATTCTGGTGAATTTGTTGTTTACAAGTTGTTTTCTTACACAGCTTTTGGATCTCCTGGAAATGGGAGCTGCCCGGTTCATGCTCATCCCTATCTTTGGAATAACTCCAACTCATACCAGCAGCATCCTTCAAGTCCCATGATGTGGCAGAATTCACCATCATTTATCAGTGGTCATAGTGCGCATCGCTTTCCCCAAATGCCAGGATTCCACAGGACACCACCTCATATGCTGAGTGGTACATCGCCTGTGCACCACCATGTAGGATCAGCTCCAGCTGTTAATCCTTCCATTTGGGAAAAGCATGCCTTTTCAGGGGAGTCTCCTGACACTTCTAATCTTCACTTGGGTTCTCTTGGCTTTGCACGTTTTGCTGGTAGTCCACAGATGCATCCTATGGAGATTTCTTCACAAAACCTCTTTTCTCTTACTGGTGGAAATTTCTTGGACATGACTACCAGTACCCGGCAGCGCTCTTCACAGGAGATGGGCCACATGTTTCCTGGTAGGAATTCGATGAGTTCAATGCCTACCTCTTTTGATTCTCAAAATGAACGTGGTGTTAGAAACCTGTCTCACCGAAGAAATGAAGCAAATTCTAACAATGCTGATAAGAGACAATATGAGCTTGATGTTGAACGTATACTCCGTGGGGAAGACAGACGCACCACATTGATGATCAAGAACATTCCCAACAAGTATGTTTATTGTCCCCCAACTGTTCTGATTTATTGCCATCTTCTATTTTTTATTTTACACTCATCCGCTACAGTACTGTGATAACGATGGATTCTTGAAACTGCATATTTTCGTAAAAATTGCAATCCAGTTGTACGTAGTGATTTTGCTATTTTGCTAAACTAATTAACGGTTGTTACAGATATACTTCAAAGATGCTTCTTGCTGCAATAGATGAGCAGTGTCGAGGAATTTATGACTTTCTTTATTTGCCAATCGACTTCAAGGCAAGGAAATTGTTTAGAATATCATCTTTTGTTGGGTATAGAACTTAGAATTTTTCTAATCCAAAATTTGTCTGTTTAACCTCTCACAGAACAAATGCAATGTGGGATATGCGTTCATCAACATGATCGATCCTCATCAGATTGTTCCGTTCTATAAGGTTTGACTGCATGAGAGCTATCTGCTCAATATGAACAAATGCTTTTATATCTGTGATATTTAAAATTTTTCTTGGTTTTGGGCTTTTCATAGCCCTACTGAAACTAGATTGCACGTCTGTTAACAGGCATTCAATGGAAAAAAATGGGAGAAGTTTAACAGTGAAAAGGTGGCATCACTTGCATATGCTCGTATTCAGGGTAAAGCTGCTCTTATTGCGCATTTCCAGAACTCAAGCTTAATGAACGAGGACAAACGCTGCCGTCCCATACTTTTCCACACAGAGGGTCCAAATGCTGGTGATCCGGTAAGATATTGTGAGATGAACAGTCCTCTAATTCCCCTTTTTTAAACTACATTAATCTAATTGGTCGTTTTTTTTGGAACTCGTGTCTTTCATTTCCAAAATTCATGGTACGAGGAAAGTTGTAGTTCTGAGAATGTTTGTCCCAGTTAAGTGACAACTTCTATGTGCAAGGGGGTAGAATGTCTTTGAGTTATCTTAAATTGGGTTTTCGGTCGATAGGATCCCACGTTAGGTTGGTTATGTTCCCACATTACCAAGACTGACCTATATTTTTTCTCTCTCAACAGGAACCCTTCCCCATGGGTACCAACATCAGATCAAGACCAGGAAGACCTCGAACAGTTGGCTACGATGATAACTATAATCACGGGAATCCTTCAGCAACTGCAAGCGGAGAGGAAAATTCCAAGGAATCCGACCGAGACTTGTTCTACCAAGATTTCTAACCATTCAATCTAATACCGGCGTACAACGAGTATAACCACTCCAATTCTCTACAGCAGGGGTGGTCTATTGACTTCATTTTTAACTATAGAGGAGTGCTTCTACTAGGTTTCGGATTTACCTCAACCGAGAGGGTTACTTCACAACCGTTTGGTATTTTCTCTGGTATTAAGCCAACTTATGGGCAGAGAGAATGTCTTGACAAAGCTTAAAATTTTGGAGTCTTGTTTGTTGAACAATGTCTCAGTGTATAGGCAGGCACTCACAGAACCTTGTGCTAAGGCTTTTTTTAACCTTGGTTTAACTTTTACCTTTTACTCATGTGGGACCTTTTTCTGGTTGGCCAATGATGGAGACACACATGTACTTTTGAGTACTCCAGTTGCTGAAATTTTTGAAATTCTAATCTTGCTTTGATGCTATGTGAGTGTGTTCTCTTGCAATCTTTCTTAATGTTTTCTTGTATTTTGATACTTCTTTTTGGGAACCCCAGAGGGAAAAAATTCCTACTCCTTGGATCATCCTCTTTTTGGAACCACTGCCTTTGGCGTCAATCCTTCTTGATCTCTCCCTCTTTTTTCCCTCTTTGTTTCTCGTTGTAGTCGCTCTATCAGTGTGTCGAGTATAGCCTACAGTTTCTGGTTGTGATAGCTCTCTCACTTCGCCGATGTGAGCTTTCGTGATTGTGGCCATGGAGCGGTTTGTTTAATCTCGGACTTTGGAGCGGCGATTATTGTTTAGACCTAAGGTGCTGGTGTTTGTGGTTTGTGCGCTTGTCAAAAAACTATGAGAAGGAAACTAGACGTTTGGTGGATGGGACTCATAGCAAAGCTTGTTTGGTGGATGAGACTCATAGCAAAGCTTCTTTGCCGATGATTGCAAATCATCAGAGATAGGTAGGTGTGGTCTTTTTCCTCGTGGGGCCTCTACGATAGTACAATGTTTTAGTGCTCATGATTATGGTTTAGGGTTTAGCACCAAGGTTCTCCATGATTTTTTTTTAATATGTTTGTAATTGTAGGGTTGTGATGTTCTTTTTAACACATGTAGTCTCTTCAATTGTTCTAAGAGGCACATTTATCTTTTTATTTTATTTTAATTTCTTATGAAAAAAGACATTAAAAAGAGATACGTTTAACATATCTATCGTATGTACATTTTTTTTAGAACAAACAATATTATCTACACTAAGGGCATGGGGAAGTGACTAAGGCTCCTAATGGGCTAGCAATAATGTGGTTCAAATTCGTCTTTAGCGAGAACTGAAATTAAAACTTCTCACTTATAAGTGAAGAGGAATACTACTAAACCGTAGTTCGAAGCAGCATTATATGTACGTTTTTAACTATTCTTAAAAAATTACCATAAAATTTAAGGAAAACTAATTAAAAGGGCTTGAAAACTTTAAGTTTTAACGATAAAAACAAAATAAAGGGTAAAGTAAATAGTACCAGGATTGACTTTTTAGTGTAAAAATATGGTTTTTCGTTAAAGTGAATAGTACCAGGAACTTTTGTTAAAGTTCCCTAAAATTTAACAATGCAACATATTATTAGCACTCTGAAATCATCAATTACTCTTTAGCATTTGTCATGCTTTTATTATTTCATTAAATTACCAATCAACATAAATAAAAATACCTAAAGTTCATTAATGAAATATAAATCATTTTCTTTTTGTTTCCATAAAATAGATCATCCAACATGTAACACTTTGTAGTTTTAATTGAAAGTCGTTAAAAATAAGGATTAAGTTCGAATAGCTACTTAAGTTTTAGAGGTAATTTCAAATTGATCATAACTTTTTAAAACATTTTAAATAACTTCCTAACGACTTGAAAAGTGAAAATTTATTAGAAACACTAGTTTTAAGTGATGGTGCATACAATTATTAAAGCGTGGTTTATTCTCAAGTTGTCTACGAAGCTTTGGATTTCTAAATCAACACAATTTGGCAAAGCTAGTTTACGGCTTAACTTGGTTGAAAAGAGTCAATTTGAGAATTAGAGCTACAAAGACGAGCATTAGAAGAGACCAAATTTAATTATTTGTCTACCTCATCATTTAATGCTAAAAACATCATCACTTAATGTTGATAAAGTCATTACTTAACGTTGTTGACCTAACAAATGTCTAATTTTTTAAACGTTAAGTAGCTATTTGAAATGCTATACAAATTTGGGACTAATTTGAAATAACCCCTAAAATATTGGGTAGTTATCCTACTTAACTTACAAAAACAAAATAAATTAAGATTTTTGATAATTATATTTGATTATTTAAAATTAATTTTTTAGTGAAAAATGAGGAAAGTTCAAAATTTGTTTGGGTTTTCCTACTGCCCCAAAATATTTGATTGCAGCAGACAAAGAAATATTGAACGAGTGCTCTGAAGAAGCCCAAGACAGAGGAGGTGGAAAACACAGACGACGACGGCGGTGGCGGCAAACAAACAGCAAACAAGACGAATATGGCGGAAGAGGAGAACGGCTATCCAGATAGCAGGCAAGAGCAAGAAGAAGCCCTCGTCGCTCTGATCGAGCATCGCACCCGGGAAGTCCACCATCTCCGCCAGCGCGTCAACTATTACAAAACTCAGGTTGCACCCCACCATCCCCTCCCTCCCTCCCTCCCTCCCTCCCTCCCTCCCTCCCTCTCTGGTCATTTCGATGGTGACATATTGGGGTTTTTAGAAATGTTGGTTTCATTGTTTGTTTGTATTCATTTGGTGTGCTTCTGCTGCTGCTATAAAGTTATAAACTTTGAATTATGGGTTTTCAGTCTTTTGATTAACCTGCTGCTGCAATGCTTTTTAAGCTTGAAAGTTTTAATCTTTTTGCTAATCCCAAATTAGAACGGTTTACAAAGTTTAATTAGGATTTAGGACTGCTTTTTGATTAATTAAATGTATTGGTTTTATGCCCTAAGCTAATATCATGGCAAATGCACACCCGGGTTTGATCACAGCACAAGAAGTCTTTTTAGGGTTCTTGAGATGAAGTTAGAAATAAAAAACTCATTGATTTTGAGTCTGATCATAAACACTGCTATTTATGACTTTGCTTTAATGTATGGAGTTGCCTTGATGGCCATTGATTAGCCGAATGGCCTTGTTTAAACTCACTGTATATGAAGTTAATTGCTGCAAATTCAAATCACCAAGGGAAGACAGTATACCATTTTCTTAGGGGTAATGCTAGGGAGACCAAATTTCTAACCCAAATTTTGTAAGCCAAATGATGTGGACATTGACGATTGGATTATTACAGGTGTTGATTAACGTGCTTATTTCTTTTTGGTGACACATCATTTGGTTTAAAAATTTGGTCTCCCTAGCATTAACCTTTTCTTAGATATGCCCGAAATTATGAGCGTTTCTATGTGTTTTAACTTATGAGATGCCTTCCGAAGGGAATTATCCACTAATTATTTATTTGGAAAAGGCATGCAGCTTGGAGAAACGGAGAAGAGGTTAACTGATGCCGAAATTAAGTTGGCTCGACTTCGACGCCAAGACAAAGTAGGGTCAACCAGGAGTTCCCCGGGTGGTGGAACGAGAAGTCCAAAGGTGGAGCGCAGATCAACAAGTCCTATACATTTAAATGAAGGTTCTAGACACCAGCATCAATCGAAAACAGAACTTTTCATTCCTGCAGTCAGCTCAAAAGTTTCCCATCCTACAATGGTGGCAGGTTCTAGTGGGAAAAATCCAGTTAATTCTAGTGCTCAAGCAAGTCCATCAGTTTCTTGTCAGTCTATTAGTGCTAACAGAACGAAAGGCGACAAATCGTATAGAAATTCTTCAAAGCAGGACGTTGAAGTTCAAGATAATGGGAAAAAACGGAAATTTGGTAAGACTCTAGCATGTTGACTGGCCTCATTGTCCATATTGTGTTTCTTGACTGCCTGTTTCTAGGCCACATATTTCAGCTTTTCTTTGTGTGTGATGCTAAAATTGTATGTATTTCAGAACAGAAAGAACACAAAGAATTAGTCCCGTTGGTTCGCACTAGCTCTCAACCATGTAAAATCAACTGCTATGCGAGCAGTCACATCTCAAGTCAGCACAAGAGAAAGTTGAGAAGTCTTTCTTTGTGTCCAGTGAATGATCAGCTTTTTGTGACCAGGTAATTAACATGTTTGCTGTCTGAGGAAGAAGGATATGTTCTTTATTATATTAGTAACATTTTTTTACTTGTCATCAATATCCATGATATCTGTTGTGTTTATTTCACTCTTTCAGGATTTCACCTTTGAATATGTGGGGGTACATATATTATAAGGAAAACTAATGAAAAGGGTTTGAAAACTTTGAGTTTTAATGATAAGGACAAAATAAAGGGTAAAGTGAATAGTACCAGGATTGACTTTTTAGTGTAAAAATGTGGTTTTTCGTTAAAGTGAACAGTACCGGGTGCTTTTCGTTAAAGTTCCCTATATTATATGGTTATATCCTCGGGTTATAAGATTAACCCTGTTTTCTTGTGTCCACATCTTTTGGTTAGTAGTTGTCTTTGGGCTAGAAATGGCCTCTAACTTTAAATCTGTAACGTATATATCAAATTCTCAAAATATCAGGTATCTTTAACCCTTTCAGGTAGTTGTACATAGTAATGTGTATTGAATTATAAATTACAGATTATGGTCCTGCTTCGGAATATGTATATGTCTTTCTTTTTCATAAGCTGGTAGTATTCTCTTGTACTCTGTTAAATGAAATTGAATCCTCATCCTGATATTTTATGTTATTAAGAAAAATAATGGTAAAAGAATTTGTGTAAGCAGCCCAACAAGAGGCAACGACATAAATTTACACTTAGAATTTAAGTTTAAAAGAAAGCTTGAAGTATATTGCACCGTGTCCTACAATTGGTAACTACAAGATGCATCAAACGCTAGCAAACCTGATCAATTTTAACAAGTGCTTTGGAATGTTTGCAGTGCTTTGGATGGAGTAGTCAACTTCTGGCAAGTTCAGTCCAAAGGGTAAAGTTCAAATTCATCATGTTACATTATTATTTCTTAACTTCACAATTGTGTTGTCGGTAGCAATATAAAGTGGATTGACATGAGCATAAGGTCATATAGTCGAGCTTTCTCCTTTTTTTTTTAATTTTTAATTTTATTTTTTTATTTAGGAAAAGCATGTATTTGAGCTTATAGTTATATGATTACATGCCTTTGATAGAGATGTATTCTGACTGGTGGACTGTATTTCCTAAATTGACTGAGGAGGTGCAGTATCTCTGTGTTTCAAAATCGGTGTTGGTATCTATGTGGCTGTGATTCCTTGGTCTGTTTAGAAAGGCAGACCTGTGATTATGTTTTTTTGTCATGACCTCTGGATTTGTAAATTCTTGCAGTTTCAATTTTTCATCTCATGTCTTAAATATTAGTTGCTTAGCCACTTTTGCAGTGCTCTTAAATTTGCAGACATGCGCTTCTACTTTGCACAACTGATCGGGCGTCCCTTTTGTTTCTTTTAATTGCAGGTCTAGTGCTTCTCGACTTAGTTCTACTGATTGTGCATCTCCAAACAGGAGATGGCCAGAAGATATCGCCTGGCACCCTGATGGAAACAGAGTATTTTCTGTGTATAGTGCTGATGGTGGCGACTCGCAAGTATCAGTCCTAGATTTAAATAGAACACAAGGGGTAAGGGCCACCTTTAAAATTAATTGCTCCAATTGTGTGTGGGGTACACTGAGCCCTGAGCAGCATGCCCTCAGCCCATGAGTTTCCCAAATTTAGAGAATTGACATGCCGATTCTTGGCTTTTTGTGCATTGACAGAAAGGTCGTGTTACTTTCTTCAAAGATAAACCTCATGTGAGAGGGATCATTAACAACATAGTTTTCCCACCCTGGGAGGATACCTGTTTTGTCACTGGTGGTAGTGATCATGCTGTTATAATCTGGAAAGAGGCTGATGCGGAGAATGTATGGAAACCAAAGACACTGCATAGGAATATGCACTCATCTGCTGTTATGGGAGTTGCCGGGATGTTCCAAAAGCAGATAATACTATCAGCCGGAGCAGACAAGAGAATTGTTGGGTTTGACGCTAACACAGGAAGAGCAGAGTTTAAGCATCAGATAGAAAGTAAATGCATGAGTGTCTTGCCAAATCCTTGCGACTTCAATATCTTCATGGTTCAATCAGGGTGAGAAACACTGATTTTTCATCTAGAATTTTCATATCATCAACTCGTGTGCTGTCTTGATATTCGCCTTGTCAGTGCTCCTAGAACTGAATGCCGTTTTGTTCACCTCATGCATTTGCATGCTGCATCATATTATTTGTTAAGATGCCTCACGGTTTTTGACATGTGTTTGTATTGTTAACCATCAGAAATCTTTTGGAAGAACCCTTGGCTTTCTAGACTTGATTAATAATCATATATTAGAATAACTTGATATGAGTGTACATTTTGGACGAAGGGCTTTTCTTCAGTTACGATTTCTATGTATTCTTTTACGAGCTTGAAGTTATTAACGTTAACCTGTTTTATAACACGCAGGACCCATGAGAAGCAGCTCCGACTATTTGATATCAGACTGAGGCAAACAGAGATACATGCTTTTGGGTGGAAGCAAGAGAGCAGTGAATCTCAGTCAGCTCTGATCAATCAGGCTTGGTCTCCTGATGGCTTATACATCTCATCTGGTACGGCAGATCCATTGATCCACATATTCGACATCAGATACAACGCCAACAAGCCTTCTCAATCCATAAGCGCTCATCAGAAACGGGTTTTCAAAGCTGTATGGCTCCACTCATGCCCCCTTCTCATTTCCATATCTTCTGATTTGAACATTGGTTTACACAAAACCACGTAGACGGTTATAAAACGTTCCAGCTGACAGATACTACTAGCCCGGAAGTGAAATTCCCTATCTGGTTCTCTGTTGTCCTCATTTTACGTCGGTCCTCAAAGATCTATTACTTGTTTTCAAGAGTAACAACTTTCATAGTGCATTTTTGTAAGAGTCGAGCGTAGGCATGCTGTCGAGATGTCGGAGAATTGTACGTAGTTTTTTCGACGGGACGGTGCTGATAAGTGGATTAGAGTATATTTTAGATGCAAATTTCTTTGCGGAAATGGAGGACATGATGCTAAGTGTATTTTTAAGTACGCAATGGCTGCCTTCATTTTCGATGTGCTTCTGTGGAAATCAAACGCTAACCTTCATCTCATACACGACATGTCGTTTTACAGAATTGGGCCCATGGACCGGATGATAGATAATTCGGCAGTCCAAAGTTTGCAGAATTGGGCCCATGAACCGGATGATAGAAACACTTTTATTTATTTGAGCCCTTCGCCACTTCTTATCGATTGTATTAAAAAAAACATTTGCGAGAATGATTTAAACTTGAGTGGAATATATCAGACACTATTCTAACTAACTTGACAAAATTCTACACACGTACGTTTTTAAGTTCTCGTAAAATTTTCTCATAACTCCATCATCAAAGTTCTAAGTATTTACTAATTAAATTTGTGTTTAACATTTTTTATGACATTGATCCTCTGAACATTGGTCATGTGCATTACACGTGACGAGACGGAAAATTGTGACAAATTGATATTCGTGGTACAATTAAAAAATTCAGTAGGCTTGAGCGAAATTGAAAATTCGACAGAAGAGAACCACAGTTCAAAGATCAAAAGGAACACAAATTTTTTATACCCCAAATTATGAAATATTGCTTCGTTATTAAAAGTCAGAAACCTACGGGAAATATCATCATTAAAATTAATTTATTATGTTGTTGTACGTTCTTTTAATCACAAATAATCACCTAGCAGTACGGTCCAGTGATATATTTCTTTAGTTGTAAGTAAAATGTTGTAATTTGTTTTCCATGGATAGCAAGTTCAATACCAAATTATTAGAGAATATATTTGCTCACCGATCACTACCCTCAAGTGATGGTGATGCTTACTACCATATTTATCACCGTTAGATAAGTTTAAATTTTGAGATCTATGCAATGGATAGACACAAATCTCAAAATTTAAAACTCATCCAACAAAGATAAATAGGGTGTAAGCATTATCGCCACTTGAGAGTATAGAGCAAAAATGCACTGTGGCTCGCACAACTCCTTACTTTTAACGTAAATACATCGTCTTATGAAAATTTTAATATGAATAAGCATTCTCTTAAATAATTCCGAGAGGAATAAAAAAATAAAATATATTGCAAGCAAGTATTTTTAGTGAGATCAACTTACTTGAACACATGTTTACCGTCATGTAATATTTCAATCCTACAACACATATCGCATGTTAAATTTTTTACTCATATCATTGTTTTATTGAACCAATACGTCATTGTCAATTCGTTGTCTGTAGATTCGAGTAATGCTAGGAGACTAAGGCATGAAAGTTGATAATTGGTTTATTACTTAAGCGTTGATAAACGTGCTTATTTCTATTAGTGACACATTATTTAGTTTATAAATTTAGTCTCTTTAACATTATCCTGTAGATTCTTTTTAAGTTCTAGTGACAAAATTTAGTTTTGGTGGGAAGCCCATAATGACACGTAACGTAGGGCTTCACCTTCTCCTGCCACGCGCAAATTTTCCGACTCCTAAATATTTCCAATTCTCCAGAGACGCTCCAAGTTTCCTCTCCTTTGCATTTGGTGAGTCCCAAATTTTCATTTTTCTGAGTTTTTTATTTTTATTTTTTTGGGTACGATTTATGCATTTCTCTGATTTCTTTTCAGTGTTTAAATGCTCGTCCAACTGGTTTTTTTGTTCACCTTAAATTTTAGCCTTTTTAGTGACTTTTGAGCTGAGTTGGTGAATTCCTGTGTCGAATTGCGTTAAATTGGACATAAAGTTTTGGGTTGATGTTGTTCTGAGCTGTGATTAACATTGATGCATTTGTTGGTTTTTGAGTGTTACCTGGTAACTTTTTTTTTATATAATTTATATTTATTTTGTAGAAAAGGGAAAATGTAGGTCAAGAAATTGGGTTGGAGATATTTCACATCATGATTTTGTTGAATTTGGGTGATTGGTTGAAGGGAAGATGCAAGCAAAGCTTTCATAAAACCATAACAAGATTTATCTTGTAGTGCAATCTAGGGTGAAATGTGACACTTTTTAGTACTCTAGATGTAGATATCTGAAACCACAATAGGTAGGGTTTACTTTTCAGATGGGATTCCCTGCCTATCCCCGAGCGGATTCATACGAGGTGATGTGAGGAAAATTGGGTTGGAAGTTGTTTAGAGAGCTGTGAAATAGTGGTAGAGTTGTTGAATTGCAATTATTATGCCAGTTTAGATTTCCCTCCAACAATGATTCAAGGACTTGTAGGAGTTTTGCTATGAATTTCCCTAATTTAGTTTCAGATTTTTTACCTCTGTTTCTTGTTCTGGTTATGAAATCGTTAATGGAATATTGCTTTGTCTGGCATTGCCGAAATGGTGGCTTGCTACTTTCCTATTAGTCTTCAACATGACTGAGAGAAGATATGATGGATTTGAAAACAAGGGGCCGATTGTATACCACACGAGTGCCAAGTATTACCCTGCTCCTGCCCCTTCAAATTATGCGTATGACCATGTTTCTGCTTCTGCTTGTGCTAACGAGGATCATGGGGTGCATAAGGACCCTCTGGGTCTGGAAGACTTTTCCGGGTATATATTTATGTGCAATGGAAGAACAAAACCGGAATGCTACCTATACCGTGTGTTTGGACTTCCTGCTGGAAGAAGGGAAGTTATAGAGAGGATCCGGCCAGGCACAAAGCTGTTTCTGTTTGATTATGATGTCAAGTTTCTTTATGGGGTGTATGAAGCAACCACTGCTGGAAAGATGAACTTGGAAAGAACGGCTTTTGGTGGAAGCTTTCCCGCGCAGGTGAGTTTAGTATTGCTTTTCGTATCATCTCCTACTGCAAAAGGGTCTTTGTTTAAGTTAAATGGGAAGAGAAAATAAGCCTTCGAACCATGAAACTCTAGAGAGTTTTACAGTGCACATTGTTTTAAACCACCACTGACATAATAATATGCTTGATGAGTTGCCTTTTAGAATTTCCCGCCTTAATATAATGTTCAGTAAGAACTAATTAGTATTCACTTGAATTTTGTGTATAGGTAAGATTCAGAATTTACAAGGAATGTCTCCCCTTGCCTGAGAGTGATTTTAAACATGCTATTCTAGATAACTACCAGAAAGGCTCCAAGAAGTTTAACCCCATTCTCAATTGCCAACAAGTAAGTTTCTTTGGTATCGGAATCAGTTCCATTTCATCCTTCTCGATTGGATTGCCGTCACTTGATCAACCGTACTTATTTTCCAGTTGATTTTATTGTGCAGGTAAGCCATTTGTTATCACTGTTTCATCCTCTAACCACACAATCAACTGTCAAATATGACAATTCCTATATAAAGGATCAATACCCAAGGCTGCCTCCTTCAGGCGCTACATACTATAACTCAATGCGTCTCAGTCAAGCCCCACAAGTGTTGGTTCCTCAATATGTTCCACAGGCAGTCCTAGTTCAGCAGCGGGATGGTCGTGGATCCACAGGAAACACGGGTCTTTTCCATCATGCAGACCAACCTGCTGTGCCAAATGCAGGTTCACAATCAGCAATGCCAACCCAATCTACGGAGGAACAGTTTCAGTCCCCAGCAAGCCTGCCTTCCATGAAGGATCCAACTGCATCTTTGATATATGGCAGTCTTACTTCACCAATGTTGGAGTCTCAGCCTCAGTATATTCAACCGAGTGTTGTACACCAACAGCCTGCTAGCTATGGATACATGTCATACATGGGCTACATTTATCCTGCTGTGCAACAGCAGCAAGCTATGCCAGCTCCAAATCAGACATATTATTCTGCACAAGTGGCGCACAGTTACTCGGCTGAACTACCTGCCTCTCAAGCACCCACATCATATGAAAGGTACTTATCCTTAGGTAGTTTGATTCCCCTGTTGCAACTTGCAACCCAAAGGATGCTCTTTATTTTTTGTTGGATAATGTATGCCAAAAGTTATATTATTTTAGATTATTATTATTATTATTATTTTAAACTTGGAGTTTCCCTGCTCCACCAAGCAAATTGCATCGCTAAATGGAGATGCTAATCAAAGAGTATTTTTTGAGAAGTTACAGTACAGGTTCTTAAAGATACAAATATTTACTAATGCAGGAAAGGTTTGGGTGACTTTCCTTTGAAAGAAACAAAACATATTACGCAATTTGGGACCTGTTATATTTGATTTGTTAAGCGGAGAGTTTCATTGCATGTGATCATGCTTAAAAACAACATCCCGGATATTTGCTCCACACTCTCTTTTCAATTTCTTAACTTTGTTGTTAGTTCTTAGAACATCTCTTCGTTTTGACTAGTCTTTATTATATAAACTGAAATTATCACGGTCCTTGTGTTGCAGCTATCACAGGCACAAGGCCACACATGATGAAGTTCCTACTGATCAACAAACGAGCTTGGGATATGGGTACAATCAGTTACCTTTGGAGACGGAGACTGGAACTAATTTACAGCAGGGGAATGCTGCCGAATACTACATCTACCAAGTGCCTACAGTCCAGTATGTTTCATCACCTACACAAACCACACACCTCAACAACATTGGAAGCACCTGAGCTTCCAGCAGGGACTCATCATCATTGAACTCCGCCCCAACCTACTAACCTAGTGTCAAACCGGTTAATTGGACATCTCAAACATGCTGGTAAAATGAGCATGGCTTTGCCTGGTTGTTATCACTTCACCTATTTAGTTCAGGTTCTCGGTTTAGAACGATATATCAGTTAGTTATAAATAGTTACTAGGAATGATGCATTAGCACTGTAGCTCAGGTGGTAAAGGCTGCTAATGTACCCTTGCAGAATAGTTGGTCCTGAATCTTTAAGATGCAAAAAACTACATTTAAACGAATGCTTCGTGTTTAAGATGGAAAATGCAACTAGTAGATGATTCGTTCTTCTCGTAATTGCATTAGTGCAGGATGATTTGTGGATCAGCTTAGAAGTGATGCTGCAGAATTCAACCCGAAATCGAATTCCCATTCTAGTACTCATTTTACTTGTCTGGCAGATGGATCTCTACTTTTGTTTTGAATTCGTTCGATTGTTGATGAAAACAAAAAAACGCGGATTTCGTATGAGGTCAAAAAATATTCTCAACATCAGCATTATTTCGTATCATTTCGATTAGCATGTGGGAGGGAGGCATCTTCAATCCCTGTTTTCACCAACTGCTATGGTATCGTGCAGGCATGAATCATTTGGAAATGGGGAAATTGACATTGACCTTGACCTTAACCTTGACCTAGACCTATCCATTGTATTTCCACTCTCCAGCCATCTTGTCATGGAGAAAAACTTGCGGAACGGTACTTCGACCATGTTATATGCACGACACTTTTTACAAGTTGTATTTATTTTCGTCTCACTCGACTTTCCACAATTCATTCAGTATAGATATGTCCTAATCAGACAGCTTTACTGAATATCTTCTGCGACAGCATCAGGAAGACTGAACCAATGAGGAACCATGGTTGGGAAGAGGAAGTGGATTCACATGTAGTATGTGAAATGGGGTCAGAGTCAGACAGAGAAGTAGATCATCCACCATCCATGGTCTGGTGGTTGACCTCAATGCTCGTTGACTCCAAGACACTCTTTCTAGCCAGGAGGATTAAGAATGTCATGTCGCCACGCTTTCATTCCACTCTTTGGTGGAATAGCAACTTACATGAAATGGATTTGCTGTCGTTATGGTGTTTCAGGTCAATCATGCATTGTAAAGAAAAACTTACATATACATGACAATGCATTATTGAATCGAGACGCTATATTATGTTAAACTCGTTTCATCTAAGTCATTCTCCCTTCATACTGATCAAATTTTCTCACTTTAATCACGTGATCTAACACGAGGTGATAAAATTTCATTATCCTCTAATCATATGATCATGTGTGATATAAATCATATAATGAGAAAGATAAACACATCAAAATTTAAAACACAATAAGGCAAATGTCCACCACCTTGGATCATGTGTATCCAACTAAAATTCCAGGATGAAATGGACCAAAAAGGCTTTTGTCAAGTCGATGCCATTTTTTAATTTATTTTTTGTTGTTTTGGATAGTCGTATAATCCGATTCTCATATAAGAATGTATGATTGGTTAGGACACTGTCACAATATCATTTATCTTGTGATCTTATCAACTTTTGATGCCCTAAGTTTAGCATTGCAATAGTCTTTTTCTATTAGTGGGGTACGCCGTACACATTGAATATATTCTCTTATCAAGATTGAGTCTCAGTAGCACTATTGTTCAATAAATATTTGTTACGTATTTAAAAACGCACAATCAATAATTGGGACGTGATCAATTGAAAACATAAGAGAATCTCACACATTACATATTCACAGTAATAGACTCCAAGAAATTCCACAAAACTAAAGTTGAAGTGCCACATAGGATTTTTTGTGCTCTAACAGAGTTATCAAATAAGTATTCAAATTTAGAAAATGTCATACACTCTATATAATTAGAGACTCTCTATCCCACTTTTCAAACATTATTTTTATTATAAAAATGTCTTTGTCAACTTTTTTTTTTCCTCCCAAAGATGAAAGTAATAAAGAAGCACTAAGATTTGCGGAGTCTGTTGAAGCAAAGTTGTGAATCAACAAATTTTAGTTTTTAAATTGTCATGTGAGCAAACAAATTGTATTTGAAGAGTCACATTTAGAGCTGGTTTGGTATTGCTGTGCTTTGAAAAAAAGTTGATGTGAGAATAAGCGGCTGTGATGCGAGAATAAGCGGCTGTGAAATAAATCAGCAGAATGTTTGATAAACTTTTTTGTAAAAGTGCTTTTGAAAAAAAATGCAGTCTGATAGTGGGTCTTTTCATTAAAGGAGCACTGTAGCTCCGGGTGCTTTGAAAAAAAGCCAGTTTTCCAAAGCTGCAAATAGCAGCTTCAACTTTTTCCTTTGATTTCAGCTTATTTTCACAGCAGCTTCTAAAATAAGCCCTTTTTTTTTTCAGTTTACCAAACACCTAAAACCCTCACAACTTTTTTTCATGGGTGCTTTTTTTTAAGCACATCACTCCCAAACCACCCCTTAAAGATATTAACTTAGAGCATTTCCAATAACTCCCCTAAATATGACTTTTCGAATACAAATTTGTGGGCTTATGTGACAATTTGAAGACCAAAATTTGTTTTAGCAGTCAGCAGACCTCCAATTAAACAGCTATGCATGCCCCAACATCCTCTCCAGATCCTTTTAGTGAGGATTTTGAAAATCTTTAAATCGTGTCCCTTTAACGTACATAATGCAGTTAGTTTTTCTCAAGTACTATTTGTATTTAATTTTAAACAAAAATATTTAAAATGATTTTTAACTGTATGATTTACAATAGACGGATATGATTCACAAAACCTAGGATCCCGGAAAGAGGATCCGGATTCATGCATGCCAGCATCCCCTTTTCACTTTTGCTGGCCATGTCTACTTGGTGTCTCTGCCTTTTCTTTTTCTTCTTGTTTAATAAAAACAAAAATTTATTGACTTTAATTAGTGTAATCATTTAATTAGTTTTGCTTATTGAATCATTATTCCTCGTCTATATGTATCATTATTCGTAGTGTGTTCTTAAAGAAACAAAGCCGCCATTATATACAATCTTTAAATTTCATGATTACAACTATTTTATATATGCATTAAAACTAAACCCATTTTAAACGCCAGCCTTCGTAGTTCAATTCAAAATTCGAAAGCAAATTAATAATCTAAAGTTTAAGAGCTTGTGCAATATTTTCACATGTAACATGCCCTGCTAGATTAGATTCAATTCGAGAGAATAAATTTACATTCAACGTGTCACGTAAAGAGAGATAAATAAAAGATGACATACATTAAGTTTTAAGTAACATTATAGTTGTGTACCCATTAAACGATGGTCAATACATGAATTACGATCGTTCGTGTTAGCTAATATCAATATAATTGGTTTATATTAATCTATCCTACAAGTGGCAAACATCACATGTGATGAATTCGGATATCCAGTCGTATGCTCGGACATTTTTCAAAAATCTCGACGGCGAAGGCTTGTTTTTTTATTTTTTATTTGGTTTAAATGGCAATATAGTTTTATTATTGTAAATTTAATATATTGACTCGGTATTTTCGTCCGTCCCAACTCCCAACAAGAAAAACAGAAGAGAAAAATAATGAAAAGTTGGTATACCAGCCGGAAAAGAACTTCTCCGTGATTTCTAACTTTTTCAGTTTTTGTGTCTTCTCTCGTTCAAATTTGTCGGAAATAATTTTCGCACTCTATTTTTCTGTGCTTAAAGCAAAGGTGAATAGGATAACATAAACAAGAGGAGGAATACACATTAGAGAATGAGAAAACAGAAGTGTAAAAAAAATCACCAACATGCAAATAATTGCGGATTAGGTCGTAGTTCATGAGTGCTATGATCTTCTTGATACGCGAATAAGTCTTAAGTTCGAATTTATCACTATCAAATTATAAATGAACCGTTAATAATTTGCAGCAATAATGTAATAAGTCGTATATGAATAAGATGTACTTAATTCATTATGTAATCTCGGAATTGAAATATGTGCCGAAGTTAGAAAAAAAATCTTTCATTACACACCATTCAGTTCGGAATTTTGAATTTCTTCTGTCGTGGTAAAACTACGTGACATTCATGCAAGCTCACAATTATAATTTATTCATACATGTAAAATATAAGACACAATAGTAAACTCCAGAGAGAAAATTAAATCAATATCTTGAACTTTTGCCCAATTGAAGTTTTGGTCTAGGAACTAAAAATTCATGAGTATTGGTATCTAACTTGTTTTAATGTGGAGCAATGATCGTTTTGACTAACTCCGTTAAAACTTCAATTTATTTTTTTTCCTTTTAAATCCTTCATTTTGAATGAAAGTTTTAATGGAGTTAGTAAAAAGAGTCATTTAGACACATTATAACAAGTTCATAGGCACATACTCACGAATTTTTAGTTTAAGGAACTAAAACTCCAATTGAGCTAAAATTCAGAAACCATTACTCAAATTACCTGAACTCCAAATGCAGTTTATTTTCGAAAATTTGTAATATTATGTCAACATGTCACGTAATATTAGAGTCGCACGGTAATTTTCCTATTTGAGAAAGTGTTCACATCAACTTCCTAGTGGATTCAAGAGAAAAGACCGCTTCACATCAACTTCCTAGTGGATTCAAGAGAAAAGACCACTCCACTCCCATGAAAAAGAAGAAGAAAAAGGACAGCAGTCGCAACATTTTCCTCCTTCTGGAATTCAGTCTTTGATCATCGCTAGTTTTCGGGTTTTCCGTTAACAGAAAAACGCGGCTTATTCAAGTAATTCTCATTTAATCTAATTTCCAAAGCAAAAAACGCGTTTATGCCCTTTTCCTTCCCTAAGTTATCAACGGAACAAAATGTGGGGCCAACCAATGCATGAATAAAATAGTATTTAAATAAGTTGGTAGCAAGCTGCAAAATCATAGACTGGAGAGATTTTCCGGAGACTTCAAATTTTAATTTCATTTTTCTGGAAATATAGTTATTGCAGCGGAGCTGAGGGAGGGCGGAGGAGGAGGAGGAGGCTGAGCTTTTTGGAGTCTTTTGCAATGGGAAACTGCTTTTCCAACGACGCCGGCGGCATGTCGGCGGTGGGCGGCACCGCAGCCTCTCACGCCAATCCCTACGACGCACCGAACGACGCCGTCGATCTCTTCCTCAGGTCGCGTGGCTACCACGGCCTCTTCTCCCAGATCGAGGTTACTTCTCTCTGCTTCTCTTGAATCTTCTGAGCCAAATTTGTAACTGTTTACTGTAATTAGTAATTAGTAATTAGCAATTAGCAATTAGCAGGTAGCATTTTGGATTGGACTTTTGAGTTCTGTTAACTTAAATATGAGGGCGCTAGAACTTAAGACTGTTGTTATACACGCCATTGACGCTAATGTAGTCAAGAACATTAAGAAAAAGCTTGAATTAGTAAGATTATTTTGCAAAATTGGTGCTCAAGAATTGGATGTTCATGAAAAATCTGGATTGTTCACTTGGATTCACAATCGAAGTCATTCGAAATGTAATGTTTGTTTAATGACTTCTACTGCAGCCAAAGCTAGATTTTACGATTTTTATGGAATTTTGTGGTGTTTTTTTTTTGGTAACTAATGAATTCGCTCCCATTTTGAGGTCTGTCAATGTTTGCATCTGGTATACTTAATTTTCTTTTTAACAATTTGCATGCAGATATCACTTGCTGCTATAGACCTGCATGATCGGGATGTTCTCTCCAAGGTTTGTCGCTCTAATGAATAGGAGTAGCCATTCCTTGCATTTCTACTGTTAAATCCTTAGGAGTCTTGATCATTGATGTTTGTATGGTACCCTGGCTTGCCTCATACTCTTATTCCGATTATGTTGAATCACAATGTTGATTTACTCAACACTGCATTGTGCTTAAATTTACTTCTGTATTTTCTATTTACTTAATCATATTGTTTATGAATTCAAAACCTGATGGTAAAATCGTTACTCTGACACTTTTCTGCCTTAGAAATGAGTACTTCTTTTCACTGGTGATGGCAGCTCGTTTTGGATGTGACACTGCTCGTAGCTAGTTATTTCATTATTTATATTTTGCTCTCATGCTAGATATTTTTTGGTTGTGTAAATCTTTCCTTTGTTTCAAGGATGTCAATCTGTTATTCATGAATTTTATTTTCTATAGAGTGATCCGATGGTGGTTATCTATACAAAAGGAAGAGATGGAGGACTTTCAGAGCTTGGTCGCACTGAAGTAGTTCTAAATTCATTAAATCCAAAATGGATCACAAAACAAAACATCACTTATCATTTTGAGGTTGTGCAGACTCTGGTGTAAGTTTAAAGCTTTTATCTCCGTTTTAATTAAAAAAATGTTTTTGGTCCCACATTTATGTGCAACGATTCCATAGTGGCTAACTATATTTTCATAACAGCTTTCGTGTGTATGACGTTGACACTCAGTTTCATAATGTGGAAGTGAAGGTACAAAATTTACGATGTTGTGCCTACATGTAAAGTTATTCCTTTTCTTAAGCGACTTGACCATCCATGTATCCTCTTATAACTCTCTATGCAAGAGGCAAGGAAATATGGTTATTTTCTCATTCGGCTAAAGGCCGTATCATAATATTTGTTTGCTCCTCATATTTCTGGATGAACACTGTTCTGCTTTGCACATATTTCTAGGTGGACACATTGGTAGGGGTAGCTTCATATTATATGTATTAAAACAAAGATTTGCTGCATCTCATTCAAGTGCTTGTAAGCATAACTGGTTCATAATGGACGGTTTTACTTGTGCAGATGCTTCAGCTAGAGGAGCAACAATTTCTTGGCGAGGCAACCTGCACATTGTCTGAGGTGTGACATAGTGACCATTTTCTGTGGAATCACTGAACTACTGAATCTCTATGATATTCTATCTAAACTTGTCAAAGTTGACCAATGTGCGTAAAGCCTGCTTGAACCCAACCACCTCTTAGCTACTAAGTGGGTGGTTTTGTGGTCTGTGAAACAGGGCAAGCCTAAACATGAACCATAAAATTAAAGGTTGAATCAAGGTTTACTCATTGGACCTAACAAGTCAAAGACAAGAGTATTCTACTTTTGGCTTGCTTGATCTAATCCTCACCTCTCAGGCGCACCACACACAACACCAGATATAATACAATCAATGGACATTTGATATCTCTAATCTAAGAAGTAACTTAATTTACCTTTCTAGTGTATCTGGTTACCAATATACACTAGTGGAATTATTTATTTGAAGGACCACCTTAAGCTCTGGTGTCTGATTCTTTTACCCATTAATTTGCCTTTCTACTTGTGCAGATAGTTACTAAATCAGACAGGTTACTAACCCTCAATCTTGAATATAGAGAAGAGTTGGACAGACCAAATCCTCACCGAGACTGTGGAAAACTCATTGTGCACGCTGAGGAATCTGTTAGCTCTAAGACAGCGATAGAGATGAGTTTAAGATGTTTAGATTTGGAATACAAGGATCTCTTCTCAAAAAGTGTAGGGGCTTCTGACTTATTATTCTTTCTCTTTGGTTATCTATGATGAGCATTTATGCATGCATGGCCAAATGAAAAACAGTTCATGTTCTGACACATTTTCGGACTGGTCTTTCAGGACCCCTTTTTGGTAATATCAAAACTTGCGGAGAATGGGATCACAATTCCAGTTTGCAAAACAGAAGTCATAAAGAATGAGCTCAAACCCTCATGGAAACCAGTATACATAAATATTCAACAAGTTGGAAGCAAGGTATAAACATGTTTCTTTTTTGCAGCTATATGTGTAAATTAGTGGAGGTCGAGTTTGCTGGAATGTGCTTTGTTTCTTTACTTCCCATGGAAAGTTCAAGGGTTTGGTCCATGGCTGTATTTCCTGTTTTTCTTGCTAAACTCAAAAAGTTAACTCAACTTGTTCATTTGGCTGCTGTCACTAAAAAATGTGCTGACATTAATAACCATGTAGTAAAACATGCAGATTTGGTTGTTAAAGATTTATGTGCACCTTTGCAGATAAGAAGCAATGCTTCTTCATCTGTTTGTTGATAGTTGGATCATATTGTGCTTCTCCTATTGTTTCTAATAGTTTTCCCATTTTAATATTTATTTTGTTAATCTGCAGGACAGCCCATTGATAATGGAGTGTTTTAATTTCAATAACAATGGCAAGCATGATCTGATTGGGTAATTCCTATAGAGTGGATGAGTGACTGCTTTTATCGGCTTTCTTTTCCTTTTCTCCTATTACAGTATTATGATTTCGTTGAATATACAGAAAAATTCAGAAATCACTGGCAGAGTTGGAAAAGCTTCATAGCAGCGGACAAGGAGAGAATTTATTTTTACCAACTGCTGTTGGGCATGATTTCCACAACAAGGTAATATTATATTATGGTAATATATTATTAAGTGGATTTCCATCCCACTTTCTCTTAATTTAGAAGTTCTCTGACTTCATTGCAGGTACTAAAGAGCCAACTATTTGTTGACAAGTTTACCGAGACTGTCCAGCACACCTTCCTTGATTACTTGACTGGGGGCTATGAGCTGAACTTCATGGTTGCTGTTGATTTTACAGGTGCTTATCTAGACATAAATGTTACTGTACAACATAATTTGTTGGGTGCAAATGCATATCATGATAGAAGTGATTGTTACTAGAAGTTGAGCCTTGCAAAGCTAGAAGTGCAGTTGCATGGCTTCAGTTGTCTGCTATAGAAAAGTGTTGCGGCACTGTACTTGTGCACTGATCATTGTTATTTCTAGCTTATTGCTTTAAACTTTTCTTACTGTTGCCCTCTTATAAATGCAAACTTGTTCACAATGACTCTTTTAATACGTCTTAAATTGTCTTATCAAATTCACTCATATTCCTTGCTTACCAGCTTCAAATGGAAATTCTCGCCTGCCCGATTCTTTGCATTATATAGATCCTACAGGACGGCCGAATGCATACCAGAGAGTGAGAATTACATCCCTTGTAATTTAATCCCCACAATTATTTTCCTTTCTTTGGACCCATATGATTGTGACATTGTTTTCCAGGCAATC
Organism: Malus domestica; assembly: GCF_042453785.1. Taxonomy (NCBI): domain Eukaryota; kingdom Viridiplantae; phylum Streptophyta; class Magnoliopsida; order Rosales; family Rosaceae; genus Malus; species Malus domestica. The sequence goes on along the minus strand of NC_091674.1, from coordinate 23,345,912 downwards.
ATCGAAGTTGTGGAGGTGTTACAGTTTTATGATTCAGACAAGCGCTTTCCTGCCTGGGGATTTGGAGCCCGACCAATTGATGGTCCAGTTTCTCATTGTTTCAATTTGAACGGGAGTAGTCATCACTGTGAGGTGAAAAACTTATGGCCAGAACTTGCTTTTGTAACCTTAAACTTTGTAGTTGCTTTCTGTATTAAGGATTATGTAACTCTACTTCTTTCAGGTTGAAGGAATCCAAGGAATTATGACGGCATACGCAAGTGCCCTCCAAAATGTGTCTCTTGCAGGACCAACCCTTTTTGGACCTGTAATCACAAATGCTGCATTGAATGCCAGCCAGTCTGTTGCAAATGGTGGACGAAAATACTTTGTTTTGTTAATAATCACGGTATGCATAATGGGGTTGGATGTGCTCTCTAGTTGTTTTACTTTTACTTCACTCAAATTTTCCCAGCTTCTTTAGTTTGTATGATTTTATTAGAACTTTGGTCTAAATTTTACTGCCGTAGGATGGAGTAGTGACAGATCACCAAGAAACCAAAGATGCCCTTGTGAAAGCGTCCGACCTGCCATTGTCTATCTTGATTGTTGGAGTAGGAGGAGCTGACTTCAAAGAAATGGAGGTATCTCCTTCCCTTGTGTTTTCAGCGCTGGAATGTCTTATGTTAGAGAACTGATAATTTTCACTGAACAGTCATACTTGAATAAAAAGCCCGAACGCTACATAACTAATTATCTTTATTTTTCGTTGTGAAGATTTTGGATGCTGACAAGGGCGAGAGACTTGAAAGTTCTACTGGACATGTGGCTTCACGTGATATAGTACAGTTTGTTCCATTCCGAGATGTACAAAGTAAGACTTTTCATATTCTTTTACCATATCCGCTTACCAACTTTAATTAGTAGGCAGTAATTTCCCTTTCACCACCAGGTGGAGAAATTTCTGTTGTTCAGGCACTCTTAGCAGAACTACCGGCTCAATTTCTGACTTACATGAGATCGAGAGATGGCAAACCAATTTTGTGATCATGTAAAGAACTGTACATATGAAGGTTGATATTCTCCTCTTGATCCTCTTGCAATATGAGCCTGAATGTTTTTTGTTTCTTCCCCTCTTTGGCTGCATGGAAACCCTAATGCAATTTTGTCATGAAGAACAATTTAATGTTGCATTATCACATTCGAGACTTGGGATGGCTGCAGCTGCACAGTCCTCGCGGCCGCCTTTGTGAGACTGCAAGTTCTCTCTACCAGGCTTGCGTTCTACAATTGGATGCGGTAAGCATGGAGAACCGGTTATCTTTTGAAATTAACAATTTGGAGAAAGATGCGAAGAGCGGTTTCAGAATACAAGTACAAGTACTTTCAGCTTTTGGAAATGGAGGTTTATCAAGTGTTCAAAATGTTGCTTAATCTTTTGTTTTCTTCTTTTCTGTTTCCCCCTGCTTTTTCGTTTCCGAATTTCGCTGCACTGCTGCGAATTATATTGTTTTATGAAGCACTTAACATGAACGATGAATGAAAGTACAAGATTGTTTTGAAACAAATAGAGCCCTTTTTTTCTCCGGCGATACGTTGCGGTTTAGCAGACTCTCTACGTACCAGGCCCATGGATGCCTTCTTTTTTCTTTTCCAGTGAAAACTTGCATTGGTCTTTAATTTGCTAGGCTCTTCACTCGGGACAAATTTATGTTCATAAAGTGGCTGGTCTCAACGCTTGTTTGAGGCTGCTTTCGAAATGATTAAAAACGTTGCTACTACATCTCATAGAAAAAATGAGAGAGAGAGAGAGAGAGAGAGGGTATAGAAGTGTTGGTATAAAACGATAGAGAAGGAATGGTATTTTTTTTTATACAACGATATTATTTACATTTAGTCTCATAATGGTTAACAATAATGTCGTTCAAATGATAATTAAATATAAAACATCTTACTTACAAATTCAAATATTTTAAAATTTTAATTCCTGACGGCAAATATTTCGTCGGTAATTAAAGATGCTACAAAGTACCCTGGGTGTATAGCTAGGCTGCGTGGTACTTTGCTTAGGCAACTGCAGCGGCTACCGAACTATGAAAATATCCATATAATAAGGGTGGGTATAAAAACCGTCAAAGAATCAGATCAACCTAAAGCCAAAAAAAAATAAAATAAAAATATAAAAATAAAAACGTAAAAAAACCAAATTGATTAAAAAGAATAAAATACTGAACCGAAATTGAACCGGACTGTTTTGATTCTGTTTATTTCCGATTTCACGACACAAACCGGTTCAGATTTTCATTAAATTTAGCCCAATAACCCATTAGTCTAATAATTACAAGCCCAATTCAAATTTTTATTGTCATGTTTGTAGATGTAGGCGATCTTAAATTATTCACACGTTTATTTATCCAAAAAGAATATATAAATTATTCGTTCTCTGACGTATATAGAATTAAAATGTATGTGAGCTCATAGTACAATCATTTAGTAGTGGATTTCACATCTAATTTACATTTTTTTTTAATATTATGACGTTTTTGATTCTTGATTTGTCGCATTTCAAGTATGAAACATGCCATCAATTGAGCATGAAAATGCATGCTATGATTTGTAAATTCAAGATAATACTTTACCATTCATGCATGATGCATGCTTTGACATACGCAAATTCAATCCTATTTTTCTTCTTTGGATAAGTCCAACCATCTATTCCTTTCCCTTTCTGATGACTCCACCATGACATTTTAGGTAAATAAAGTTTTTTAGATCACATTTGTAAACTATGTAAAGTTTTTTAGATTACATTTGTAAACTATGTGATGTGTTACAAATAGAAAATAAGAACGTTAATCAATATTTAAATGATAATCTAATCATCAACAATTACATCATATGATTTATAAAATACAGTTTAAATAAATAGTCTCCTTAGCATTATTTCAAATTTAAACTATCCGGAATAAATAGCCTCAAAAGTAAACGCAGTTAGTGCAAAAAGAAGAAAAAAGATGGAATAGAAGGCCATAAAGTTGGACCATTTGCTTTTTCAATTCAGCTCCCAGAATTTGACACCATCAAAGAGCTAGGCTAGGAAACAAATATTAAATGACTGTATCAAACCCTAGCTTCTCTCCTCCTTCTCTTTTGCGCTATTGTCCTCTCTTGTCTCTTCCTCTCTTGATTTTGCCTGGTTCATACTTTTTTCTTAGCAAATTGATATTCTATACTAAATTCATCTAAATCACGAAAAGAAGGATTCGAACTTGGGTGCATAAAAGAAAACACACTGCTATATCTACTGATTTTGATTCATATTTATATAGTAATACAAAACAAGATAGTTAATTGCTAGCTAGTAAGAACAATACTTGTGGTGCATGTTTGCTTGATGATTTAGCACAAGAATATCTTATATATAAATTTTCGAAGGGTTTTGAACAAGGCCATAAAGTGGATCGAAAGCATGGGAAGAGGTCCTTTCCTGGTGATGAACCAGAGGCGAAAGAGGAGGATCATCGAATGATCTTCGAGCCGTTTTGCTCATCAGCTCGATCTCAACATGAGATGTCTGCCATGGTCTCAGCTCTATCTCAAGTTCTTGGAAGCACTAACAACCAGACCCCAGCTGTTCAAGTGCCGATGGAGCCACCAATGATTGCTCCCCAGTCCAGCGCCATGGAGTCGCATGATGATCAATCCCCTCAACACGCTCGAGATCAAGGTTTAATATAGACCAACATTACTATTGATCATGATTATTATTGCTAGTACTTGAGCAATTTCATTATTTACTTCCACTTTTAATTGATTTAGTTCCCCGGTGTAGCTAGACTTAAATATTCATAGGGATCGATTCCAGTTTATACGTTGTGACAGTTTTTTACCTGCAAAAGGAAGCATGAACTTGAAGTTGTGTAGTCTTATATATTCTTATATCAATTTTCTCTCTCAACAGGTAGTGCCCTAATTAATCATGCATGATTCGGCTTATGATATGGAGTTAGGGTTTACTGTGCAGATTTAGAATCAAATCCTCTATATTGTTCCGTTTCCATCTTCATATAGCTGATGTTTTTAGTTAGGTTTAATGTTTTTATCTGCAAAAGCAGCCTGGGTACCCTAATAACAGTTTGTTTTTCTGAACAAACGATATTATATATACTAAGACCATCTCCAAACCTGGGCTAAAAGCCAAATTACCCCCCAAATTACCCCCCCAAACACTCTCCAACCCATGTTAAAATTTTAGGCTAAATGCCAAATGTTATTTCTGGGCCAAATACCCCCCCAGCTTTCTCCCCGGGCTAAATGCCAAATGTTTATCGGAATTTAAATTTTTTTAGATTAAAATGTTCATAAAATTAATTTACAATAATCTACATATTTATTTATTTTTTGTAAAAATTGATTTAAGAAAAAAATTAGCCTAAGTTCATTCTTTAATAATTCTGGGCTAAAATTTTAGGGCAGAAGGGTTGGAGCAGAAAAGATGTTTCTGGGCTAAAAGCCAAATTTTTCAGGCTAAAAAATTTGGTTTTTAGCCCAAGGGTTGGAGATGGTCTAAAGGGTTAAGGGAGTGGGCTAAGCTTCAAAATGAGCTAACAATAATATAATTTAAATTCATCTTAGGTGAGAATCAAACCTAAGTCATATTACTTACAAATAAAGAAAAATATCATTAAACCGAAGTACTAAGTGGCTTTAGAATGACATGATAACCAACTACACCACGAAACCTTGTTCCCTAATAACAGTTTAAATAACTGAAGTTCGTCCGTTGTATTTTGGGCCTAATTTGTTTCGTGCTTGCCATAGCTCATTTGTGTAGACTGTCTATATGGTTACATTCTTTTTGCTACTTGTTTCCTAGCTACAATTGTTTTCCATGTAGCTATTCTACCAAATAAAGATGAATATTAGAGTGTGTATAGTTGATATATACAATTAACAATAACAATTCAATATGCAGATTTGAACTTAAGCCAATTGGTTAGAGCAATGTGTTACTCTTTATGTACCTAAATCCCCTTGCCCGTAGTTAGATGAATTGAGTGTGTTGAATATCTTATTAACATACCATTTATTCTGTTTGAATGCACCTAATTAGGGTACTGTTTTAATAAATTTGGAAACATACATGTAGACCTGGCATTTTGGATTATTATTATTTTGTTGCATAGAGTTTAATTTTTGTTGTTAAGACTTTACTGAAATTAAACATCCTCAACTAACGGGTGCTAATGGGTTGAATAAAAATGACCCGTTATTTAACGGGTTGTTAATGGGTTCATCCGTTAGCGACCCGACCCGTTAAGCATGCATCCAAATACTAATATTAACGGGTTGGGTCGGGTCGGGTTAACGGAACGGATGAAACAAGTGATCTGTTAGCTTAACGGGTCGGATTCGGGTGACCTGTTAACTTAACGGGTCGGATTGAACCCGACCCAAACCCAATAAACCCGACCATTTTACAGGTCTAGATACATGCATAACATTGTTAATTTGTGAAGGGACTGCGAGGAGAAGGCACTATAGAGGAGTGAGGCAGAGACCATGGGGGAAGTGGGCGGCTGAGATTCGTGACCCGAAGAAGGCAGCTCGGGTGTGGCTCGGCACCTTTGAAACCGACGAGGCAGCGGCACTTGCTTATGATGAAGCAGCTCTCAGGTTTAAAGGAAGCAAAGCTAAGCTCAACTTTCCCGAAAGAGTTCAAGGAAGAATTACTGAATTAGGTTCCCTCACTGCCACTAGTACTCAACAAAACTTGCCAGCTGGGACATCTCAAGGAGTAATTACTGACCACCATCACCCTCTTTCTGATCATCAATATCAACTGCAGGCATTCCCTAATAATGTTGTTACTCCTCCTCATGATCAATATGCACAATATTTTCGGAGTGGTCACGAGTGCATAAGTTATGATTTACCAGCTACTCTTTATGAAAGAGAGATATTTGCTACCCAGACATCAGAAACTACTACATCGTCATCATCTTTATTACCTTTCTTACCATCTCATCAACAAGAAGATCAACAACATCCCTTAAGCTATTCTATGCCGGGGTTCGGGTCTTCTTCTTCTTCGAGTTCAAATCCTCCTCCTAGGAATAGGAACCGTCGACCTTGACAGGAGTACTTTATTCAAGAGGACAGTACACATCCAAGTTCCAAGTTCCCTGGGAGATCAATCGTGGGAGAATAAAGATATAATTATATCCTTCAAGTTTTGTGATGTATTTTTGTTTCTTTCTTTCTTGAATTAGACTCTCTTTTGTCGACAAAGGTTTAAGAAGGTGATCAAAAGTGTGTTGTTAATTGATGATTGTTTTCGGTTTGCTTGACGAGGTTTTCACTAGCGTACGTATGTCAAATAATAGTCTATTGAAAATGAAATACTTTCTCCACACCTTAATAATTATCATAAATATAGGTTTGGACTTAGTTAAGTTGGCTAGAGCAAAGTAAATTTCTCATTCGCACTCAAGTTTGAATTCTCATCTCTTAGTTGAGAGTTATTTAGTGTACGACTATTGCTTGTTTAAAAAAGAACAGCACATACCTTCAACTTTTGAGATTGATATATCCATGACGATGAGATTGCAGTGACCGCGCGCATGCACACTTTCTAAGACATGGATTAATCTACTAGTTAATCAGCCTTCCAAACTCCCAACAGGGAAAAAAAAGATATATAGTAGAGAAGTTGTGGAGGAATCATCTAATAGTGTTGCTTCTAAGGTTTAGTAACCTTCTGTTATACATAGATACACATACACAAAAAGTGGCCAGAACTCGTTTTTGAAGCTAACAATGCCAGGGAATATTATTCTAAATTATTATTTATTTTGATAAGTAGAGAAGAAATCTCATACATATCAACTTGATTGATATATTGGCATATAGTGTCGGCTAGCTAATTAATGGTCATCGAATTCGGCTATATCCGTGCGAGACCTGCATGAGTCAGCCTATAAATATTTAACACGTTCCAAATGCATGCCTAAGTAGATTTAGAGGTTCTTGAGTAGGATCGTGTTTCAGAACGATATGATATTTTCTGCTTAATTAAATCTTGCAGGTACATAATTAATTAGTGATTAGTAACAGAATAATCAAGGTTCATAAACCTTTTTTTCCTTTGTCAAGGCTCGTTATTATTATTATTTGGTGAAATATCGTCTTTTTGTGGTGATTTCATTGATAAAACAAGGGTCAAATAACAATATTTGGATTGAACACACAAAACTCCCACAGAGAAGGGTTCCACCCACAGCATATCATCAAATAATAAAGCACCAAACTACACGGATCAGTGAGCAATTAATACAAAGATTTGAGAAGAAATCTCACTCATAAAAAGACCAAGATAGCTGCAGAAAGCCATAACCATTGTCAAATATGACCATATATAAGACTCCATATAGGATAGGAAGAAGGGTCATCCCTCAAACATCCTCCAAGGCTCGTTATTCTGTTTACACTAATTTGCGGTAACTAAACGTCCTTCTTGTTTAAAGGGGAGAAATTTTTAGTTGTGACCAGAATACGGATGATATATCAAGTGTTTTTATGCAAGTGGTGGAAAATTTTAATTTTTAAGTTATCATCCTTTTAATACACATAACTCATCATTTATATAAGGATACGTAATGTATTATCTCGTGTGACCATTACATTGAAAAATCACTCAAGGAAATGATAAGGAAAAGGATTGTTAATTTTATGTGAACCGCCCACGTTGCATGCAATTTAAATGTGGTAAGAACGAAGCCCCGGCCGGAAGAAAGATAGAGTGGAATGTAACCTAAAATATTTAACAATTAAAGAGTCTCTATCTATAATCTCTCTCTTCAACTCTAATATGTATTTGTTTATAATTCCTTATGCTATATATATAGAACCATCGAAGCCACTTGTCAATCAACTGGGAGGGGTTTAAGTTGATTATGCTTCTCACCGATTCAACTAAACTGCTACGTATATCATATATGTCCACAGAAAAGAACAACTCTATGTTTGTTAACAATTAAGTTTTGAACTCCAACTCTATAAAGCCCAGCACTTCTTTTTCGTATTTTTTTTTTTTGGGTAAGTGGGATCTAAGGAAGTTTTATTAAAACAAACACATACTTACAAACCAAACAAAGATCCAATTTATTCTAGAAACAAACAAAGAATGGGCCTTAAAACAAAGAAAACATAGAAAAATAGCCCAACAATAGTGAAGTCCAAACAAAACGAACAACTGAGAACCATCCACTGTGGTCGCCACTGCCGATCCGAGAATTGGCCAGCCACCTGATCCTTCGTCCATCGCAAATCATCCCTTCCACAAGTGTCACATGCACACAGCCATCAACAAGAGACAGTCGACAAGAGAGAAGCCAACCATCGGAAAGAAGCTCTGGGAAATTCCCAAGCAACACTGCCGAAAACGGCAGACAACAAGGAAAACGTGGTGGTGTGGGAGACATCCGAGCCGGATACAATACCAGAACTCTACACACAAACTCAACAGAAAACATGGTTGAAAAAACGAAGCAAGGAAGGGCCATGAAAAGGGATACCCACAGGGGTTGAAGAATTAGGAAGAAAAATTGGAAGAACCCACAGCAGATGAAAGGGGAGAAGAAAGAAAAAACAAAAACAAAAAGCTACCCACGGATCCCAGCCGTAGCTAGGACCGGCGACAGCAAACGAAAGCAGGATCAGAATCACTCACACAAGAAGGTGAGAAGCACTTGTAAAAAGTAGCAGTGTTCTTTGAGAAACAACCAACTACATACTTTTGCATTGTATATATGCGCTTTTGACAATAAATTAAAAGTGCATCCAGTAACAATAAATTAAGCACTTTTTTCTCTCAATAATTTTTGCAGAAGTATTTTTCATATATAATCAGCATTCAACTTGATTAAAAAAATTAATGATTAAATTGTTGATGAAAATTCGATACAAGAATTAATGATCATTAACAAAATAATACCTAATTAATTGACAAATATATATGACAATTTGTTTCTTAAAAATAAAAGGGCACATTATAGTTGCATGGTAATCAAATGTGAAATAAATATTAACAAGACATAGAAGATTAGCAATTCTTTCTTGTTCAACATTTATCTCTCATATCACAGCCCGTCCCGAAATAAATTATCGATGGCATGGAAGTTACTAAATTACCTTTGGACGTTGAGATGTAATTGAGTTATGTGGTGGTGTGGTTTAAGTTTAAATTTATTTAGACAAATTCTAAATTTTTCCAAAGTTTTGGAACACTTAGGACTCAAAGTGTTTTCTTTGGTTTTGGTTGGTGACCCACATGGACCACACACACACACAAACTCTCCCTATCTCCAGTGCCTTTTCTCCCTCCTCCCTCTTGGATTTTTCAGAAAATTCGCACAAAACGTACGGACGAACTTCAACCAACCATACACGCACATATCGAGGGTTCAAAGGGCACCATTGTGTTCATGAGGTTTATACGAGTTGAATGGTACCATTTTTAGATAAGAACTTCTTCGAAAACTCGTGAAAACCCTAACCTGATTTTTGTCACTATTCATGCAATGGTAAAATTGTGTGTTTTTGGGGATTTCAAGCTCACAGGAAGCTTTATGAGGTTCTCACGAAGCTCGGAGTGGTTCGTTGGAAGAAATTGGACGTCAAATCATCAAGAACGATGAGTTTTAAGATTTGTTGGAATATCGAGGCTTTTTTCGGCGGGTTTCTGGTGGTTTCAGGGCTCGACTCAGGTATGGTTTTGTTCGTTTTGGTGAGATCTTCAAAATGGTTCAAGTTTCTTGAAGTTTGGTGTTAAAATGAGAGAGAAAATAGGGTTAGAAACTTTTCTAGAAACCGGCGAACAGTCGCCGGTGTTCGGTGACTCGTCGGGGAAGAAGAAGCATATTCTGTTAACGATGTAAGGTAACGCCATTAGTTTTTAGACGGAATATCCTAGATTATAACGGAATATTCCTGACGGCATTAATTGCCGCCGTCAGTGTGCCAGGCACTTGCCCGCGCGTGGGCGGTGCGTGGTGACGCGTGAATGGTCAGAATTTTTTTCTAAAAGTATGGGGATGTTCTTAAGGTTGTGTAGATCATGTTGGTACATTCAAACATCTCATTTGAACAATGTATGAGAAGTTATTAGCTAGTATTGGTTATGTGCTTTACATTAACATTTTTATAGTTGTTTCTCATATAGGGGAGACTTATTCCGAGGACGAGTGGAGTCGAGGACGAGTGGAGTCAAGGACGATTCGGGGGCTACGACCCTTCGACATACCAGTGAGTGGACTTTTGGTTTTTAGTATATACTTATATACTTGATATTTTCCCAGAAAATGTGTTTAAATGAAAGTACACCTTGAAATGCCATGCATATAAATTTATGTTTAGTATATGAATTAGTATATGATACATATATATAATTGTGGTGCTGTGGACGCTCAGGTAAGCCTAGGTGAGTTCATGAATTGTGAATGTGAATAACGGTTGTGATTATTTGAGAAGCATAAAACTCATAAACCTGCACCCCGGTATTAGTGATTTAGCCAAAGATATGGCCTATACCTGTTTATAATGTCACATCTCGCACCCTATGCTCACATTGGATCCAATTTAGGTGCACAGTCTTGTCGTACAGACCATTATAGGTGGTTCCGACTTATAGGTGACTAGGGATTTATCGCACAGCTATCATGAGAGCATAGTATTGAGCATAACTATATTACACACAGTCTTGTTGTACAGACCTTTTAGTGGTTCCGACTTGTTTGCAGTGTAGCGCCGTATAGGTCATTTGTAGTGACTCTGGCTAGATTGACTAATGAGCTATGAATTCAGCCGTATAGACTTCTGCAGGGGTTCCGTCTAATGTGTTATTTTCCATGATTTTATTTCACCTGAGTTATTCTATTTTATATTTGGCATGTCATACTTATGTTTATGGAGATGTGAAGCATGACTTGAATATATCTATATATATGTTTATAATCATATTCTATTTCTGGGAAAATTATACATGTTTTACGGTGAGGGGTTAGAGCACTTGATAAATGAAATGATTTTGAAAAGCTTTGTTTTTGTCCACTCACGTTTTCTGTTTTGCGCCCCTCCAGGTTTTAGGTAGACTTGCTGGTGACATTGAGGATCTGGGTGGTTCTGACAGAATAAAATATTCGTAGGATATCTTCTGGTATTGTATAACTAGTACTTGTCCTACTAGACCGCACCTAGACTTTTTATGCTCTGATTAAGAGTATTTACTCTTGTATCTCACTCCTAGCACTTTCTGCTTATTAGTGCACATTAGTAGCTTTCGATTTTTATTTGTTCGCATATTTATTATCCTTATCGTTTTCGCACTGTGCATATGGCTACGTCACCCTCACGTGATGGCCAGCACGCCTTGACTTAGGTCGGGGTGTGTCAGTTTGGTATCAGAGCCTAGGTTTAGCAGTCCTGTATATCTTGTGAATGATCTAATCATTGTGGTGTTTTCTGTCAGAACTATGCCGCCTCGTAGAGAGCCACATCACTCAGTTGAGCCTAGTTTCCTTGATATTGCTTACTTAAGGGAAGCTATAACTAATGCCATTCAGTCTTCACTCCGTCCTCCTTAAAGGACACCTCTTGAGACTGTGTATAATCTGAAGTTGAATCATTTCATGGGAAATGAAGGACATGAGGCAGCGGAGAAGTGGCTTAATCATGTCGAGAAGACTTTCCTTGTGATGCAGAGTCAGGGGAATCTTCCTCCTGATAGGTGGATCGAGACGACTACCGAGTTTTTGGGTCCGGAGCTTGTATCATGGTGGAGACAGGAGTCCTATCAGATGTTACCAGAGGTAGCAGCTGATTGGGAAGTGTTTAAACAGTTGTTTCGGAAAATGTTTATTCCCCTTGAGTACATTGATCGCAAGAAACAAGAGTTTACGCATCTGAAACAAGGAAAGATGTTAACGAATGAATATTACAGGAGGTTCACTGATTTGTCTCGATATGATCCGGAGGTTGCTGCTAATCCGGTCGAGATGCTCCATCGTTTCAAGTTGGGTACTAAGAAGAAATGGTGTTCTATAGCTACATCGACTCTCTGTGCCACTTACCAGGAGTTTTATGAGGTTTTACTGCGGATTGAGGACTCAGAGAACATGCCCAGTGAAAGTGAAGATGAAGAAGAAAAAAAAGGGAACCAGAGGCGAGATGATAAAGGTAAAGGTCAATTATCTCAGGGGCCTCGTAAGAGCCAGAGTTTTAAGAGAAGTGGTACCAGTTCTAGCTCTTCTAGTGGAGGTTTAAGCTCTAATGTATAGATGAGAGGTGGTAGATTATCTGGAGGCCCAAGATTACAGAGGCAGAGGGACTTTGGTGGTTTAGGTGCTCCTTTAAGCCGCATGTGTAATAATAGGCATTTTGGGGAGTGTAGGAGAGGCAGCAGTGCATGATATACTTGTGGATAGATGGGGCATAGGGCTGCACATTACCCTCAGAATCAACAAAGGCCCCAACAGCCTTCCTTACCACCACATGCGCCGACCCAACAAACTTTAGGATTTAGTGGTTATGGCCAGACTGGTCATGGATGTGCTTATCATTATCAGGGTGACGCCGCTCCTTATGCTACAGGGCAGCATCAGTACTCACATGAACCTCATTATCAGGGTGGTTACCCTCAGTATGAAGGAGGTTCTATGCCATATCAGCCACACTCAGCAGGTGGATCCCAGTGGTACCAGAGGGACAGCCCCAGCAGGTAGAGATTGCTGCTAACAATGCAGGATCTTCGAGGCAGTCTGGTCAGCCAAGATAAGGACGAGGTATTCATGCTAGCAAAGGTCGAGGTAGACGACATCAGAATCAAAGACATATCCATAACATGACACTGCAAGATGCTTAGAACAATCCTGATATAATTATGGGTACGTTAAATATTCTTGGTCATTTTGCTAGAGTATTGATTGATTGTGGTGCTACGCATTCTGTTGTTTTTCATACATTTGCTCAAATGACGCAACCTTATCCTACACCTCTAGGATATGATTTAGAGTTTTCTATGCTTAGAAGGGAGAGTTGTTATGTGGATCGGGTATATCCAGGATGTCCTGTGATGGTGGAGGATGTTGTTATGCCAGCTAACCTTATTCCGTTAGACATTGTTGATTTTGATGTGATTTTGGGCATTGATTGGTTACACTACAATCGTGCCAAGATAGATTGTTATGGAAAGACAGTCACATTTCATCGTCCTGGATTACTTGAAGTTACATTTGTAAGAGAGCCTAGCGGGGTGAGGTATGGTGTTAATTTTGCCATGAAAGCCAAAAGATTGTTGTGGAAAGGTTGTCATGGATATTTGGCTCATGTGGTGTTGAATGATAATGCTTCTAGTAGTGTGGAGGATGTACGTGTGGTCAAGCATTTTTCGAATGTGTTCCCTGATGATTTACCTGGATTGCCGCCAGACAGAGATGTTGAGTTCATTATTGATTTGCTTCCAGGTACGGACCCTATATCTTTGACTCCTTATAGAATGGCTTCTGCTAAATTAAAGGAATTGAAAGTTCAGTTGCAAGAATTAGTGGATAAAGGTTTTATTCAGCCTAGTACTTCACCCTGTGGAGCTCCAGTCTTATTTGTGAAGAAGAAAGACGGAACCTTGAGGTTGTGCATTGATTATAGGCAATTGAATCGAGTAACAATTAAGAACCGTTATCCGTTACCTAGTATAGATGATTTGTTTAATCAACTCCAAGGTGTCTGTGTGTTCTCTAAGATTGACTTGAGGTCTGGTTACTACCAGCTGAAGATTAGAAGTGGAGATGTCCCTAAAACAGCTTTCAAGACTCGATATGGTCATTATGAGTTTCTTGTGATGCCATTTAGGTTAACTAATACACCAGCAGCTTTCATGGATTTAATGAATTGAGTATTCCAACCATATTTGGACAAGTTTGTTATTGTCTTCATTGAGGATATTCTGGTATACTCTAAGACTAAAGCAGAGCATGCTAGACATCTTAAATTAGTGTTGAAAAGTTTAAGGGAACACCAGTTATATGCTAAGTTTAGCAAATGCCAATTCTAGTTAGATCAAGTGACATTTTTAAGACATATTATATCAGTTCAAGGTATTCGAGTGGATTCTCAAAAAGTGGCAGCTATGGAGAATTGGGAACAACCTCGAATCATCATTGAGGTACGGAGTTTTCTTGGCCTTGCAAGCTATTATAGACGGTTTGTTCAGGATTTTTCGGTTATTGCTTTACCATTGACGAGATTGACCAGGAAAGATGTTAAGTTTGCATGGGATGATAATTGTGAGCAAAGTTTTCAGCAGTTGAAGTATTATCTCACTCATGCACCTGTTTTAGCACTCCCAGATGATAGTGGTAATTTTGAGGTCTACAGTGATGCTTCTTTGAATAGCCTGGGTTGTGTATTGATGCAACATGGTAGGGTGATTGCTTATGCTTTGAGACAGTTGAAACCTCATGAGCAGAATTACCCTACTCATGATCTGGAGTTAGCGGCTATCATCTTTGCTTTGAAGATTTGGAGACATTATCTTTATGGTGAGAAATGTAAGATCTTCATAGATCATAAGAGTCTTCAGTATCTTTTTACTTAGAGAGATCTAAATCTTCGGCAGTGGAGGTGGATTGAGTTACTTAGCGATTATGATTGCACGATTGAGTATCACCCTGGTCGTGCAAATACAGTGGCGGATGCATTTAGTAGGAAGAGTCCAGCTAGACTTAATGCCATCTATGATTGTCATGTTCATCTTCTTGCGGATTTGAGGTCCACTGGAGTGGAGTTAGGAGTGGAAGATAGAGAGGAAGCCTTACTTGCTAATTTTCAAGTTAGGCCAATCTTAATTGATCGTGTGCTCGAGGCCTAGATAAATGATGAAGAGACCCATGAAATAATTCAAGCAAGGAATCAGGGGAAGAAGAAAGATTTCAGAATTCGAGAAACTGATGGTATGCTTATGTAGGAAAGCAGAATGTATGTGCCGAATAATGCAGAGCTAAAGAAAGAAATCCTTGATGAAGTGCATATTTCAGCATATGCAATGCATCTAGGAGGTACCAAGATGTATCATACCATTCGCCCATTTTATTATTGGCCAGGTATGAAAAGGGATATTGCCGAATATGTGAGTAGGTGTGCCATTTGCCAACAGGTTAAAGCTGAAAGGAAGAAGCTGTTTGGGTTGATGCAGCCACTTCCCATTCCACAGTGGAAATGGGAAAATATTACCATGAATTTTGTGTACAAGCTTCCTTGTACACATAATGGTTATGACGACATTTGGGTGATAGTTGATCGGCTTACTAAGTCAGCACACTTTATTCCAGTGAGAGAAAAATATCCATTAAGCCGATTAGCTAAGTTATTCATATCAAAGACTGTGAAGTACCATGGTGTTCCAGTTGATATTATCTCGAACCGGGATCCTCGATTTACTTCTAAGTTATGGATAGCATTCCAGGAAGCTCTTGGTACAAGATTACTTTATAGTACAACGTATCATCCTCAGACTGACGGACAATCTGATAGGACTATGCAGACATTAGAAGATATGCTGAGATCTTCAGTGCTACAGTTTGGCGATGGTTGGCATGATTGTTTGGATTTGATGGAGTTCGCCTACAACAACAGTTACCATTCAAGTATTGGTATGTCACGATTTGAGGCACTTTACGGGAAATCTTGTTGTACACCTTTATGCTGGTCAGAGGTTGGTGAAAGAGTTTTAGTGGGCCCTAAGATTGTGGATGAGACTACTCAAAATGTTCAGGTAATTAAGTCTAACCTGAAAGCGACCCAAGATCGACAGAAGAGTTTAGCAGATAAACATGCCACTGACCGGGTGTATAAAGTAGGTGATTGGGTGTTTTTGAAGTTATCACCATGGAGAGGTGTTGTGCAGTTTGGAAAGAAAGGCAAGTTAAGTCCTAGATACATCGGGTCGTATTTGATCACTAAAAGAGTTGGTGAAGTTGCTTATAGGCTTGAGTTGCCTTCAGAATTGTCTAAAGTGCATAATGTATTCCATGTTTCGACATTATATCTCAGATCCTTCACATGTGATTCCTCCTCAACCTTTGGAAATTAATTCGGATTTGACTTATAATGAGGAACCAGTGACTATTTTGGATTGGAAAGATAAGGTTATGAGGAATAAGACAGTGCGTTTGGTGAAAGTCTTATAGAGAAATCATTCAGTGGAAGAAGCTACTTGGGAGACAGAGGACCGGATGAGAGAGATGTATCCACGCCTATTTTATGATTATTAGTGGATTGTAAAGATGGTATAAATTTCGAGGACGAAATTTTTATAAGAAGGGTAGATTGTCACAGCCCGTCCCGAAATAAATTATCAATGGCGTGGAAGTTACTAAATTACATTCGGACGTTGAGATATAATTGAGTTATGTGGTGGTGTGGTTTAAGTTTAAAATTATTTGGACAAATTCTAAATTTTTCGTAAGTTTTGGAACACTTAGGACTCAAAGTATTTTCTTTGGTTTTGGTTGGTGACCCACGGTGACCACACACACACACACAAACTCTCCCTCTCTCCTGTGCCTTTTCTCTCTCCTCCCTCTCTGATTTTTTAGAAAATCCGCACAAAACGTACGGACGAACTTCAAAACCAACCATACACGCACATATCGAGGGTTCAAAGGGCACCATTTTGTTCCTGAGGTTTATACGAGTTGAATGGTACCATTTTTAGGTAAGAACTTATTCGAAAACTCGTGAAAACCCTAACCCTATGTTTGTCATTATTCATGCAATCGTAAAATCGTGTGTTTTTAGGATTTCAAGCTCACAGGAAGCTTTAGGAGGTTCTCACGAAGCTCGGAGTGGTTCATTGGAAGAAATTGGACGTCAAATCATCGAGAACGACGAGTTTTAAGATTTACCAGAATATCGAGGCTTTTTTCGACGGGTTTCTGGTGGTTTCAGGGCTCGACTCAGGTATGGTTTTGTTCATTTTGGTGAGATCTTCAAAATGGTTCAAGTTTCTTGAAGTTTGGTGTTAAAATGATAGAGAAATTAGGGTTAGAAACTTTTCTAGAAACCGGCGAACAGTCGCTGGTGTCCGGTGACTCGTCGGGGAAGAAGAAGCATATTCCGTCAGTTTTGACGGAATATGCTAACGGCGTAAGGTAACGCCGTTAGGTTTTAGACGGAATATCCTAGATTTTAACGGAATATTCTTGACGGCACTAACTGTCGCCGTCAGTGTGCCAGACCCGTGCCCGCGCGTGAGGGGTCGTAAAATTTTTCTAAAATTATAGGGATGTTCGTGAGGTTGTGTAGATCACGTTGGTATATTCAAACATCCCATTTGAACAATGTATGAGAAGTTATTTGCTAGTATTGGTTATGTGCTTTAAATTAACATTTTTATAGTTGTTTCGCATATAGGGGAGACTTATCCCGAGGACGAGCGCAGTTAAGGGCGACTCATGGGCTCCCTTCGACATACCAGTGAGTAGGCTTTTGGTTTTTAGTGTATACTTATATACTTGATATTTTCCTAGAAAATGCGTTTAAATGAAAGTATGCCTTGAAATGCCATGCATATAAATTTATGTTCAGTATATGAATTAGTATATGATGCATATATATAATTGTGGTGATGTGGACGCTCAGGTAAGCCCATGTGAGTTTATGAATTGTGAATGTGAATAATGGTTGTGATTATTTAAGAAGCATAGAGCTCATAAACCTGCACCCCAGTGTTAGTGATTTAGCCAGAGATATGACCCATGCCTGTTTGTAATATCACTTATCGCACCTTATGCTCACATTGGATCCAATTTAGGTGCACAATCTTGTCATACAGACCATTATAGGTGGTTCCGACTCATAGGTGACTAGCGATTTATCGCACAGCTATCATGAGAGTGTAGTATTGAGCATAACTATATTACACCCAGTCTTGTCGTACAAACCTTTTAGTGGTTCCGACTTGTGTGCAGTGTAGCGCCGTATAAGTCATAATCACTTGCCAAATGAGCCCTACATCTATCATATTTTTCATATCATATTTATATTATTTGTCTAATTGAGATAAAGCATGTCAATACAAGTAGGTCTCATATCCATTAAAGAGATAGTATAAATATGATATAAAAATATAACAAGAGTGACATTTAAGGAACAATTTCAATTATCTTCATCCTCTAAGCTGTTTTTTACTCGCATCACACTGGTGACTCACTGATCTATTACTTCATGGTTTCTACATACAATTGTGATTTTACAACTTGGTAAATTATTTTTCCTCACAATATATGTATATATATAGGGGTGTGATATCCACACACCCCATTTTACTTCTCACACACCTATTTAATTTTCGGCCGTCGAATCGGATGAATTGAAGAAGATCAACGAACAGAAATTATTAAAGGGTGTGTGAGAAGTAAAATGAGGTGTGTGGATAGCACACCCCTATATATATTGGTAAAATGGTTAAACATGTATAACAGTAATACATACTTAGATGTTTATAAATAAAAATAATATATAATATATATAATATATAAAATAATAATAAGGGAGCTTTATATATAGAGAAAAAAACTTTTACTATATTTCAAGGAACTTCACTAATTTTTAGATATGTCAAGAAGAGACAGAAGTATAAAAACAATTAAAGTCCAGCCCAAAAACATGAAAACAATGTTTTAAAATACCAACCATGCCCTTAAGATTTTAGGCTTTTAATAGAACTCAACCCTCAAAACTCAAACAAAATTACTATGTGCCATAAGCTCAACACATCCTCGACTATTTCTACAGAATCAATTTTGAAACTATATGTAGAATAAGTTTGTATCATTTATTACTATAATTAGTTCAATCAGTCCTGGATCATTTTTGTAGAATTAGTTTAACCCGTCTTCGACCATTTTTGTAGAATCAATTCAACTCGTCCTTGACTATTTTCGCAGAATCAGTTCACCTGTCTTCGACCATTTTTGCAGAATTAGTGCAACCCGTCTTCGACCATTTTCACATAATCAGTTCACCCGTCTCCGACCATTTGCAAAATCAGTTCAACTTGTATACTCTAAGTATTAAAAGCATACTCTATGTGTAAATGGTCGAGAATGGGTTGAACTGATTTTGTAAATGGTTGATAATGGGTTGAACTGATTCTACAAAAAAAAAAGTTGAACTGATTATGCAAAAATAGTTGAGGACATGTTGAACTGATTTTGCAAAAATGATCAAGGATGGGTTGAACCGATTATGCAAAAATGGTTGAAGACGGGTTGAATTGATTCTGCATCAACTGATTCTCCAAAAATGGTCGAGAACGGGTTGAACTGATTCTACAAAAATATTCGAGGATGAGTTAAACTGATTAAGCAAAAATGGTCGAAGAGGGGTGAACTGATTTAGTGAAAATAGTTGATGACGGGTTGAACTGATTTTGCAAAAATTGTCGAAGACGGCTAAACTGATTCTACGAAAATGGTCGAGGATGAATTGAACTGATTATGCAAAAATTGTAGAAGACGGGTTAAACTAATTCTGCAAAAATGATTAAGGACTGGTTGAACTGATTATAGTAATAAATGATACAAACTTTTTCTATATATAGTTTCAAAACTGATTCTGTAGAAATAGTCGAGGATGGGTAGAGCTTATGGCACATATTAATTTTGTTGAAGTTTTGAGGGTTTGGTTCTATTAAAAGCCTAAAATCTTAGGGGTATGGTTGGTATTTTAAAACATTGTTTTCATGTTTTTGGGCTGGGCTTTAAATGTTTTTATACTTTTGTTTCTTATTGACATGTTTAAAAACTTAAACTAGTGAAGTTCCGTGAAATATAGTAAATGTTTCTATATATAAAGCACTTGCAGTTAATTAGTACTACAAAAGCAAAAATGCATAATTCGTGGAAGAAGAAAAACACAAAAGTAGTGCTCTTTAGGACTTTAACTCGGTTACTATGAGGGATTTTCTAGTGTACAGGAACGTAGCCTGGGTCACCAAATAATATTGTAAAACAATTGGATGGATACTTGAAAAAAAATTACAACCACTTGTATTATGACACGTAGTGGAACGACATCGAACTTCAACGATCCGAACCGTCTATTTTGTAAGTCTCGATTCATAGATGGACACACTCCACATCGAACTTCAAAGATCCGAACGTCAATTTTGTAAGTCTCGATTCATAGATCATCCTTGTAAAAATTCAATTCAATCCAAAATCATTTGCCTATTTAATTATCACGATGAATTTTCATGTTTTCTTATAATAAAATGTTCGTCAATTCTTAAAACTTAATTAGATGTGTCAAATATTTCCAATTTTTGCTAATATATTGCAAGATGATCTATAAGGTGTGGCATGAAAAATGGATGTATATATATATACACACACAAGCCCTTTATGCAAAGGGATTTCCATTTTTTTCAAAAAATGGAGATTAGATGTGGGGCCCACTCTACCACTACTACAAAATTCTCCATAACTGGCGGTCCAAAAACCGACAAAAAACGTATCTTACTGTCGGATTTTAAGCAAAATCCGACAGAAAATGGATGCAATGGCGGATATAATAAGCGACAGAATTGCCAGCGTCATGAAATGAATTTTCCGACAAAAAATACTCTAAAACCAACAGAAATTGTGTCAGATATAACCGACAGTATATATATTTATAATAAATAAATAAGAGTAATTCTGTCGGATAACACCGACAAAAAATTTATTATTAAGAATAAATAAAAACATTAGTGTCGGATAAAACCGACAGAAAATATATTAATAATAAAAAAAATACAAATCACTTTCTGCATTTTCCATATCCAGCTTGATTCTGCATGTGTTTTCTGTGCTAGTCCATAAAAGCTCAAGTCCTTAACAGTGTTTCCTGCTGCGATAGAGGCTATTTGATTTCCATGACCGATGTCATCCCTTGCAGATTCAGATATGTAATATCGAGCTCTGATGAGCTTGCTGCAAAATATGCATTTCACTCTTCATATAATCTTAGTATACGCAGACACACCATTTTACTCCTTTGTAGTGACATAATAAATTATATCAGAGTGCTCACCAGCAAGTTTTTCCCTTTCCTTGTTAGTGAGTTTTGCTGCAAACCCATTGAAACTCCTTTCGTAACTTCGTACCAGTAAACTTTCCAGCGAACTGAGAGAGTGAGAGAGGATAAGAACTAGGTTTTGGCTAAAAATGGAGTGCCAAAGCTTCAAAAAAAATCACACAAATCAATTTGAAATACACGAACACGTTCAATAAATTAATAAAATTATCAAAATTGCCGCAAATTTAAAAACGTATGCACACCTCAAACAAAATTCGCCGAACTGAATTTCCAATTAAAACTATCAAAATGAAAAATATGGCAGAAATATGTACACACACACACACACACACACACACACACATATATATATATATATATATATATATATATGCTTGCCTGGGAAATGGAAAATCCGGAGGTTGCGATCTGATTCGGATGCCCTCTGCCCGCACGATGGCGCGATTACAGAGACGGAGAGAGAAAGGAAGCGAGAGCGTTTTTCAGATGGGAGAGAGAGAGAGAGAGGAGAGCTTCGTTTTGGATAACCTGGAAGACATGCAGAGAGGGATTCAGTAATGGCGCAAGGAAATGAGGAGAGAAGAGAAGAGAAGGAGAAGGAAATGAGGAGAGGAGAAAAGGGGGAAGGGAGAAGCACCGGCGCAAGGAAAGAGAGAGGGGATTTATTTTGGAATTTTTTTATTACTGTCGGTTAAAACCGACAGTAATATTTTTTTAAATCCGATAGAATTTTAACCGACAGTAATATTTTTTAAAATAAAATCAGACAAAATTTTTTTTTATTACTGTCGGTTATAACCAACAGAAAACCAATGGCGGCAAAAATCCCCCCAAAATTCCCTCTGAAAATTTTAAATTTTCCCCCAAAATTTTGTTATGATTTTAAAAATTAAAATAATAATTGTTTCGTTTGATAAATAAATAAATAATATGTATTTAAATATAATATGTTTTTAAAAATTAAATAAATAATTGTTTGGTTTAATAGATAATTTTTACACTTTTGTTTTAATAGATAGTAATCCATGTAAAATATGCGATAAAGAAACAAAAAGAGAATAAAAATGTCATCACACAACCTAAATATTGTCTAATCAATACTTGAAAAACATAAACAAAAATTTAGCACAAATTACTTTTCCCACTTCAAAATTTAGGCAAATTTAACGGAGATATACATACGTAAAAAATCGTTTGTAGATACTACAAGATCGCATACGTAAAAAATCGTAAAAAACAAACATTCAGAGATTACGTAAAAAACAAAAATTGTAAAGAACAAAAGTTTTCGACGGTTATAAACGAAAATTCACAATTTAACAGTTATTTTAGCTTCGATTTTAATGATTTTTTACAGTTACACTCATCGACCCTATAAGAATGTAATGAATAAATTTGATCTTCAATTTAAAATATTTACATAAGTGGTTACCACAAAATCTTATTTTATACTTAATGGAAGTATAACATTAACTCTAAGTGTTTGTTTAATCTACAGTTTTGATGCGATACACATTCTACGAAGCGTTTTTTAACGACCCAACCATTAAACTTGTTTGTAGATACTACAAGATCGCATACGTAAAAAATCGTAAAAAACAAACATTCTGAGATTATATAACGGAACAAAAAAATTCGATGGTTATAAACGAAAAATCACAATTTAACGGTTATTTTAGCTCCGATTTTGATGATTTTTTACAGCTACACTCCTCGACCCTATAAGAATGTAATGAATAAATTCGATCTTTAATTTAAAATATTTACACTAGTGGATACCACAAAATCTTATTTTATACTTAATTGAAGTATAATATTAACTCAAGTGTTTGTTTAATCTACCGTTTTGATGCAACATGCATTCTACGAAACTTTTTTCAACGATCCAACCGTCAAACTTATTTGTACACACTCCGAGATTGCATACGTAAAAAATCGTAAAAAACAAACATTCAGAGATTATGTAACGGAACAAAAAAATTCGACTGTTAAACGAAAAATCACAATTTAACGGTTATTTTAGCTCCGATTTTGATGATTTTTTACAGCCACACTCCTCGACCCTATAAGAATGTAATGAATAAATTCAATCTTTAATTTAAAATATTTACACTAGTGGATACCACAAAATCTTATTTTATACTTAATAGAAGTATAATATTAACTCCAAGTGTTTGTTTAATCTACCGTTTTGACGCAATATGCATTCTACGAAATTTTTTTCAACGATCCAACCGTCAAACTTATTTGTACACACTCCAAGATTGCTTACGTAAAAAATCGTAAAAAACAAACATTAAGAGATTAGGTAACGGAACAAAAGTTTTTGACGGTTATAATAGAAAAATCATAATTTAACGGTTATTTTAGCTCCGATTTTGATGATTTTTTACAGCTACACTCCTCAACTCTATAAGAATGTAATTATTAAATTTGATCTTCAATTTAAAATATTTACACTAGTGGATACCACAAAATCTTATTTTATACTTAATTGAAGTATAATATTAACTCAAGTGTTTGTTTAATCTACAGTTTTGATGCAATATGCATTCTATGAAACTTTTTTCAAAGATCCAACCGTCAAACTTATTTCTACACACTCCGAGATTGTATACGTAAAAAATCGTAAAAAACAAACATTAAGAGATTAGGTAACGAAACAAAAAATTTCGATGATTATAAACAAAAAATCACAATTTAACGGTTATTTTTGCTCCTATTTTGATGATTTTTTACAGCTACACTCATTGACCCTATAAGAATGCATTGAATGAATTCGATTTAAAATAATTACACTGGTGGATAATTTTTTATACTTAATGGAAGTATAACATTAACTCTTAAGTGTTTGTTAAATCTATCAATTTGATAGGATATGCATTCTACGAAACTAGTTTCAATGATCCAACTGTCAAATATGTTTGTATATACTCCGAGATAGCATGTGTAAAAAATTGCAAAAAAAAAAAAAACATTCCGAGATTAGGTAACGGGACCGTGAGTGAAATTTTTTTTTAACCATTTATTTATTTATTTATTTATTTTTAATCAATGTAACATTTTAAAATAATAAAATAGTCAATTTCTGTCGGTTATAACCGCCACCATTAACTTAGAAACCGCCAGAATATGTTAAAATATTAAAAAAAAAAAATTCAAAAATACTGAGGGTTATAATAATTTTATGGCGGTTAAATCCGTCAGGAAAAATCCGCTATGAATTTATGTCGGATATATCCGATAGAAAGTAACTTTAATCCGACAGTAAATAAATTATGTGTCGGATATCTTTTATTCGTCAGAATGACTTATTAACCGCCAGAATCGTCCGACACCTAAAGCTAATATTGTAGTAGTGTACATTGAACTTCAACAATTTGAACCATGTATTTTGTAAATCTCGTTTCATAGATCATCCTTACAAAAATTCAATTTAATCCGAAATCATTTGCCTATTTAATCATCAAGATAAAATTTCATTCTTTCTTATGTAACAAAGTATTCATTAATTTCTTTGAACTCAATTAGATGTCTTAAACATTTCCGATTTGGCTAATATTTTGCAAGAATGATCTATGAGATGTAACTTGAAAAAATAAATGATTCGAATCGTTAAAGTTTGATATGATGTGGACCCCACAACTAATTCCAATTAAAAAAAAAATAGGAATCCCTTTTTAAGTTTCCTGTATATATATATATATCTATATTTGCAAGGCTAAATAGACAAAATGTTCCTTGAGATTTGCATAACTCATCACTTTGGTCCCTAACATTTCAAATCAATAAAAGTCGTCCCTGAGATTGTCCATCATCCATCATTTTGATCATTCCATTAAAAACTCCGTTAAGTGTCCTAGAGCTCTTGGCCGGAAGTTTGGGCAATTTCAAAGCTTCGTAACTCAATCGTTTCTTAACTAAATTCTACCCATAATATATCAAAATGAAGATAGGAAAGTGTAGAATAAGATTATACCTATTTGGAAGCCCAATGGTTGCCGGAGATGGCAGGAAAATAGCCTCAAAGTTGACTGGTTCGAAAGAAAACTGGAAAACTCGCCGGAAACTGGGTAAACTTTAAACGTTTATAACTTCTTCAATACTCAACACAATCAAGTGATTCAAAAACAAAAATCATACTTCTCAACAAGACGAAGAGAATGGTACCTTTTTCGATCGCTAACTCACCGTGGTTTGGCCAAAAAACGGCTCGAAAGTAGCCGTGGACAGCCACTTTCGAACATTTTTCCGGCCAAACCACGATAAGTTATCCATAAAAAAAGGTACCATTCTCTTCGTCTCATCGAGAAGTATGATTTTCGTTTTGAATCACTTGATTCTGTTGAGTGTTGAAGAAGTTATGAACGTTTAAAATTTACCCAGTTTCCGACGAGTTTTCCAGTTTCCCTCGGACTAGTCAACTTTGAGGCTTTTTTCCGGCCATCTCCGGCAACCATTGGGCTTCCAAATAGGTATAATCTTATTCTACACATTCCTATCTTCATTTTGATTATTATGGGTCAAATTTGGTTAAGAAACGATTGAGTTACGAAGTTTTGAAAATTGCCCAAACTTCCGGCCAAGAGCTCCGGGACACTTAACGGAGTTTTTAACGGAATGACCAAAATGATGGATGGTGAACTATCTCAGGGACCATTTTTATTGATTTGAAATGTTAAGAATCAAAGTAATGAGTTTTGCAAATCTCAAGAACCATTTTGGTTATTTAGCCTATCTGCAATTTTGCATGCAGTTACTTCCTTGTTAAAAAATAAATACAAAATAGAACCATCGAAAAGCGGCTGAATTGACAGAAAAAAATGTAACACTCACGATTTTGATGAAATCTATTAAATAATTTTTGTATTTATGACTTAAGCTTTGTCGGCTCCATTTGTCCACCTTCTCGGCTCCAGTCGTTTTCGAGCTCAACTCGTTTGTTTATGTTTCCTTCTTGGTTTTTCATTTTTATGCCTTCTAATTTTTTGTTTCTAATGAGAATATTTTGTACACACTAATATCTATTCTGGAAAAGTATTTTCACAAAAATTTATTAAGAGGCCTTTCTAATCATCAATTGCTAGTTGCAAATATAATTGCGGTCACGTGGTTTGATGATATTCCAATGTAATTCTTCTTTTTTATTTTAGACTTGATGCCCGTTGTCAACAAAGAAAAAATGTATTGGGAGGTAAATTTGGGAGTTGATTGCTCACCCCGTTATGGCTAATTGGTGCACCTTATTTAAAAAAAAATTATTTTTGGCACTAGAAAAATCTAATAGTTTTGCTATTGGTATTTATTTAGGAATGTGATTATGTAAATTTAAAGTATGAATCCCAATAGGATTTGGAGATCAATCTTTATAGGCTTTGTTTACTTGTAAGGCAAGAAAGTCCATCATGATTAGTATCAATAAAGGCTAGTCAAGAGGTGATACTATTCACAAAACATCTGAGCCCTTCCCTCTCACATCCACTTTTAAATTTTAGTTTTACAACACGTTATGAGCACGAACTCGCCTACCATGGAGTTGAGCCCGACCAAAGATGCTACCTAGGCCTTGAGATAAAAAATCGAGCATCTGAAGAAGGCCTTACACAACTCAACCCAAACCCTTGGTCTGGAGATTGACGACTTTCTACAACCTCAGGTCGGTCAACAGTTCGCTGCTGAGCTCCGGTTCCAAGACTACGTAGAGTTTTACAAGAAGATGAAGGTGATTCACCCCAACATGATCTTGATGTCAGGGATTATGAGCAGGGCTCTGAGTTCTCGTGATTGACGAGCCTCCGTCTGTCAATTATTCCACCCAACAGCCTCCTGAGCACACCACCGAGCCAACCAACCATTGACGGAGGTATGAGGACTACGGTAGTCCTAGGCCTACCCTGACTTGAAAAACCAAGATTAGTATTACACTTATATCCTTTGCTTTGTAACCCTTCTCAACGCTTAACACAAATCCAATCTAAGTATAATATTTCAAATGATCATTTATCACAAATCAATGACATTAAATTAAAACCCATCATTCACTTTTAACTAAAAAAATCATCTTTCACTCATGCACTGGCAGAGCTATTCCTCTATTTTTCTTTAGTTTCATATATTTAGCCATTCCAAATCCCAAATTTATTGAATAAGAACAATAAGGTTAGTGAAACTCTATTATTCTCCATAAAATATTAGTTTCTATTCTATCCTACCTCTTACTTGAGTTTTAGGGTTTGCAAAATTTTTAGTAATTCTCTCTATTGAGTTTAACAATATTTTTCAGTAGTAGATGACATGATGCAACGGTTTCAAAATATGAAATTCATCGAGAATAATTATGATTACTATAAATAGATAAAATTATCTATGCATATGTAATTTTGACTGCTTAATTATTTGGATGTATATATTATGATGTTTTGCATTAGTATGTTTATAACCACTATCCATTTTGTCTTCTTCTATAATTGTGTGAGACCCCTCCTCACAACAAACCCTCGCCCCGCCACAACATACTGTCAGCCGACCATTCAGCTGATCTTCTTGAGCATAATAATCCAGAAACCTCAGATCCGACTAGACCAGCCCCCAATGTTTAGTTTCCAGTGCTTTTCTCTTCTTTTTTAAGGTTTTCAAGTAACAGAACAATTCTAAGTTGTAATAATTTGTTCCTTTTTGCTTTAGACAGGCCTTAAGGGTCATTTTAAATATGTTTATGAAGTGTGTTTTTTTTTTATCCTTTATCGTTATATGGATGTGTGGTAGAGCATGGGATATTTTTAGCATGAAGTGACAATTGGTTTAAATTTTCATGTAATTAGTGGTTGGGAGAATATGTATGTGCAAGCATCAGTGTACCTACTAGCGAAGACCAATTTGACTATCTTTGTTTTACGACAAACTTCTATTTTTCAAAAAGGAAAAAAAAAAAAAAAAACCTCCACGTAGGAGTACATCTCTTGCACCCACATTCACTGAGGTCAGGCAAGTCTTTCCATTTACAAACAGTGGTTTGATGTTCCTACCACTCTTACACAGCACTCGGCTAATGTAGGACTTATACACTTCATTAGCTAGCCTATAAACAAAACACTAACCATTTAGAGCGTTCGTCTTCAAAAAATATTACCTCACTCGACCTCTCGTGAGTGGATTTAACAACTGATCCTTGTGGTCTGGTCCAGTACCGCCCATGGTCCTTCCTTTCATTGTTGGACTTTTACTTGTCTGCTTGCTCAGTTTGACCACTCAGTATTGTTGGAGTTGTGCCCTAAAAGTCAATTTCGTAATTGGATATCATGTAACAACTCCAAATTAATTAATAAATAAATGGGCAAGGTTTATTAATTTATGAGTTTGGCTTTATATTATAGAGATAATTTATTGTGAATGAGTCTATAGGATTTAAGGTATAGAAGCAAGGTCCCAAACGAGGTTAGGACAGGGAGACTTGTATTCCGTACTCACTTAGTCCTTAAATAAAGTACCTAGCCATTTAGAAAGTCAACTAGACATTGACTATCTAGAAAGGTTGGTGTATATCGCATTAAGGTTAGCAGGACTTCGTGCTACGCGTGTTGGACACGTGGTGGATATACATGTGCTTTTATGTTGAACAAATTCATTGATCACTAACTGTCCAAGAAGCTTAAACATATGGATGTTTACCACATTTCAAACGTTACAAAGCTTCTATTTGTAGTGTGCAAATAGTTTTTAGACTTGAGGCATCATATTCTAGAATTCATTTTTGACAAATGTTTCCCAAGTCGAGAATCCTACAAATTAATATGAAAGAATTAGTCCATTAAAAAAATATATATATATATTGTTGGAAAATATTATTATTTAGTTTATTTTAATGTTTGGTATTTTGGGCTTAGCCCGTTAGAATTAGGTTTTGTTAGAGATTAGGGTTAGTTTATTATAAATAGGGTGCTTTGTTATTTATTAGATATCAAGTTAGTCACAATGTAGTCTCTTTGAGTTTTGTAGCCGTTTCGGCATTCTCAGTTTGTTTAATAATTCCTATTATTTTGTAGTCTTGTTTGTTCCGCGTTCGTTCATTGTGGTATGCGCACTCTGATATTCAACTTGGTATCAAGAGCAATGTCGGTATCTCGGGAACCACCACCATGCTGTCTGCCAGAATTAGCCCAACAACATAGCCACTTTGATTCCGCATCAGTCGCTCGTACTTTGATTGTTGCATCAGTCTGCATCTGCATCAGTCCGTTGATATTTGCATCTGCATCTGGACCGCATCACCAGCACCGGATCACCCTGCACCACTGGACACGTCCGACTACAACCTGCTGCGCCGACTTGAATTTGCATCTGCTCAGATCGCTGCAATTATCGCAGCCAACTGGACCACCGCCACACCGTACCCACCATCTGCCGCACCGCTTCAGTCTGCATCAATCTGCATCTTTGCATCTGCATCAGTTTGCATCAGTCGCATCTGCACCTGTGATCTGCATCTTCACCAGGTATCGTGTTTCTTGTTCCTCAGTATTGTCATGGCATCTGCAAAGGACGATTCCTTACAAGCTATTGGTGTGAAATTGAATGGAAATAATTATGTGTATTGGGCATATGTGATGAAGAATTTTTTGATTGGAAAAGGACTGTGGGGCTATGTTTCTGGAATGGTTTCCATTCCAAATAACCCCAAGGATGAAAAATATGTTGAATTGTTTGCTGCATGGGAGATGAATAATTCAAAGATTATTACTTGGATTAATAATTCTGTTGATTTGGCTATTGGAATGCAATTGGCTAAGTTCTCAACGTCTAAGGAAGTTTGGGATCACTTGGCAAAGTTGTATACCAAGGCCAATTTTGCTAAGAGGTATCAATTGGAAATGGAGATTCGTACAATCCAGCAAGGTGATAAGAGTATTCAAGTGTTTTACAATGAATTGACCAATCTTTGGGATCAACTTGCATTGACTGAGCCTGAAGAACTCGGCATTGTCAAGCTCTATTGTAAATATAGAGAAGAACAACGTCTTGTTCAGTTTCTAATGCCTCTTCGGGATGAGTTCGAGACGCTCCGTAGCTCCATCCTTCATCGAACTCCTCTTCCATCTGTTGATTCTGTTCTTAATGAGTTACAAGCAGAAGAGGTTCGTGTGCAGTCGCATAGGCTCTCTTCATCGTCGTCAAATACTTCAGCATTTGCTGCAGCAAGGTCTCGTAGGGTTGCTATGGATGAGTGTTCTTATTGTAAAGGGAAGGGGCATTGGAAATCCCAATGTCCTAAGTTGTCTCAGCAACATGAACTTCCACAGAAATGAGGAGCAGCTGCTGTTTTGCATATTGGAACTGATTCAAAATCTGAATCTAGGAAGGATGATTGGACATGGTAGTTTGAAGTTGACATCGACATTGACATGGTAGTTTGAAGTTGGCATCGGCATTGACATGGTTGTGTTTTGAAGTTGGCATCGGCATTAGCATGGTTGTGTTTTTCGCATCGGCATTGGCACTAGAATTTGGAGTCTTGTATCCACATCTGCCTTGCAAACTCATGACTGTGTTCCGCCATGAGTTTGACGGGGGGTGTTGGAATTTAGTTTGGAATTTAGGTTGTTATCTTGCGGGCCAAGGATTAGTTACTTGCCCATTAAGTATTTGAGTTTGTTTAGGATTTGGTTTAGGGTTTTAGTCTAGGGTTTGCTTTGGTCTTTCTCTATATAAAGACCTCTTTGTTTTGTTTCTGATTAAAAAAATCAATAAAGCTATGTTTTTCCGGTATACTTTTCTACTTGGTATCAGAGCAGGTTTGATCCTTTGGGATTTAATCTGTTCTTGATTAGTGTCCATTTGTTTGTATCAGTTTTGTTTGTCAGTTTACTGGGTATCAGTTTCATCCGTCGTCTTCCGCTCATCCGTAGTCGAAGCCATTCTTGTCACCACCACCGCACTACAATATGTCCAGACAACCCGCACCACCATCTCCGCTGCTACATCCACCTGTTCACGGTACCCACACCGACTCCTACCAGTCGGATATGTCACAACCCTATGAAGTCCCCTTCTGCAGGTTGACTTTGCACTAGAAGTTTTGAAGCTTGCTGCAATTGGTTTTGCAAGCCTTGTCTGCTGCAATCGATTTCGCCCAGAAGAAAAGAGAAGAAAGAAAGAAATATGGTATATTTGGTTGGATTTTTTGTTTGTTTGTTCGGCATCGGAATTTGCATCGGCATCTACATCTGCATCGGCATTGACATTAGCACTGGAATTTTGAGTTTTGCATCCACATCTTCTGTTGGCAAACTCATGTCGTGTACCGCCATAAGTTTGACGGGGGGTGTTGGAAAATATTATTATTTAGTTTATTTTAATGTTTGGTATTTTGGGCTTAGCCCGTTAGAATTAGGTTTTGTTAGAGATTAGGGTTAGTTTATTATAAATAGGGTGCTTTGTTATTCATTAGATATCAAGTTAGTCACAATGTAGTCTCTTTGAGTTTTGTAGCCGTTTCGGCATTTTCAGTTTGTTTAATAATTCCTATTATTTTGTAGTCTTGTTTGTTCCGCGTTCGTTCATTGTGGTATGCGCACTCTGATATTCAACTTATATATATATATGAAAGAATTAGTACATATAAGAAAAGTCATGAAGCTGAATAATTTTAAATATTTTGCACATATAAGTCCTTGACAACATTATACTTCAAAGAAAATACTTCAAAACCCAAAACTTCGGGGAAAAAACAACTAACTATTCAAACCTAAGAATCAATTATAGCCATCAGACAAGTGGCTAAATGAGTTTGGGGAGGGGGTGGTGGTGGTTTTGCATTGAACTTTTGATGTGTTTTTGTATAAAATTTGCACTTATCATAATATTTTTTAATTTGTTTGATCCTAATCTAAACTCGATATGTTAGGGAAACTAGAGCTTAGCACTAAACTCATGATAACGAGTACTTTTCATATTTGTTGGTTGGATTAGGGTTAAGGTAATTACAGTTGGATGACTAGCTAGCATCATATTGAGTTAGGGTGTGACCTCCAACGTCCAACTTGCTCAATTTTGGATATATCTGTATTGGTGTGCATCCAAGTGTAAAAGAATAATGAAGAATAAATATTGAACTCAATTAAATAGTGTGTGTGTGTGTATATATATATATGTTATATTTAAATGAAGAAATAATGTTGGAGGAATAATGTGGATTATTCAAACGTTCACACCAGGACGACGAAATATATATAAGCTTAGAGTTTCCTGTAGCAAACCCTATCTCCCACACCTCTCTTCCTCCTCCTCTCTCCTCTCATCTCTTTTTATCTTTCCTTATTTTCTGTCTTTTTCTTAATGCACGCAGCAAAGCTAAACAAATTTGAATCAGATCCTGACTCATATATAACATCAAAGTACTAATAGCTAGACAAAGTGGATCTAAAACATGGGAAGAGGCCACTGGCTTCGGTTGAATCGGAGGAGAAAGAGGAAGATCAAATATTTCCTGTTTACTCAGCTCGATCTCAGCAAGACACTTCTGCCATGGTTTCAGCTCTAGCTCAGGTGATCGGAAATAATAGTGACCAAATTAATAACCCACTTGATCAAGTGCAAGGAATAAGTTCGTTAATCACCTCACAGTCTAGCCCTACCGAGACTCAATCTCAACCAGTACTACTTCAAGATCAAGGTATTATATCCTATATTATTATCAACAATGAATTAATCTTCATTTTAACTCTCTTTCTGAAAAAAATAATTATTTGATATATTTTTTTCTTCAACTATTTGACATATTTCCAGCAACACTACTTGATCTCCTTCATAAGGGATTTAGAGCTCCTATAACCAATTAGTTATGTGGATTGAGGAGTAATTTCTGCATCCCTATTTCCTCCTACTGCTCACTCTTTATTTTTGGCATTTAGGTTGGATAAAGAGTTGTGCAGAAATCATTATCTATAGTTATATGTTATTTCTGTTGCATTCCTTCTCAAGTATATTTGTTTGGGTGTTTTCTCTAGTATATTGCTTCAACTTATTAATTCATTTTTTTTCCTGATTTGAACTTAATTTATACATATATTAGAAGAGATGAATACACAAGTGATGCATATTAGGTTTCGATCTCTCCTCTCCCAACATTAATTTTGTGATATCATCTTCATTGTCTGTCAATATTTTTCATAAAGTTGGTTAAGGTAAAAGTTCCGAGCTAATGACAGAGGAATCCCATTTTCAAACATAGTACAAGTTATGTTATAATTGATGTATCAAATAACACTTGAGCACCACACATAATAATTGAACCTAAGCAATGTGTATTGACTATATTCAACTAACGCGATCCCTCTAGCATTATTCAAACTAACTTAAGTACTGTCTCCGCCTGTATATGAAATGATTATTTTTTGTTTTTTTATTCTTTAAAGAAATTAATAATATACGTTTGTGTGAAGGGAATTTGAGGAGACAACACTATAGAGGAGTGAGGCGGAGACCATGGGGAAAGTGGGCGGCGGAGATTCGTGATCCGATTAAGGCAGCCCGAGTGTGGCTCGGCACTTTCAACACAGCCGAGGCTGCAGCTCTAGCTTATGATGGAGCTGCTCTCAGGTTCAAAGGAAGCAAAGCTAAGCTCAACTTCCCCGAAAGAGTAGTTCAAGGGAGCTCTGAGTCAGGTTGTCTCACAATAACTACTCAATTACAACACAGCTTGAACAATATTCCTCCTGAGGCTAATATTTCTCGACCAACATATTCCAATGTTTTCGATTATGCACGATATAATAATGTCACATCTACATCGTCGTCCTCCATGCCATCTCAACAAGCCGCAGAGCTCCGAAGCTTTTCGATGCAGTTTGGTTCTTCTTCAAGTTCGAGTTCGGGTCCTCCTTATAAGTATAGGAAAGACTTTGACAGAAGTCACTCAAGATGATGAATAGTGAACTAATCACTAGGGTGAACGCTTGGAGAGACTGAACGATTAAGGAGAGTAAATGGCTCATATAATTTTGATGCATGTGTGTTTTTCTTTCGTTTTTTTATTTTTGTTTAATTTCTTCTGGACGAAAACAACTTTCAGTTTTTATCACAGTTTACTTCAGTTTGTATTTGATGAGGACTTATTTGACAAGAAGCTATATAAATTTCCCATGCATGTGTGTGCAACCTTACATATGGGAAATGATTTTTGCAGATCTCCTTTTTTACTCGTGCACACTTTGTACATTGCGTGCAGAATGAGAAAAAAAAAATACACATTTAAAGAATACCCGGGGCTTTCCACTTTTTTCCTTAGATTTATCAAGATGGAATAATGAAGTTAATTTGAGCAAGCATGAATCAACTCATATATGATGCATGCAATAATTATGGTGTAAGAGAAATTCCATGATGTATGAAACGAAGTTAATTAATCAAGCAAGCTTGCTAACTTAACCATGTAAATATGTATTTTGCATGAATTTTGTGCACATATTTACATTACATAGAGCCCAAAGGAAAGTACAAACCCGAAACGTGTGTACTCTCTCAATGAGAGGATTGTCATCGAATTCGGCAGTGAGTGACAAAAGCTTGGAGTTTAAACACGACAACTGGGGTCTGAAAATTGTGGCTATTCTGGCATCGATTTGATATATCCAATGTGTGGTTACTAATTACAAGGGTCTCACGCGTTTGTTAGGAGAGATTTTTCAGTGTAATCGATATATGAGGTGGTACACCATGTGTCATTAT
Organism: Malus domestica; assembly: GCF_042453785.1. Lineage (NCBI taxonomy): Eukaryota > Viridiplantae > Streptophyta > Magnoliopsida > Rosales > Rosaceae > Malus > Malus domestica. Next base: position 23,311,076 of record NC_091674.1, on the reverse strand, counting down.
ACAAATTGTGAGATATGCGTGCTAAAAAGTTAATAACTTAAAAAATAAAATTTCCCACCAATTCTATTAAAATACATGGTGTACCACTTGTTAGCCTTGCACTCATACACAATATCTGACAGGGCTGGTTACTTTTTACTGGTTGGTTTTGTCAATTCAGAGAAACGATTATTTAAAAGGAAAACTAATGAAAATGGTTTGAAAACTTTGTGTTTTAACGATAAGGACAAAATAAATGATAAATTAAATAGTACATGATTGACTTTTTAGTGTAAAAATATGGTTTTTCGTTAAAATGAACAGTACCAAGAGCTTTTGGTTAAAATTCCCGTATTTAAACAGATAAAACTGATTCATTTGTTGACAAGTCTTGACAAGTTTGTCAGTTTTGTGTATTCAAATAAAAATAATAATGTTACTTAAACTTATGATGATAAACTATTTAATCATCCTTGTAAAGACGTTCAGTTTTTATATGATATTAACTAGGATAATGTTAGAAATATCAAAATTTTAAATCAAATGATGTATTACTAATAGAAAATAAATACACTAATCAATACTTAATTAATAATTTAATCATCAACAAACATATCATTTGATTTTGAAATTTAATTTAAAAAATTAAATCTCTCTAATATTATCCTATTAGTTTTCATCTATTCCAAAGTCCATGCTGCCATATCCAAAGTCAAAAGTATAGTTTTAAACCATAATTGTAATGTAAGTTTATGGATCTATTACTAGAAGCTCGAGTGTTTCACGAATATTTTTCTCAATTTTCTTTTTAGGTAAGCGTTCAACTTCAACACAAGGGTCCATTTAGTTTAGGTGAACCGCCACTACCTAAGCTTTGTTTCTTTCTTCCTTTTTTTTTTTTTTTTGGTCGAAACCTAAATGTTTTCAGAATTATGACCCGGACGATCATTGAGCTTTCCATCCTCTTACAATAATGGCATATGCCATGTACAAAACATCACCCATCAAAAATTCATAATCTCTATTATAATATTCCTTGCACTTTTGACTTCAAACTTGGAGCAAAGTCTCCTCTCCAAGACCACCACCTGATTCACTTCTCTCCAGTCTCCACCACCACTTAATCACCTAATTTCTGACTTTAAGTTTTCTATTTTAGTGTAGATTAATCATATAGTATGTTACAATTAATGTGCATTGGATGGAAAAAATTGAATTCATAATATAGATTATAGTTATTGTTAATTTGTTACGATTTTTTTATATTGTTTTGATCATGTGTTGGTTAGTTCATATATATTTTTTAGCTTCATAAATTGATATAATTTGTTGTTTTGATTATTTGATATGTGTAGAAATTAGAAGTATGAAACAATATTACAAGCAAAAATCATCATTGATTAGTTTAGACAATCCTATTCCAAATAGTTCAACTCCAATTTTGGATAGTTCTAAATCATCATCGATATGTTCTTTCTTACATTGACAATGAAACTATCATGACATATTTCAGAGTACGAAACCTTGTTGTGGACAAATTCAGTGTTTGTAGCTTGTAATGTTGTTTTTACAAAGATTATGAATGAAAAGTTGGTAGTTGATCATTTAATTGTTCAATGTTATTTTCGTCTAATTTTTTTGGAGATTTATAGTGAGATACCACCCGATGTTAAAATCCTAAATCCGCCACTACATGTCACGTGTTTAATTTTTACAAGAATTCTCGCAAAGTTGACTTTGAGGACTAATGATTCACATTTTATCAACTTTATAACGGTTTAATAAATTTTTAATTCATTAATCAAAACTACGAAGTACTGATATTTTCGGGTTTAAAAATAGAGTAATGGTAGGTAGACTAAATTTATAGACTTAATTTCCAAACTAAATAATATATCAACAATAAGAAATAAGTACGTTAATCAACATTTAACTAATAATCCAACCATCAACTTCCATGTCATTTAATTTATAAAATTTGGTCTACAAATTGGGTAATACTAGAGAGACTAAATTGTCATACTAAATTTGGAAACAAATAATGCGTCACAAATAAAAAATAAACACGTTGCTCAATACTTAAGCAATAATTCAATCATCAACTTCCATATTATTTAGTTTACAAATTTAATCTTTCTAACATTACCTCTACAAATTAAGTTTCCCTAACATTACTGATAAAAATATAAACGTAAGTTGTAGTCAAAGTCCCTGCTAAAAACAAAAAAAAAAAAAAAAAAAAGCAAAGGGAAAATAAGTCTTCCACTCCACGTATGAGTGGTGAGACGAGCGGCAAACATTAGTTTGGCGGAAAAGGGAAAGAACTCGGCTGGTTTTGACTTGAGCGCTCCAGTCTCCACACCAAATTGCCAAATATGGATCAACTGTTCGAGTTTTATGGTCCACCGCCTCTGTGTCTGCTTCCTTTTCATGGCCGGCTCTTACTTTTTTAGTCGCCACCAAATTTTCAAATCTTTCGGCTTTCACATTCGGCTCTTGCTACAAAACGAGTATTGGTCGCTGTCCTGCAGGTGCTACACACTAGATTCCAATTTTATACCAATTTTTTATTTTTAAATTTAAAAAAATTGATTCGATACGGTTCGTTACCAAATCTAAGACCGAAACTGAACCAACTAAACACTGAACGGACCGATCTTGTACCATGCCGAAGTAAGCCGAAAAGAAACCGAACAGACCGGGGTTGCCCAAGCCTACATACAAGAATTTAATTTTATACCATTTTTTTTTCTTTTCCTTTTTCATCTAAGAGATACGATGAAATTGATTTATGCACATCTCGTTTATTTTACTCGATTTGTTTATTTACTTATAATTTTTAAATTAAATGAAAATCAAGAAATAAAAAGAATTCAAAGATGCTTAGATGAAGAAAAAAAATGTCGAAATTATTTCTTTACTTGGATAGTCACGGAACCATCCAAAAGCGCGGAAAGTGGCTATTAGGACATCAACGGCTTAGCCAAAACTACGTCATTAGTCAAGTCATTAAAAAAATAAAAAATTAAATCCACGTGCACGCAGCACCGCCTTTAGACTTCACTTAATTAAAAGTCCAAAAGACTTAACAGCATCTTCTAGAACCATGTGAGACAACACCCAACTCACATTTTAAATTCAAACCATTTAATAAAAAATTAAAGCCCAAAAGACTTTAAACCTTGGACTTCACTTTACCAAATTCCAATTTTCTATTATGAAAACTTTGCCGTGAACAAATTTAGTCTTTGTAGTTGTAATGTTGTTTGCACAAACATTATGAATGAAAATTTGTAGCCTCTCGTTTAATTTTTCAATGTTATTTTGTCTAAATTATTATTTTTTTAACTCTTTATTAGAACCATCCGATGTTACAATCTTGAATCCGTCAATGTACAACGGTTATAAATTTCATATTTAACAAGAAATAAGGTAGAGTTGCCAATGCGATAGACCAGCCCCAAAACCATCGGAAGGCCAGCCCCAAAACTATCGGACATAGGATTAAGTTGGGCCGATTTAGTCCGACTTCAAGTTGGTGTTGGGCCGGACCGGATTTGGGCCAGAATACTAACTTTATTTTCTTTTCTCTCCCAGTAAATCCTAAAAACTGGGTGGAAATTTTGTTATCGCTTGAGTGGAGTTTTCATATCGCAATACGCTAATTGTGAGAGTTCGGAATTGATAAACTTGATATATTCGAGCTATAACAAACGGGCACATAAAAATCACGAACCAAAGGATCCGGAGAACATTGAAACGTTATATTTAGGTGGCGAAACCTCAGAGGTTTAATAGCATATACAATAGGAATACAGTAACTTGATTTAGAATAAGACCGCAATAAGCAGGTAACCATCAATTTTTCATACCGTGTGGAGATCAAAAGAATGCTGCAGCAGCCCTAACATTGAATGCCGAGAATAATGTAATGGGAGCGAAGAACACTGTGAGCCTACAAGTTATGCATCAGGAGTCCGTTGAGCCTTCTTTGCATAAGCGCCTTCTAAGACTTCTTTAGCTCTATGGACCTTTGACTGAAGATAAAAACTTCCATTTTTGGCATTCCGCTCGAACAAGCTGTCATACCTCTTCATAAAGAAATTTTTTTCAAATGATTAACACTTCTCAGAAAATTCTACGATGACATTTACATGCAGGGAAAACAACAGAGAATAAATAAATAAAGACAAACAAATAGAGCAAACCTGCAAGATCTCCTCCCATGATGCACGCTCCGTGACACCTAGAACCTGCCTTGCCTCTGGTTCAGCCATTATTTTGCTAGCTCTCCTAATATTCTTTACTGCTTCGTTAGCAACACCATTCTTTGAGGCATCTGCATTCAGTGATAACACAAAGAAATTTATCATAAAATACAGATAGAACGTACACTTGTGATTTGCAGAGATGCAAGAAACCTGCTAGTGCCTTGTTAGAGTTAATGGGAAAATATCCGAAAGGTTTTAGCTAAGATTTGGGATTGCAAGAGAGCATACTTGAGATTGCCTGCTGGTATGCACGGAGCACAGCCCTGCCCACTATTGCCGAGCCCATTACGAGCACATTCGCAAGAACTTTTGCAGCCTGCACACACAAAGATCAACTTAACTACATGAGAAAGATTGCAGTTTTGGTGAAGGAAGAACATCAAAGTCCTGTCTAATTATAGAGCCTCAGTTGTCTTCTGGGTGGTGCAGATGGAACAAAATACAAAGATAATTGAGATTATAGCAGGTAGGAAGTGTGTTAATGGGATAACATTCACTCTGGGCATCATTGTGGGATTCGGTTTCCTCTAAATGCTGGTATAAACCTTTCTTCTTCATTCGTGTGGACTGGCGGGCTATTGTTCCTTCCGATATTCTTTAATTAGAAGTTTTGGAATGTTAATAAGATACATTATTAGATGTTTATGGCAAGCTGGATATTCAATGGAGAGATTGTTCAGCGGCAAAAATCGCAACAAAACTAGCAACTCTCCCACGAACAGTCAACAACGTAAATACATGTACCATTAACAGGGTGAAAAATTTAGTGGATAAAACTTTGCGTGATAGCCCGGAAGCTGAAGGAGAAACTAATAAATCATAAGATAAGCATCATCTAGAATACATACCATCACCGACGAAGAAGCAAATAAACCCAAGAAATTTGGCAACAGGGGCTAACCCGTCAGGACCCTAGAAACCTGCAGCAGCACAATGGACACAAATACTAAACACAATCCTATCATTAGGGGGCGCATGCTACTAATACCATGCTTAGATGAAAAATCCTAATTCTTTACGAAATAAAAATCGGTTCGGGTAAATTAACAAATCCAATTTACAGACCCAAATTCCACATTGCTCATCGGTGTGAGAATTCTGAGACAAAAATTTTCTTGCAGTTTTCTTTTTTATTTTTTTGCGGAAAAAAAAATTCAGGCATCATGCATCAGGTGCAATCTGAATAAAAATTTAGATAAACCTTAAACAGAAAAAATTGGAAGAAAAAAGAAGCAATTAATCGATGTACATAAATCAATTAGAGAGTGAGAGAAAGAGAGAGAGACTTACAGATTGAATTTGATGATGGCAGGTTTTGGTGTGATTGAAGGAAAAGAGGGGGGGGGGGGGGGGGTTAGGGTTTTAGAGATACAAAAGTGGGGAGAGAGAGAGATAGATTAGAGAAGGTCGTACGCCTTGGGAAAGAAGCCAACTACAAAAAGAAAGAAACTGGATTGGGCCTACATACCGGGTTGGGCTTGAGTAAGAAGATGAGTCAAAGCATGTTAAAATACTATTATTATTTTTTTATTTTAAAAAGGCTATTTACATATTTATTTTACTTCCTACCCACTCTTGTTAATTATTTTTCATTGATTTTCTTGAATTCTTTTGATCTGAAAGTCAAAAATTAAGAAGAGTGTGTACAAGGTACAAATGGGTATGTAAATAGTACTACATTTTTTAATTAATTATAAAAAACACACTCGTACATATGTTTAAAATGGTGAAATACGGTTACTATTAAAACAAAAATACACATAAATAGAAAACAAGGAATGAGAAACCATGTAATTACTTTTAAAATATATAAATTTAATGCAAATTTATTCCTTCTTGTTCTTGGACGAAAATGCACTTGCAAAAACAATTAACACTTTGGGTCAAGGTCAAGAGTCTCACGCGCCCACGATGAATTGGGGGGGGAGGCTTTGGCTGAAGAACCTTTGATGCCAAAGTTAGAAATTTGAGGAAAAAGTGTTTAGAAAATTGAGAGAATTTTGCAAGAAGCTTGAAATTGGGGTTTAGAGAAAATGAGGTGGTATTTATAAGGGTGTGGCTGACCCCCTTTGGAGAGGTGGGAACCGGCCACCTTTGGTTTTTTTTTTGGTGTTAATCACCATCAATTAGCTAATTAATGAATTAATTGAGTAATAAATCAATTAATTAGCTAATTAATATAATTTGAAAGAAATATTTTGGGAGTTACCTTGTGGGGAAGATTTGATGAAGGTTGATGAAATAGGTTTTGAATAAATAACTATTTGATCACTTTTGACCTTGATTGAGGGATGATTGTCCCTTGCTTACGCGTAGAAATCCCGGTGTGCCTCAAGGGTAATCTTATCTTTTTTGCCCAAAAATCCACGTGTCACCTCCATGTTTTTCTTGATTGTTTTTTGCTCCACAAATGCCCCAACACCTGTTAGGCTGCTTGCAGGAAAAGGGCAGCAAGTATAGAGATCTTCTTGCTTTAGGAAACATATGATTGTTTCCTATTTGATGTTGATTCCCTCTTTAATTGGAAATTAGATCCTTCTAGGAAAAGGAAATAAATTTCTCCCAAAACTTATTTAAGTCCACCTTAAGTGGATTATTAAATCAACTTTGGAAAGCGATTTATTTTCTCTACAAGAGAGAGAAAGCTTAGAGGATATTTGTTTCCCCTCCTCTAGCAATCTTCTACATCTTGCCCGTGCAAATGATCGTCTTTCGTTGCTTGCTTCGTCTTCACGCCGCTTCAAGGTAAGAAAATCTTAATTTTCCTTGTCCTGTTAATTTTTTGGGAGCCTCGGGGCTTGAAATTTGGCTCGACGGGGGTCGAGGATGTGTGAAAAAAGCTTGGAGAATCCACATCATTGTTGCTGTGGGTGGTAAGATGCGGTGTGGTGACGGCTCGGCTCAGGCCGAAGGTTGGTACGGCTAGTGCGGGCCAGGAAGCTGGGCTAGATGAGTGGGTCTCGGCCCACGAGGAGAAGTGGAGCGCCAACCTTCCTCCAGTGAAATTGGGCTATGAGGCCTGCACGGGTGACGGTGAGAGAAGATAACCCAGGTCGTGGGGCTTGCATAGCTGCTGGGCTGCTGCGGTTTGGGCCTTCACTTTTTATTTTTTTTGCATGCTGGGCATGGGGCCATGCATGATAGAAGAAAGGGTAAGCAAAGGGCCGTCAGGCTTGGCCCGCCTAGTTGGGCTGAGAGTTACCTTACCTTTTTTTTTTTTTTTTTGTTTTTTGTGGCTGGGCTTAGGCTTGTGCCTATGGGATAAGGGAGAAAGGCCAAGAGCTCTATTGGGCTCGTTTTTTTTTAGGCAGCCGTCTAATGAATTTTCTTCGCATTTTTGTAGAATTTCTTCGAGCATGTCTTCCTCGAGACACAAGAATGATGATGGGGTGCCGCCACTGTATCGTCAAGGTGAGTCTTTGAGCAAGATTGGCTACTTCAATGCTGGTCACTTCAAAATTAGCTTTGATGACTTGTTTAGAGACTTCCTTGAGGCGTACATGCATGCTATTCTGTCGGGAATGCATGTGAAGCGTGTCAAGGATGGTAGCAGCCGTGAGCCATGTGGTGCGGCTCGGAGGGCTATCAAGTTCCATCCCTACTACTTTGTGTTGGGATTTACTTTTCCCATGCCTCACCTTTTCCAGGAAGTACTTTGCTCTATGAAGTGTGCCCCCGCTCAATGCTCTTCGAATGCAGTTTGTGTGATGGTGTGATTCCTCAATCTAAGCCAATTCTTTGACTTAGATATAACCGTCAACGAATTTTGGTACTTCTTTGACATAGGCCACATCGAGGAAGTTGGGCAGTTGCGATCTCGTCATAGGCTCTTAGATCATTCGAGCAAGGGAGATCATGACTGGGCCAATGAGACTTTGGAGATAAGTGGAGAGTGGGAGTCTGATTCTTCCCCCACGTTGTGTGTTCCAACGATTTTCATATCTGGTAAGCTGCTTAACCTCTTGGTTGCTTTGTATTTACGCTAAACTGCTCTCTAATTTTTTTTTTATTGTCTTCCACTGCTTTTGTAGATTCGGAGATTGGCTCAACTCCTAAGACTTCTCCAGGTATGAAGAAAGTTCATGTTGCTCATGGTATCCCTTACAAGTACTGTGAGTAGCGTTGGCTGCTTAGTCCTCTTCGTAGGGAAAAATGTGGACTACCACCAAGAGAGAAGATAAAGCAGATTAAGGTAGAGGCATTAGTTCGTCTAATCGTCGTCGTGGGGCCTGCTATAAGTGAAGGTGGAAAAAAGAGACCTTCCCCGCCTGCTCAAGATATGCTAGTTGAGAAAAAGCCGAAGACTTCTTCCGCAGCTTGCGAGGGTTCGCCGGCTGCCCCCAAGCTTGTGATTGACTTGACTTCTCCCAAGGGTGAGAATGACAAGGCTACTAGATCCATGCCTGTGACGTCTGCCGTCCAAAGGTGGCTAGTTCGGTTGCTGATAAGATTGCTCAGTGTAGAAGTTCCTCCGTGCAGAACTTTGTGCCAAAACGGCCGTCTAGGGCTAAGTCTGGTTCACTTTTGGAGAGGCTTGCTACTAAAGTGAAGCCAAAACCCGTTCCCTTTGCTGTTACTAACTCGTCTACTGAGAAAAAGGAAACTGCTCGTATGAGTAGCTGTGAGAAATCCACTAAGTCTGTTTCTGGGGAAGCTGCTGAGATTTGTGCACTTTTGAGACCAAATCTACTTGAGGACATGGATGTATGTGCCAAATTTATCGATGGCGTCAAAGGGGTTGTTAGCCTAAGTTCTTTCGCGAAACATTTGACCAAGTATAGGAGAACTGCTCTACTGGCCATGATGCAGAAAACGACGATTCTAGCAGCTGAGTCTATGTTCCTTGATCAAGAGGATACCAAGGCTGCCAAGAATGTGGCATGAACTATGGCAGCCGAAGCTTATTCCTCGGCTGAGAAAGTCAAGAAGTTGGAATATGAGCTTGCTGCTTTGAAGAGGTTTAATATCTTTGCCCCCACTTCTCTGCAACTTGAGACTGTTCGCCAAGAGATCGTGGATTTGAAGACTAGGCTTAACGCGATCCAAGTAAAGTATGAAAGTGCAAAGAATGATATCGGGTGTTACATACCTCAGATTCAAGACCTTGAGGGTGCTGTCTCTGAATTCTACTCCACTGCTTACGCAAAGGATGAAGAACTGATCATTGCTTACAACCAAGTGATCTACTTCAAGAAGGTTGTTAATAGGCTTGAGCCTCAAGTGTTGGAACTCCAAGGTGCTTTGAAGATCAACGACAGTATGAAGAAAGAAGTGGATGAGCTGCAGCGAGTCTGTGCTTGTCTGCTCGAGGAGAATGAGCAGTTGAAGGGTGAGAATGCTGGGTTCGAGGCTTCGCTTACTCAGAGTCAAGCTGATTTCTATAAGCTGGGTTATATAGACCATCTCTTTGGGCGGCCGTCTGACTTTGAGTTTTTTGGTAAAGACTTCTAAACCTTCTCTATTTCTCTAGAAGACTTGCTCACCTTCACTTTTGAGTCTTCTATTGGTGAAGTAGTCAAATAGGTTGTGCCCAGGTTGGGCAACTAGGGGTGAAGTTCCGCATGGTGCCGTTGCTGAAAGCGTCACAGCTGCTGAAGGTGTGGCGATCAAGTAGTCATGGGATGTCCAAGCAGTTAAAAAGTAGTCTTCTAGGTAGCCTTTAGGATTTTCTTTGTTTTCCTTGTTGTTTTTACTCTGCTTGAACTCCTTCGATTTTTTGCTAGTTGTTTATCAATTTTGCTAGAAAATTTAATAAACTTGTTTCCTTTGTTTTTTTCCATCTTCGTTTCTTTTGTACATGACCTAACCTTTATATTTTATAGACTAGTGGCAGACGTGCTACTTTTCTATAAGTAGACATGCCCGCGTAGCCTATGCAGCCGTAGGTGTTGGTGTAAAACTTTGCAAAATTGTTAGCCATAGGGTTGGCAGTCGGACGCCTTCCTTACAGAGGCAGACAAGTCTGTGTAACCACTAAACTATTAACCTTGGCTTTCTCCAATTCCGTAGGTTGCGTAGCAAGTATCACAACACTTTAGGACTTGGTGCAGGTCGTTCCGCGCTTAGTAGAGGTGAAGTTTTATCGACTATGTACCGTCGGCAGTGGATAAAGTTTCGTATATGCATGCTAGCTTGTTTAATATTTCACAAGAATGTGCGGTTGTAAAAGTCTAGCGCGGCTTTACTGCTTGAAGTGTAAGTCGTAGGTAGTCTTCCGAAAACCATAGGCTACCTTAGTGCACTCGGTAGCAGCTTTAGGGTTCCAGGGCAGTTGTCTATAGGGCGTACTGCGTTATGTGCCATCTCCGTCTCTAGGGCCCGGTTTCCCACAGAATAGGCCAAGAGACCTAAAATCCTTCAGTTAGCTCAGCCTTGAAAAAGGCTATAGTGGCTACTTCTAGGAATCTCGGCGCAAGCCATCGTGCATCTAGTTATACTAGGGCAGCCCGGCTTATCCACGTTTGGATATTCAGAGTGTAGAGTTTATCCTCCCACTTTGGAAAGCAGGCTCATGTGGGTGTTGGGGAATTGGTTTACCCTCTATCACTGGAGAGCATGATTGGTCCATCGGGGAGTGCAATTCCTACGATGAGTTCTTAAGAATGAACCGGTTTTTTTTTAAGTGTATGGGTGATCAGTTGTTATAGACATGTAGTCGAGCCAAGTTGTAAGTTACTTATGAGTTACTCATTGACAAACGAGTGAAACGAACGAAAACTTAGCTGTAAAGTAGAGACTGCATAACAACTGGATAATCTTCGGCTCACAATGTGGTGCCCATTGAGCTGCTCGAGTTCTTCGAGCTTTGATGTAACGGGAGGTCACACATGGTACTTCCTCAGATTGTAAGTGTTCCACTGCTTTTCGATCTCTTTGTCGTTTATGGTAGCGATAGTGTAATTACCTTTACTGCCTACTCTGCTAATCTTGTACGGACCTTTCCAGATGTGATCCATCTTTTCGATCCCTTTGTCGTTGTCGGTGACGATGGATTGAGGCATGCAAAATCGGCAAATGATGTTCCTCCATATGAAGCGTTCTATGTCCGTCTAAGTTATGGTTGTTATGGGCTCTGCTTCTACCCATTTCGTGAAGTAATTGGTTACCACGATCATCATGCCTCTACCCCTAGTACCGGGCGACATTAGCCCTACTAGGTCAATTTCCCACTGTATAAATGGCTAAGGACTTGTCTACAGGTGTAGTTTGCTGGCAGGCAGTGCTGGTACCCGCTTGTATCGTTGACATCGATTTGTACTAACTTATTAGCATCTTGGTGCATGGTAGGCCAGTAATAGCCTACATTAAGAGCCTTCTGTGCTAATGATCGGCCTTCGGAGTAATTTCCACAAACGCCTTTGTGGATTGAGCGTAGAACTTTTAGGTTATCGGGATGCGCTATGCAATGGAGATGTGGTCCGGTGTAGGATCTTCGTATGAGAATACCGTTCCACATGTAATAGCATGCTGCCTGTATTTGGAGCTTTCTAGACTCCAATATTTTTCGTGGGAAGTGTGTCGTTAGCCAAGTAGTCTATAATAGAACTTTTCCAGTTGGGAGTTACATTAACCTGTGACACTTCGGCTGCCGACTCCGCCTCTATGCTTGGCTTGTCTATATACTCCACCGGAATAGAGCATTTGAGTTGGTGGTCGAGGGCGAAGCCTAAGCCGCTAGCGCGTCCGCGTGGACGCTATCTGCCCGTGAAACTTGAGTGAGAGTGTAAGTCTGAAATGCTTCAAGTTGCTTGCGTACCTTCTCTAGGTATTGCGTCATCCTCGGATGTTTTGTCGTGTACTCCCTAGTAGTCTGGCTGGTGATTAGCTGAAAATCGGAATGAATTGAGAGCTTTTTCACAGCCAAGTCTTTTACCATTCGAAGGCCTGCTAGTACGGCCTCATACTCTGTTTCATTGCTGGATGCTTTGAAACCCAAAGTGATCGCCTGCTTGAGCATTGAACCGTCTGGGGTGATAAGTACCACGCTTTCTCCCGAGCCTTTGTAGTTGGATGCACCGTAGACATACAAATGCCAGAAGTCTCTGTTAGGAGAAGCAGGTATAGCTAAAGTGTGTTAGGCTGCTTCTAAGGCATTGTGGGGCCGCTCTGTTGCGTCGCCTAAGCTAGGCATGAATTCTGCTATGAATTTCACCAAGGCTTGGGCCTTTATCGACGTGCGAGGTCGAGAAACTAAACTGTATTGGCTAAGTTCCAACGCCCATTTCATCACTTATTAAGAAGCTTCCTGACCATGTAGGATTGATCGTAGAGGATATTAAGTCATGATGATGACTGTATGAGCTTGAAAGTATGGTATAAGTTTCCTAGTCGCAACAACTAACGCCAAAATTAACTTTTCGATCTTCAGGTATCTTGTTTCTGCATCGAGAAATGCTTTAGAAGTGTAGAGTACAAGCAGTTTGGCCCTCAGCTCTTCTCTCACCACTACTTCTGAGACTGCCAAGTAGATGTATAAGTCATTCGCTGCTTCTGGCTTGGATAGTAAGGAAGGTGATGTAAGATACTTCTTCAGGTCTTGGAAAGCTTTTTCATACTCGTCATCCCATTTGTCTCTTTGAGCCTTCTTGATGGCCTTGAAAAAAGCTTGTATTGATCGGTGGACCACGAAAGAAAGCGGTTGAGGGCGACTGCTCGTCTAGTCAAGCTTTGGATCTCCTTCAAGGTAGTTAGAGATTTCATCTTTAAGATCGCTCGGATTTGTTTAGGATGTGCCTTGATTCCTCGTTAGGTTACTAGGTACCCTAAGAATTTGCCTGAAGATACTCAAAATGTGCATTTGGTAGGGTTATGTTTCATCTTGTACTTTCTATGGATGTTGAAAGTTTCCGCCAGGTTGTCGATGTGGTCTGACTGCGGCTTGCCCTTCACCATGATGTCGTCGACATAGACTTCCATGGTTACTCCAAGTTGCTTCTTGAACATCATGTTTACTAACCTTTGGTAAGTGGATCCCGCGTTCTTGAGGCCAAAAGGCATGACCTTGAAGCAGTAGGTGCCTCGCTCGATCACGAACATGGTTTTCTCCTTGTCGGGCTCATACATGGCTATTTGGTTGTAACCGGAGTATATGTCCAAAAAGCTGAACAGCTGGTTCCTAGAAGTTGAATCTACCAATAGATCAATTTGAGGAAGCAGATAAAGATCTTTTGGGCATGCTTTATTGAGGTAGGTGTAGTCTATGCAAAACCTCTATTTGTCTTTCTATTTCTTCATGACTAACACGACATTGGCAAGCTATGCTGAATGTGTTACTTCTTCTATGAATCCGACCTCCAATAGCTTGTCAACTTCTACTTCGATGATCGCCACTCACTCGGGTGCGAAATGTCTTTTTTTTGGATCATCGGTTTAGCAACGAGATCGATGTCGGGCATGTCGGAAGGTGACCATGCAAAGATATCACGATTTTCTCTAAGGAAAGCCCTGAGTTTTTCCTTCTCGGCTGGGCTTAGACCTGAGCCAATTCTAGTCATCTTTTCCGGCTGCTGGGGATCAAGAATGATGTCATCAACATCCTCTTTGAGTTTCCATCCTATCTCATTTACTTGGGCAACATTTTCTTGATTCGCTTGCTGTAATTGATATTTGGTAGCTTCTTCGTCCTTTCGAACCTCAGTAGCCCCTACGGAGGTAAAGGTTTTCTTCTTTGATTCCTTCATATTGCATCGTCGAGATGCGGCCTGGTCAGACTTGATTTCTCTTACTTCTTTTTCCGGGATGCGAAATCAGATTTTTTGATACTTGACATAAGTGACCACATCCAGCTTGATCAACCAAGGTCTCCTAAGAATCCCATTGTAGGGAGATGGGTCGCTTACGATCATGAACGGCTACTTTGAGACAACTGGCAGTGTTTTCATATCAATATGTGCCCATTGAATCATGTGAATACCTCCGCTCAACATATGATTTTGTTTTCCAGGCCCATCTTCTAAATTACTGAGAACTGATGTAGGTTGACCGCACTTCCATTGTCAACCATCATTATGTCAACTATAGCATGGGCTAGTTGGACAGATACTACTAGTGCGTCGTCTTATGGGAAGTCGACGCCTTCTGCATCCTTCTCGGTGAAGTCAACGATGGGTCTAAGTTGGGTGTTGACATTTTAGACCTGTGAGACTAGAAGAGCTTGCTGGATCTTCCTCTTTTTGGAGTTGTTGGTGGCCCCCAAGTGCTCGAATTCGGCGAAGATGCCATTGATCTGAATCGTCTTAGTTGGCAACTTTTCGTCGTCGTCTGCATTCCTTCTAGGCTGCGTAGCTAGCTTGTCCAAGTATCTGTCAACCTTGCCTTCTTTCACGAGCTTATCCAAGTAGTTCTTTCAAGTGTAACAGTCGTCGGTTATGTGACTGAGTCATCGGTGGAATGTGCAACTTAGTGTGATCTAACTTGGAAGTATCTCCCTTTGATTGTTTCGGTAACTTGAACCATGGCTCGTTCTTGATGTCGGGAAGGATTTGGTGGATCAGGATTGAGAATTTAGAGTAGTTCTTGGTCGTCAAGCGTTCCTTGGTCGTGGGTCGATCCCTACGCTTGGCTCCTACCTGCTTTTGTTGGACTGTTTCTTGTCCTCCTTCTTTTAAGCCACTATTGACTCTTTTCGAGGCTGCTCGGGTGCCTTGTCTACTCGTTGAGCCTCATCCTAAAGTGCATACTTTTATTCCAGAGCGAAAAAGTCTGCCAGAGTTAGGTATTCTTTCATGATCAATTCTCCAAATAGAAGGTGGTATGTTGGGAGTCATTTTTAGAAGGATGCGCTTACTATCGAGTCGTTGCATCCGACTATCTTCGCCTTCTTTGCTTTGAACCTCCTCACGTAATCGCGAAGCGACTCTTTTGGATTATTCTTCACATTGAACAAATGGTCAGACTTTTTCTTGATCGAGCGGTAGGATGAGTATTCTTTGGTGAAAACCAAGGAAAGATCATCAAAACTCTGAATGGATTGTGGCGGCAAGGTGTGGAACCAATCTTACACCTCGCCTTGCAAAATGGTGGCGAATATCTTGCACATAAGAGTATCGTTGTTCTGGTAAAGGACCATTGTGATTCAGTAATGCTTCAAGTGCCTCTCCGGATCTCCATCTCCTTTGAAAGATGTGAAATGTGGCATGCTAAACTTACGTGGAAGTTTTGCTTGCTCGATCTCATCCGTGAAAGGTGACCTGCTCATGCTGGTCATGTCCCATCGTAGTGCTTCATCGGCCACTTCGTTGCGTTGGAAATCAAACAATCGCTCGTTTAAGAACCTCTCTACATTTTCCTGAATTTTCCTTTGTTGGGGTAGTAGAGCTCTTAGTTGCCCCCGATCTTGACCTGCTGGTCTAGGCTGCTTTTCTACATGATTGGCTCGTCTATGCCGTGGCAGCGGTGCATGTGGTCCGTTCCTAGCAGGCGGTAGGGTGGGCATAAAAATCGCTAAACCGTAAACCCGAATCGAACCGTATGAAAAAAAATCGAAAAGAATCGTGTTGACCGGAAAAGTCAACTTTGAGTCAAAAACCGAACCGAACCGTTCAAACCAGTTTCAATTTCGATTTCGAATGTACAAGAACCGGTCGGAACCGAACCGAACCATTTTATTAATAATAAATTAATTAATTATATATATGCACACATGTCATGGTATAATAGGTTGAAAAAATAGTTTCACCAGGTTGCAAAGCATATGATCCCATCCCAATTAGGTTTCACTCTCACTCACACGGCCTCACCCTCACACCACATCTCCCATTTCACAGCTGACCCTCACTGAGTCACTCTTCACAGCCTCTCATCCAAAATATCAACGATCCTAAGGCAGCCACAACCTCCACTCTCTACAACGGCCCTCATCATCCCTTTTCCGGGACAGCTTACGACTCCTCATCTCTTCGTCCTCCGTCCTCTCTCGTTGGTATTTTCTCTATCTTTTCTCATATTTGAGATTAGGAATATGGTTAAGTTCCACTGGTTTTCCATTCTCAAAGTAAGATGTTGCAACCTCTGAATGCTTCTCATTAGTCATAACAATGAATATATCCAAGAAAACCGACCACCATTCAAATAGGAAACCTCCCGGCGCATCAATAGCTGTAAAACCCATTTCTCAAAACCATTAATAATAGCCAAAAGAAAAATCAAAATGCAAATTCAGGCTGTTCAGCAAAGTAAAAAAAAAACTCATTTAAAAAGTAATAAGAAAGATAATTTCCATTACTCAAATATTTTTATACCCCTTAGGTCAACATTTATGTGCTTACCAACGGGATCTGAGGATACTTTTCTTTCTGCTTGGAAAGCTTGTGCAGAGGCTTTTAAATCCCGCTTCACTAGATAATCATGGATATACACATCCAGCCTGTTAATCACAAACATATATTATCAGTCACATGAGTAGAAGGAGAAAAACTATGAATTGGATTTGTTGGTATTTTGTTTAATGATTTGTAACTTGTTATGCGATTGTTCGGCCGGGTATCTGAGATATTTTTTGTGTGGGTTACTAGATGCAGTCAGATCATTTAGAGGCTCCCCTGTACCGAGTCTTGTGACTTCTCAACTGATCTTTCTTCATTTGCTATGTGAGTGTTATTCTTTTGTTTTATTGTTAGAATCTGCTCTAAGTTTTGTATTCGGATTTTATACGGCTTTGCTTATGTGGATTTCAAATTGATGCTGCTTGTGGATCAGTTTGTGGATCAATTTCAATATGTATGTGAATGACAAACTCTATCTTGAATTTGGGTTTTGTTTGTTTGGGGATGACGATCCAATATGCGTTGTAAGATATATAATTTTGAGTTCAATGAAGAAGATATATAATTAACTGATACATGAAGGAGATCATATGGGATAGTTAAATTGTTTGAGATCGTGTTTTATATAGCTAGTGTAAAGAATACAAATTACATGATGCTCAAAACTTTGTCTACCAGTTGCTCTTAGAACAGATTTGTAAGTAATTATATGTTGTCTGAAATATGTTTGATTTGATTATATGTTGTTTCATAGTGTACACGAGCTGTTGTTTGAAAAAGAATTTGCCATTGCCAAAGACGTTTGGATTTTTGTTTTTACTGCTTGTTGTTGCCAATATTATGAGCTGCTGCTTGTTGTTGCCAATATCAGGAGTTGCTTGCTTCTTGTTTGATTTTTGTTTTTGCTGCTTGTTGACTTGGTGCCACTGACCAAAGACATTTGCATTAAAAAGGATATGTGTTGTATGCAACTTTATATAAATAGCTTTAGAAGATGTTACATGTATTTGAATGCATGATGATTTGGTGTTCAAATAATTTAATATTCGGAACCATAAACCTGCAAGAACTGAATCAGAACCGGTGTAGACTGAACCGTACGGTTCTAGTGATTTATTTAATCAGAACCGCACCGCACCAAACCGTTAATATTTTAAGGTTCCGGTTCTGGTTTAGGGGTGGAACCGCACCGAACCGCACCGTGCCCACCTCTAGTAGGCAGGGGAATTCTTCGCAGGTTGCCAGTTGAACTCAAGCTGGATTAAGTGACTGCTTCTCTCCGTCCGTCATGCTGCTTACTCCAATGTGATGTGGATGATGCTCATTGCGGGCCTAGCCACAAATAAACGTTTTGTCTGGAAGGCTGCTCATGTTGATTATTGAACTGTGGCCCCAACCGTGAGTGTATGTTCGTCTGTGGACCTAGTCGAGAGTACACGCTCATTCTCACACTAAGACGGGAGTATACACTATCTCAGGGGCCCAATAAAGAGTGTACACTGCCCGAATGCTCGATTCGTGGTTGGTCGAGTGGCTACTTGCAGGGACCCTGCTGGAGAGGTTCCTCGTCTGCCACTGTCCTACTTTAGGGCACCTCATCTAGGGCACATTGGATCTTGGTGCACTGCAAAAGTTGATTCACCAAGGTCATCTATTGTGCAATGGCGCTTGTCAACTCTATGACTTGTCGAAACAAGTGTTGTTCGTTATTAGGATTGGAAGAGCTTGGAAGGTATGTGTCTCCTTGAGCAGTGGAAGTGTGGTAGACTATGGGTGTGAAATTTGAGTTGGGAAATGTCAAATCCGCGGAGAAGTGTGGTGAAAATGCCCCCGGTTCAATCGTAGACCCATTAATTTGAAGTCGGGACAGTTAAACCAACCTTAGATCAATTTGGGCTGCTTGGAAGGCCACGGGAGTGGGCTGCTCGGCGTGTGGCACACGTTGGTGCGAGGCTAGGGCTCGGCTTGGCAACGCTTTAAGCTTGAGTGGCTCGAGCCGTCTCGCCTTGGGCTTAGGTCTGTGTGGGCTCAAATGGCACGGCTTGGGCCATGGTTGTTGTGTTGTGGGCCTTGCCAAGGGTGGCTGTCGTGGTGACCCGTGGGGGTGGTGCCCCTCCACTCAGTGTTGTTTTGAGCTTTGTAGATCAATGCGGTCATAATCCTTGAACGTTGGAATTTCCGTTCGTCAAGGTTTCCGAATCTCTTGCCATTGTACTTTTTTTTTACATTTTATTGAAAAAAAATTAGAAATAAAAATTCCAAGAATTAGAACATACGAAAATCTAGAAATGAACAAGAAAAAGAAAAACCTTGAAGGCGAGAGTCTTCTACAAGTGTTTGATCAAGACTCTCAATGAAAGCACCAATTTGTGGATGCAAATTTCTTCCTTGTTCTTGGACGAAAATGCACCTGCAAAAACAATTAATACCTTAGGTCAAAGCCAAGAGTCTCTTGCGCCCACGATGAATTTGGGGAGGGGGCTTTGGCCGAAGAACTTCTGATGCCAAAGTTAGAATTTTTAGAGAAAAGTGTTTAGAAAATTTAGAGAATTTTGCAAGAAGCTTGGAATTGGGTTTTGGAGAAAATGATGTGGTATTTATAGGGGTGTGGCCGGCCCCCCTTGGAGAGGTGGGAACCGGCTACCTTTGGTATTTTTTTGTGTTAATCACCATCAATTAGCTAATTAATGAATTAATTGAGTAATAAATCAATTAATTAGCTAATTAATATAATTTGAGAGAAATAATTTGGGAGTTACTTTGTGGGGAAGATTGATAAGGGTTGATGAAATAGGTTTTGAATAAATACCTATTTTGATCACTTTTGACCTTGATTGAGGGATGATTGTCCGCTGTTTGCGCATAGAAATCCTGGTGTGCCTTTAGGATAATCTTGTTTTTTTTGTCCAAAAATCCACGTGTCACCTTTATATTTTTCTTGATTATTTTTTGCTCCACAACGGCTAGTTTGATAATATAAACCTTGTAATTTTCTTTTTTTCTTTTTTAAATTGTAGTTCTCAAAGTTTTAAAACTAAAAAATTTATGTAAATGTGGCGCTTTATGATTGGTTGATGCAACCAATTGAAACTAAAATTACAATTTGAACTGTGATTGATAATGAACTTCACCACATCATTATGATTAATAGCTTTTTCCCCATGATAGTCAATTTAAAAGTAAGGTATCAACACAAAAATCACAAAAAGAATTTGACTTTCATTAAAACCTTTTACAAAATATATATATATATATATATATATATATATTATTAACACTTCAAAAATTTAATTGTCCACTCCTCAAAAAAATATTGTTCTTTTTAAATATAAAAAATTTGAAGTGCGCATAGGACTGGGTTGGTTCGAAACTTGAACCAAGGCCCAATCTCAACTGCTGATCATAAAATAATGGCCTATAAAAGTTAATCCTTATCCTGAACCAAATTTTTGAGATCCCAAAATTTGAGTATACAAAAATAAGTTTGATTTCAAGTCGGGTCAAGAATTAAAAAAAATAAAAATAAAAATTTGGTCAATTTTGAAGGCTCACGATAATGATTAAAGAGGGACTGAAATACCTTTATAAATCTTCCAATTCTAAAAAAAGTAAATTGTCATTACACCAAGCTGGTCTCCTTTTTTAATAAAAAAGCATGTTATTTTCATTATAATTTCAAATAAGCCAACTATCATACACCAGAAAGGAGATTAAAAAAATTGTAATGAACCAAAGCAAACAAATGAGGCTAAAAAAATGTAAACAAAGAACTTGATAACCACCAAAGTTACCTACATGGGGACAGGATGGAACCAACCCTGGGCAAGCATTACCCGATAAGAAGTTCATAAAACTAAAAGCAAAAGCAAAGCAGCCTGTCTATAGACACTTAAGCACTTCCCAAAATATAAGTTTGTATGCTGCTGTAACTATCCCACTTCTCCCAAGAAGAACCATCACCAAAATACCACTTAGAAGTTTCAACATTACTTGCGGCACAAGTCAACTGATCACTCCAAATCATCGGCTTTCACGTGCAGAGGGCTTGATGGTGAAACATTTCCATCATCAACATCCATTGCTTCTTCCTCCCGAGCCTTCTTTGCTCCAGCACCACCCTCGCCAGCAGCCTTCCTGCCATGCTTTGCAGCTCGTTTTTTGTTCTCTTTTGGATCCTCAACAGATTGCACCTGCTGAGGACTTGACTGTGAGCCATTTCCTTCTTCATTTCCCCATGCTTCTTTCTCCTGAGCCTTTTTTCTTCCTCTAGTCTTTGCTCCAGTACCATCCTGACTGGCAGGCTTCCTCCCAAATTTTGCAGCTGGCTTCTCGCTCTCTTTTGGATCCTCATCAGATTGCACCTGCAGAGGACTTGATGGTGAAGATTTTCCTTCTGCATCACCCGGTGCTTCCTCCTCCTCCTTAGTCCTCTTTCTTCCTCGGGCCTTCGCTCCAGCACCACCCTGAGCAGCAGGTTTCCTCCCACGCTTTGCAACAGGAGCATCAGATTTGCTCTCTTTAGGATCTCCCTTCGAACCATCAGTCTGGGCACCAAAAATTTCCTTTGACTCCCCATCATTATCAGTCTTTGATGAGGAATTACCAGCATCAACCTTCAGACGTTTGGGACTCCTTGTGGGCAACTTTGTTCGTGAAGTCTGCCCGTTGCCATTCACTCCTGCTTCGTCAGACACAGGATCAGCAGTTTCATTGTCAGAATCATTTTCACTTAACACCTCGTTTGGATCCTCATCCTCTTCATCACTTGACTCCTCAGTTGGATCCACCTTCTCTTCCTTTTCATTCTGAGCTTTTAGTGACTCGATCATATCCTTTATCTCTGTATTCACCTGTTAGGTTATTCCCACAAGATACAGTAAACAAATTTGCCAAGGAGTTAATACTTCAATAAGGTAATGTTTCATTTATTTCTGAGAAGATAAAAGAGGAAACTCAAAAAAAAAACATTCTACCTACAAGCAGTCTATTATTTCAGGATTAATCAAAAGCACTTCTCATCAATCAGAAAGGGGGAAAATGAAAGAAAAAATAATCTTATATTCCCATGAAACAAAAAGAAAAAGGCCCGAGTAACAACAAACCTGAGGATTCTTCAGAAAATCAGAGATATCCATCTGGCAGGCAGGGCATTTCATCACATTCTTTTGGGCTCGGAGAGACCGTCCACCTCTGCTTCTTTCTGTCACAAAACTCTTGCCAACAAAAGCACCTTCTAAGCACGACTTGCAAAAGTGATGAACACAAGGTGTGGTTACTGGTGCAGTCATCACCTCCCGACAAATTTGGCAGCTGAATTCTGCAGACAAAGATAAATATACATTAGCATGAAATGATATAACCTGTTGGCAGAGAGTTTAGATTAAATTTAAGTCTGCAGAAAAAACCATCAGCCAACCAACCAATATTTTGCTTTCTAAGTATCTCCATACTCCCTAACAATCCTCCTTACCAAATCCATAACAGCAATCCAAGTAGTTTCCAATTTTGATTACACGTGTCAGACCAAAGGAAGATAAAATAATACTCATTGAGTGAAGTCATGTAGAAGATGGACTGAGGGTGCGGGGCGACACAGAGAGAGAGAGAGAGAGAGAGAGAGACCTTTCAAGAGCTTCTGTCGTACAGTCATTTTTTGTGCTTTCTTGATTGCTTTTGTTGTCTTCCTTTGAGCTTCAGGACAGAATGCTAGAATAGGTTTTTTGCTGGGAGGTGGTTGCTTCATCCATGTCCAGCGGCCATCTTTTTCCTGATAACATTGTACAATATGGTTTAGAAAATCTCCTATAACAATATCAAAGCACAATGACAAACTCTAAGTATTCGGTGACTACACTCTATCCAGGTGCATTATGTTCCCCAAAGGACTGAAAACCAGTAAAGGTCGTACCCAGTGCACAAGGCTCCCGCTTTACGCAGGGTCTGGGAGAGGTGAATGTCGGCTAGCCTTACCCTCATTTATGGAGAGGTGAAAACCAGTAAAACAAAATATTCCAAATCCAGTTTTAAAAAATAGAATAACTTACATCAAAGTCCCAAGATGGACTTCCTTTCCTCACTGTTATATCTTTTGCTGCCTTCAGCTCAGGAATATCAGGTAAAGGTCTAGGTCGATCCCCATGCTCATCACTGCAGTTCAAGTTGGAAAAATCTAGTACAGAGGTCTACAGAAGAGGGTATGAATAAAAGAAACTAAATCAAACCTCGTCCATGGCGCAGGTTCATTATCACATCTGACAAAAAGATACCGGCAGACTTTGAACCCCTAGGTAAACAAAAACACCATCAGTAAATCTTTTCAGGAAAATATAGAAACCCATGAAGCAATGCCATCATTTGGGATAGCACATATTTACCTGGACTCCAACCTTAAGCCAACATTTTTCTATTCTGTAGCACCCATCATACCGAACACCTTTATCAGCAGGGGCATATGAGGAACGCTTCTCCTTGTGAGACCTAATTATCAATTGGAAGGCAACAGATACAAAACATTAATCATGATGCAGAACACCCAGATACTAGAAATCTTGAACACATTATGCTCAAGAGAAATTATTGTAACAAAATTTAAACTGATAGTCTTAACACAGTATATCTGACTGCAAACGTACCAAAAACAAAAAATAGAACAATAAGTTGTGGATATTAGAGAGGGAGTTTGGAAAATTGCAATTACCTTACCACCCGCACAGGATAACCTTTCAGGCAACTGAGTCGGAGAGCCTTGTTATATTTGTCAAATGTCTGGTCAAAAGACTGTTTCTTGTTTGTTCGCTTATTACCACTCAAATCCCTTCCACCACTGCAATGTATATCCATGTAAACAAGGCAGCAAATTTAAATAAATAAAGATCAAAAAAGTTTCAAAGAGAAATGGAATAGAAGGCGCAGTTTAAGTGGTCAATCCAATGACAAACCTTCCGGTATATAAGAACCACTCTCCATGATCCTCATCATCAAGGTAGCCTCCTGAAAGCACAACTGACTGTGCACCATGATCAGACTGCCCAGCTATACCAGCAACATGGGGAAAATGTGCACCCCATTGTCTACATTCAAGCCTATCTTCCCAGCACTCACCAACCAGAACACCTTGATTTCTCTCTGGATCATTTTCAGCAGGAATGGGTCCAAAGTGATCTCCTGGAATCGTGACAAATATCTTGCCACTTGAAGCATTAGCTTTTCCAGTCTTCTGTGCACGTTCTGTTGTGAACGCCTTGTCCGGCCTGTCTTGATTTTGTACATAATGATAAACCCGAGCAGGCCCCCCGTTTGCATTTGCTTTTGACAACTTAGCCGTACGTATGCAAGATACAAGTGAAGAGTTGATTCGGGGGTTACTTGCCATCTTGGGAGGAATTTGACCACGGCATTTTCCACAAATACGCTTCCCTTGTCCAACCCATTTCTGGAAGCACTTCAGGCAGAAATTGTGTCCACATGGTGTCTGGATTTAAGAGCACACAACATGTCATTATTAACATAATCTATCTATATCAGTACAGCAATCTACTAACAATCGTCCAACACCTCACAGGCAAAGACACCAACATTATGAAAGCACGCTAAATTCAAAGCCTGAAACATGAATTATCGCAAAAGCCAAAATTTTCGAATCCATTCACCTATTCAAGGAGTTTCCTAGTTTACTCATAACTGTTGGACTGATCACCTTAAACATAGGCTAATACATGAGCATGGCTAAACTAGTGGACCAACAATACTATCAATGCATCCAATCAATAAGATTAAATACAAATGATAAATTAATTAGAAAATTAGTAAACTAAACACCGTAGATAATCATAAACCCTGTAAAGACATGAAAAATGCAGATGATGTAATAGGATTGAAAACTCAAATGCAAACAAAGAAAGAAATTAACCAATTCACACACACACAAAGACAAAAAGGGTAAAGCGTCATCAAAGGAAGGTGATGGGACCACAAAACCCGAAATTCAGGATCAGAGTGAACAAAAAGCAAAGAAAACAAGTGGTGCGTTACCAAACCAACCAACCATTTTTTTTGGGTGAAACCATAAAGAAATTTTAAAATGGGAACACCAAAAGCTGAAAAATATCGAAGAACAATGTATTAAATCCACTAATCAATTCTACATCTGGGTATATTTAAAGAACCCAACTAAACCTGTTGAAGAGATTATATGATTCCAATTAATGAATCAGGACTCTCACCCACCATCATAAATAGTTAAAAATCTTATCTTTGAAGCAAAAAAATCCAACTTTGTTTGAGAAAAAAGTAATCACAAGCAAAAATATAATTATATAAATAAATTTAAAAATTAAATTAATACCAACTACTCAAATACCCAGAAAAATTAAAGATTGATGAACTCTGAAAACAGAATTTCCATGGAGGAAAAACAGAATTGCATTCAAGAAACAGGGGGAGAATGTGAGGGCAAAACGACAACAAATTTAAAAAAAAATCAACACAAAACGGTATTCCCAAAAAAATACAGCACAGAAGAACCAAACCTGCACTATCACCATCCAAATACGCCAACATTTTAAAGCATTAAACAAAAAACAAATCACCAAAAAAAAAAAATCGAAATAAATTAATCAAAAAAGGAAGAAGACGAACCGTAACAGGCCTATCCGGTAACTGCATACAGAAGACGCAGTTGAAAATCCCACCAAGCACATCCAAGACGTCGTTCTTCGCCTCCTTCTTCTCCTCCTCCACCGTCGCCTTCCCGCTCATCAGCTCCTGCCTCCTCCTCGCCTTCTCCTGCTCCGTCAGGGTCGCGTCGTTCTCGATCTCCCGGATCGCCGCCACCAAACCGCCGTCCACGCCGGCGTTCACGGCGGGGACGTGCGCCGGAGCATCGCCGGAGATTGATGTGCAGTCGGGGCACTCCCACTGGAGAGTGGCGGCCAGGGACTCGGGCTTGGCCAAGAGGCAGGCAGCGTGCCAGGGAGTCACGCAGGTCTTGCAGGTGAGCTTCTCGGCGTCGGGCGGAGTCGCCTTGCAGAGCATGCAGACGCCGTCTCCGTCGCAGGGAAGCTGGCTAACTTGCGCCATTGGGGGGTGCGCAGGATACCAGGGCGGAGAGAGAGAGTAAGGACAATGTGGAGTGAAAGGCGCTGAGTGAGTGGTGGAATCGGAAACGACTCGGACTTTATAGGGGGGAGATTTTTAGGCGACGGCGGGTTATTGAAATTTTTTGGAAAGGTTTTGAAATTTGGGAGGAAATTGGGTGCGCTGCAGTGTACCTGAAGTCCCTGTGTTGACGAAATTTGAGTGGTCCACGTAAGGGGGAGTTAACGGAAAGGGTTTTGGTTGATGGGTTTTGAAATTTTGGTGCCAAATGCCGATCCCGCTTTTGACTCGCTTTTCGAACGTTGCGTGCGCCTCATTTGTCTGATCGTGGCCATATCTGTTTTGCCGTTTCTGGCAGTATGCAATGATAAAATACAATTTTCCTTTTACTCCACAAAATATAGGGTTAGTGTTGTTGAGACAATAATCTTCTTCAATTTATTCAATTACATAGTTAAAAATTAAAAAGAATATAAAAAAGATAAAAATAGATGTGTAGATAAAACACTCAAAAGATAAATTACCTTTACAAATACAAAATAAGAATGACAATTAGATTAGTATATGGTAGTGCTAGGCTGCTAGATACAGACCTATTTTTACTTTTCACACAATCATCTTAGTTTTAACCGTCGATATCAAATTAATTGAAGAAAATTAATAACTAAAAATTAACAAAGGTGCGTGGAAAGTAAAAGCAAATGTGTGAATAACATTATTCTTATCCTTAGTATATGATATTTTAGTGTTGGAATGACAACTCTACCCATCATGATTTCTAACAACAAAAACTAGAGACTTTTTTGGTCTACTTGAACGATAGAGAAACCTAGGCCTTTAACTTTTTATAGCATTTTAGGTTTTTAGGTCCTTAGCTAATTACCATGACACAAGTTCAATTTACATATATGATTTTTTGTTGGTATTATTAAGTGAGTTGGTATAGCATACATATCGTTACTGACGTGTTTAAGAAACAAAATACATACTAAATCGGCACACGAACAACAAAGATGTATAATTGAGAATAGTTCACATAACAGTGACGTGTGTTAGATATTCTAGTAACGTAAGTAGGTTAAATATGATATATCTTTAGTTCAAGAAGAATTGTTTATAGTAGGTAGCGGATACAGCTAAGGATAATATTGGTTGATTCCGAATTCTTTTATGTAACAAGGCATGACAAGTCTGCAGTTATCGCGAATGATTAAGGTTGTTGACGAACTATTTGAATACATGTCCATTATGGTATATGTCATTATCTCCTGAGAAATGACAAGTTTGCAATTATTGTAAATGAATAGGGTTGTTTACGAACTACAGTCGAACTAAAGAATACGTATCTGTTATGGCATATCAATATTTTTCAAAAACGAGAAGTTTCAGTTATTAGCAATGATTAGGGTTGCTTACGAACTTTAATCGAATTAAGGGTGGTATTATCCATTGTCTCGAATGATTAAGGGTGGTATTATATATACACTCCTTTTTACCGTTACACACACTTCTTAATTTTCAATCGTCAAATTGAATGATTCGAATATGATCAAATGATAGAAATTAACAGAGAATGTTTAGGAGGTAAAAAAGGTGTGCGAATAACACCCTCCATGATTACTAGTTGCCAGCAAACTATAGTTGAACTAATTGAATTACTTGTTTTCTAGTTTGTAATTATCGTTAATGATTAGTGGTTGCTTACAACGCTTGTCGAAGTAACTGAATACTTGTTTGTTATGGCATATATCATCATATCCCAAAGAACAACAAATTTGTAATTATCGCTAATGATTAGTGCTTGTTTACAACCTCTTGTCGGAAAAACTAAATACTTGCTTTCAATAGTATGTGACGTTATCTTTCAATGCGAAATGTATATTCACTACCTGACTTCGATATCACGTCAACAAATTGTGGTCTTTTCAGTTAAAGAGTAAAAATGTAAGAGAAAACACATGATGAATTTTGCAACACATAACAAAATAACCTTTACATGATCAGATTTAATCTTTAGGTATGGGTACAAAGTTCTTGAGCAATAAAAGGAAAATAAAGGGAATTATTTTTGAAATTGCACGGTAGTAGTTAGGAAGTTTAGACATGGGCATTATTGGAAATCAAATGTGCATATTATTTTTCATTATCTGCTAGTAACTTATTTCTTGTGGAAAAGCTTAATGCTCACCAAAAAGGTCTATAGGTTTTTATATCCAAAAAGTGGCATTGAAATCCCTGAATCTACGCTGCAATTAATGCTGGTCAGTTGGTTGATATTTTAATATTTTTTAATTACTAAAAAGGCATTTTACCATTTTTAATTGATAGAAAATATAAAAACAATTAAATTTAATAATACTAGTCGTGTGCCCACACACACACGGAATTAAATTTGTAGATTATTTTTTATAAAAAATATTTATATCACTTTGTGCTGTAAAATTTGAAAAACCTTCTCAAGTTTTTATTTTTAAATATGGTGTTGTTTAGAGAGGTTTGTAAAATACAATAAAATTGTGTTGTATGTAATTACTAAATTACTTATTTTTTGTGTGTGTTTAGTTTGATGAGAGGGTTAGAATAGTAACTTTCTAAAGTTTTGGTTGACAAACAAAGTTTTATTAATAGATAGTTTATGTATTTTGAAAATCTACCTTTTGCATCCATATGTATATCCATCGTTATCTATGACCACCACGTCACCATTAAATTTAATTTGTTTCCTAATGCATGACCACATGACATTTGTCTATATTTTCCTTGTCAAAAATAACTGCAAATTGAAGGACTAATGCGGCCATGCCATGGAGAAATTTTTCGTTGTGATCAGAGCACGGGTGGTATAGTACACCACGTGTTTTTATATAAGTTGTGGGAAATTTGATTTTTTAAATTATTAATTTTTTAATATAGATATCTCATCATTTGTATAATAACTTATGGTGAACCACTCCGTGTTCCGATCACATTGAAAAATCTCTCTATGCCATGAAGAGAATGGTTTACTAATCAAATCTAGGTCCTTTCTTCCTTTTTGGTTTTTCTTTTTTATTTCTAATTTATTATTTACCCAAGTTTTCATTCGTACACTTTTTTTTTTCAACATAGCATTATTGATGTTTAGTTGTATTATTTCTCTCCTATTGTAAGTTTTATAGGCCCGTAAATGACATGTTTTAAATCAAATTAGTATATGATTAGCCATTGTGTAGCTTATGTAAACATCTCATTCTTTAGTGTAAATATTTTGCAAATATTATGTGGTATTTAAAAAAGAAAGTATCTTCTTATTCGCGTTCATAACCAAATTAGAAGTCGATGACGCATTCAAGGAAGCCCGTAATTGAGAACAATGCTAAATTTTTCCCCTTGTAAAGTAGTGCGATTATTCAAGGTGATGAATATCAATTCTAAAATACAAAAAGATTATCAAAGGAGTGCTACACAAGTCTTATGATCATATTTTAGAAACGTTAAAAGTGTTTATGAATTTAAAAATGTATTAGAAGTTTTATTTGGAATGAGCAACTGCTATACATTTCTTTCAAGAAGCCTTCAAGTAAAGAAGTACATATTATATATTTCTAATAGAAGCGTTTTTTTAAGGTATTTTCAAACGCTCTTATTATTAAAAATAGAGTCTTACAAGAGAAAAGTAATCCAAATTTACTTGATATATGTAAGTTGAACTTTTTTTATACGAATTAAAACTCACATTGTACATCAGAGAGTGAATCGTGAAGTTTTCCTCTGCATCATATCTGCAAACAGAGATTAATGGAAACAAAAGGAACAAAGCAAACATGAGTAAGGTAAAGGCAATGCAAAAGTCCAGCAGCAGCACAAAGAATCACATGACAATTCTCATAATTAATAAAGATATAATGGGCTATTCCATCATCAATGTTGGTAATTATTTATACGTCACGTGATCAGAGATATAAAAAAAAAAAAACCACCAATTGTATGATAAAATATCTCATAAAAAAGGACATACCACAATCCTCAGCAGTATGGTACAATCTCTTCTCCATCATCAATGGTGGGTATTATATAAAAATATACATGTTGGAATTAACTTTCTAAGTTCAACATTAATTTCTTAATCCAAGTTCAAATTTGTATCTATCTAAAACTCTAAATTACGTGACAAGATAAATAATAAAGAGATAACATAAATAACCGTATAATAAAATCTCTCGTAAAAAGATATTTCAAAATCCTTCAACAACATTGAAGATATTTCCACGTGAGAATTCTCAAGATCAATAAACTAATAGTCCTACTCTCTTTAAACCTAGGGAATCGGTGGGTTTGATCCACGCACCCCGCACTCCGGCCCTTCGCCATCATCAAATGGTGGGGATTATATAAAAATATTCATGTCAGAATATAAAACTGCCATCCCCAACATCTTAATTTCTTAATCCAAAAGCTCTATAAATCACACCACAGCAGCACCAAAGTTTGTCTGGTTCCCTATCATCATGTCTCCTAATCTCCTGGCCTGACCTACTAAAAGCTCTAGACAGACAAAAGCAGCACACAAACACATTTTCTTGTTTTATGCACGCTCATTGGCCAAGTGCAAATCCCAGCCATTGATTTGTTTTTTGGTAAGCAATCCTAGCCATTGATTTGATGCTGAAATCAACAGGAAAATCCATACCTTCAAGCGCGACGCATTTTCGGAGAGCTCATTTGCTTGAGCTTGAGAGAAGCAGCTCGCTGAATTGTTACCGAAGGAGATGAGCCCAAGGGAATCCGAGCATCCGAAAGCGTTGTATCTGACCGCAGTGAATACGTAGAAGTTACTGCTGCTGGTTTTACCTTGGTTGATTTTTGGCGCTTATTATTTGGCTCAAAGGAAAGAAGCTCTTTGGGTCCAAATGGGCTCTGTGGTGTGTGGTACTCTCTCTTCTTTTCCAATATCTCCCACAGCAGCACCTCATCGTTTGCTTTTTCCTTCTCCATGCTCAAAAACTTCACATCAAGATAAACAGAGAGGCAATGTCACAGTGTTTTGCTTGATCTTGAAAATTAGGGATAAGGGTATTCAAATTGCTAACAAAGACGTGTGATGGTATTGAAATGCTAACAAAGGGCATATGCCCAAAACATCTTTCGACTAATTACATGATGCGGCTGTTGATACGTACTTATTACATCAATTATTATGACTAAATGGTGCGCCAATTCTATCATTATGCAATAAAAAACATATGGTAACAAATATGATCAATCATTCTAGCATTCTTCCCAGTTATCCAATCTAAATGACGAAAATGCATAATTCGTTAAGCAATTAACTGGATTAGCTAACACTTTCTAAAGTGGGATTCTTCATGCTTCACATCTCTTAACTGAAGCTGCAATATTATTCTGGCATAATTTTCTGATGCTATTAAAATTGGAATACAAAACAAAAATGCAGAATTTCATTAAGCAATTAACCAAATTAGATAACGTTTTCTGATATGGCATTGGTCATGGTTCACTTCTCTTGGTAAGAACAGTGTTACAAGAATACATACATCCAGTATTGAATCTACAAACTATCAGTCAAATGGAAAGAAAGAGAAGGGTGATTACCATCTGCTGGGCAAAAGGCTTTACTTTGGTAGATGCCTTATGAGGCTCAGGCAAAAACTTGAGGCACTCCTTCAACTTGCACACATTGTTCTCTGCTTCCCGGAGCCTACTCAAAGCCTCAACTCTCTTAGCCTCTGCAACCGCGGCCCTACTCCTCGCTGCCTCCATCTCAACCCTCGCCTCTCCCGCTTCCATAGCCATCTCCTTCACCAACCCCACCAACCTTACGCAACTCCCCTCACTCAAATCAGCCTTAACCCCCTCCACGTACTCCACCATCGGATCGCACATCTGCTCACCCAAATCCACCAGAAGATCATCCACATCGGTCTCTACTGACCCCAGCACGGCGCCCATTTCGTCAAACACCGCCCGGAGGAGCTTCAGGATTGCAATCTGGAAGGTCCGGTGGTCAACGCGGTCAACGGAGGATAGATAATCGACGGCTCTGCGGAAGAACTTCTGGATGTAGAGACGGCGGTGAGTGAGGGTTTTGACCATGTGGCTCTGGCGAGCGTTGACTTGAGTCTCGATTTGCTTCAGGATTCCGACCAGTTGAACCAGCTGATCTTTTTGCTTCTCCATCACGAGCCTCCCTGCCACGGCGGCTTTAGCGGCGTAGATTTCTTCCTTCGCTGAACGGCGGTTCCGATCCGACGATCCGAATTCCCCCGAGTCGGATCCAAAATTCTGCAAATAATTTAATCTTTAGATTTCTCATTCAGAGTTATTAGAAAATTGCGATTCGATTGTTTGGGAATTGAAACCTGATGCAGAGAATCGGTATTTGTCCGGATGATGATGGTGGAGAACCGGCCCTCCGTCGACATCTCCGCCGTCTTCAGACCTACAAGCTTCATCAACGGAATTGCGAGCGATGCGAAGACTTCTTCGGCCTCCATCATTACACAAAGCAATTTAATTCCATTAAATTCAGAAATAGGAGCGAAAATTTTGAAAACCGGGGAGAGAAATTAGGTAGGTGGATACTTCGAGGAGACCGATTCGGATCTGAGATTTGAGATCGTGGAATGCGATCTTCATCTGTTCGTGATCGCACGTGACTCTTCTGAATTTCGACCGGAGATGCGGCGTCGCCGTCTCAGATGATCTCCGATGACTAACCATGTTTTGGCGGGAATCTTCGCACTGAAATGAATTGCTTTTGCCGCTTTTGAATTTAAGCCACTGTTTTGATGTTTACCAAACGGGCAGTCGTTTGTCTCTATTGAAGTAAGTAGGCCTGCAATAAGGATCAAGGCCCGATTGACTGAGGCGAGTTCAGCCTTATTCTTTGGGCCGTGAGCTGGCCCAGCTCAATCTCGGAATCAGGTTTTATTCTGGTCCTTCCAAAATGAATTGGATAATAGATTTTCGTTTCACAATAATTAGCGAATTCGAATTAAATTTATTCTCATACCTCTTAGTGTAAATGCATTATCATACAAAAATATTATATTTAAAAGTAGAATAAATTTAGAGAGAGAAGGTGCGACAATAAATAGATGGTTCAAATATTTTTTATGTATATCGCGCGGTCCTTCTAGGTTTCATAATCTTACAAAGAATACAATAGTACATCGGTCTAGTCCATGTCTAACACTACTTCTAGATTACACAATCACGCTTTGATGTAAATGGCTTACAACACCAGTTATGTCTGTAAAATAAAAAAGCAATCGTATCAATGCATAAGCAATTGATGAAGTTGTCTCGTCAAACACATATGAAAGAACGCATTGATTTATGGGTGATGCATAAAAGAGATTGTTACACCAAAACCATGCCAGGAGAAAGTATGAGTAAGTGTGTATGTGTCAATTCTTGAGTCTTCAGAACGTAGTAAGGCTATAGAAATAAACTAGGTATGAGCATCTCGATGTAGATGCCACATTAAAACATTGCCATGTAACAAAAATCTAACTTGAAATGTTCATGATCAAAGGAAAAAAGAGTACACTAAGGTCAAGTAAGCATGCTTTGGGACTCTATCTGATTTCAACTCAACTCCTCTTGAAACTATATATGTTGCAAATCTGATAATTTACGCAATCCAATACCTTGAACAAGTTTCCAGAAAGTGGGCTTTGGTAGACTTGGTGAAGAGATCTACTAGGTTATGTTAGGTTAAAAGAGGAATCACTTGGAGTTTATTAATTGTAAAGATTGAAATTTTACGAAAGTCTTGAGCATAGTCTTCTGCCTTTATCTATAATATGCTTGGTAAGGGCAACCTCAATTTTATCGTTGAGGTGGACTGGGGAGATCGATCCTTCCCTTTCACTCGCAATAAAAAAAAAATTATCATTATCATAATGGCAGATTGCAAAGAACAATATTTGGCTGCTGAAAATTCAACTGTCATTCCTGCTTTCATCCAATCAGATTTGAATACATGTTTAATTTGTGTTTATAATTTCAATTATTTAGACATGTGTCCAGATCTAATTGGATATAAGTAAGAGTGATTGCTGAATTTTCAGTAGCCAAGTATTGTTTGATTGCAAAAACTTTTATAATTACCAGCTTTTTTTAAATAGTAGATCATAACAGGATCCTAAAATATTGATAAAATTTTGTTCTAGGCTTCTAGCCTACTACATAAAATTCAGTCCTTAGTTTGCTCAAACTCTCTCTGCAGAACTGGCTTATCAGTTATATTGAAGCGCATAAAGTTTGCTCAATAGGGTAGGTGATCACCGCCGCCGGAGGCAGAGCTAGAGGCAGTGGCGTTGTTGCGCTCGGCGTGACAAAGCTGACGAAGCTTCGTGGGAACATACCAAATAGAGAGACGGGGATGGGAATTGAAGATGGCATCAATGTCCCAGCCTTGGCCTGCTGCAATGGCCACAAGAGGCTTGTAACATGCCTGCCGCCAAGCCCCGACATTTTCGCCCCTCTCCTTGAACGCTCTCCTCAGCGCATTCGATGCCTCCTCATCCAAGCAATGCAGGGCGTAGCAGTGCACGTAGTGCCGCATCTTTGGCTTGTTGATGTAGCTGGCCCCTGCCTTTTTGGCATACCTAAACACTTGGTTTGTCACCTGCATATATAATGTGTAGAGTAAACAAATACAAAACGAAATTATACATTTTGTTAAATCCGGTCAGATTATAATTGCGTACATTTTTTCTTAACACGTATTTGATTACATCATAATCGAATCATCGGACTCAAATCACTAGTAGAATCAAATTTGGACTAAATACTGAGCTATTTACCCGAAACACGTTTTTAATCCATGTAGTTTTCACAAAGACCTGCGTTTAATTTCATCTAATTCAGTCCATGTAGATTGCAAATTGTTCCAACTCGAGGACACCCCTCAACCTCAGCTTCCGTTAATACCTTGTACCAAATCGTTATGTGCACGGTACACAAAAGGGTAAATTTAACAGACTTCATACAAGAATTCAACAAAATTTGACCGGTGCCATTGAATTACAGTAATTTGCAAATTGTAGGGACCAACGTCGATGCTGTCTGCAATGGAGGCAGATTGTCTGCCCTCCCATTACCATACCATTTCCATCCCCTCCAACATTGTGCCGTTACGATTAAACCACGTTAATATTTTATATTAATTTTTTTATAAAAATAATAAGACAAGTTGACGTGGTTTAACCGTGATTGCAGAAATATGAGAGGATGAGAAGGGCATGATAAAAGGAGGGCAGACAATCTACCTTCGTCTGCAATACGTGAACGAAACTAGGCCTCTACGGAAACTATAGAACTAAAACCGCTATGGACGCGATAATTTAATATTTATGTTGAGTTCGATTAAAAGATATAGATTTGTGGTGAAATTTAATACGGCCTACTAGCCTTTAATTGTACTACAGGAAATGGGCCCACAGATCAATGACTAACTTGACGAAGTTACTGTTAGTTTCCACAGTAGAAATCAGCGTACGTAAAAGGGAGATGGGTAAAACATCGTACCTTGGTGGGACATTTTTCACCGCGCTCCTTGGCAATGTTCTGGACCTGGATCAAGAAATCGCGGCACTGCTCGTAGAGATGGAAGAGGTAATCGAGGCCGTTCTTTTTGCCACGCGCCACCTCCCCAGGCTCCGTCACAATGAACGGGTGCTCCCTCTGTCTCTCTCCCAGCATTCCCCCTCCTCCACCGTTCCCATGCCCAGTCATGTCGTCCATGTCGTTGTCGTCCTCGTCGTCCACACCCTCGTTATTATCATTATTATGACGCCCTCCAGCACTACAATTTCTAAATTGCCCCTTCTTCATCCTCCGCTGCTTCTTACGCCTCTCCCCTGCCGTCGCAACCTCCCACGCCGCCCCTCCGCCGCTCCCCACCATCTCCTTCTCTTGTTGCACCGGCTCCTCCGACAGCCCTGCACATCCCATGCACCACGTATCATATATATCCCAATCCAAATATAACAACTTAGTGCTCTAGTATCAAAGTCTATCATAATTATTTTCACACAATGTGACATGTTATGTTACGAAATATAAAACAATGGTTTCGATTTGTTCATGCACTCGATCGAGCATGTTATATTATACCAAAAGTAATGTTTTACAACCTATTTTTCTCCTTGATCATGGATCGTATTTTTCTTTGGGAAATTTTTTTTGAAGTGTTATTATATATACAGTTTCAATTTGTCATATGAACTAAAATTTTAAATGATTTGTCATATCAACTTTTCGAGATTTTTAATTTATCATTTCACCCTAACACCGTTATATTTCTCACAGAAAATAAGTCACGTGCCTCATGACTTGTGTTCATGGTTATGACTTTTGACCTCCTTTTTCACAATTTCTTTACTTTTACATAGTACAAACCCTTAAATTTGGCTAGTTAATAAACATGTGGTGTTCGTTTGAAAAACTTATATTGAACTACCAAAAAAAAAAATACATTAGACTCACTAACATGAGTTGTAGCTAATTGCAAACTTTAAAAATTCACATGGTCAACTATGTCCTAAAAAAAGGTGGGCAATCATGGTCATCTCTTTCATTTCATTGCTATCATATCAAAAAATATTAGTCCATTGCCTGATCATGTTAAAAATCAAATTAAGGCACTAAGTAATGAGAAAATATTGCTTATAGTTCACAATATTGTAATTGATTTCCTTCAATTTCTATAGATTTCAGAGATAATTTAACAGAATTAAGGTGATATGACAAATTAACCATGAATTGAATAGAGTAACAAGATGTTGCAGTGTCCAAAATAATCCTGAACATAAGTTATGATTTATTTTGAATGAAAAACTTAACGAGTTAAAATGATATGACAAATTAAAAATTTCAGAAATTTTGATATGGCAAATTAAAAATAAGTATATATATAAGTCTATAACATTTCAAAATTCTCTCCGTTTTCTTTTTATCATCCATTGGAAGATCTTATATTGTCACACTATTAATTTACATTTAAAATAAAGTTATATCAAAGTGTAATCAAACCCTAGATTAACTCACAAACCATACTACAATTAATCTAAGATACAAAGGTAAAGAATATTCATGTAAAAGATTACCAAAAAAAAAAAGGAATATTCATGTAAATAGGTATAGTACCTTCTTGGGAGAGAGCATCAAGGGCATTGGTAGTGGTATCACCAGAGACATGGTTGCGCCGCCGAGAGTCCTCCTCATCAAGGTGGCGACGCTCGGCTCTGACGGCAGCTTTGATACCATACCTCTCCCCAACAAGCAACTCCCAGCGGAATATCTGAGAGAGGCTGCTCATCATGTCATCAAGCTCATCATCCGTCATGTCCAAGAGGGTCTTCACAGTAAACCCAAGCTCCGCTATCTTTGCCGCCGTGTAGTATCTGACCCCATATGCCTGGAACAAATCCTCAAGTCCTCCAAGTCCAAGCTCACCTGGCGGCCGCAAAGTACAACCAGCCGCCGCAGCAGCAGCTGCCGCTGCTGGTGGCACGGCTGCTTCCAGCTGAACCCGGTTCGTCGGCACAACCATGCCTCGTAGGCCCCACTTGAACAAGTTCGCAGAGAAGGCATCTGGATCCATATTTTCCACAACTCCACACAGCACAATGTGAACAGAGACTATTTTCTGGGGGAGCTTGTAGTGTTCTGTTCCTATAAAAGCAAGACGATTTTTGTTTATACTTCCGAAACTACCCTGTGTTTTGTACGAGTTTTTCCCGAGGTACTAACAAACCGGGGTTCGTATACTTGTATTCAAACTTGACACTTCCAAACCCAACCAAATAATAACAATCATATTGGAGGTGTCTTTAACTTGTTAGGGTCCATCCAGTTGGTCCCACTACCCAATGAACTTTTAACTTGTTATGTCTGTTAGCTCTAGCCTATGAAGATCTATGCATGGCTGTGATAGATTTGAGTTGAAATTTAAGGTTGGATTTTTGTTTTGGTCGAACTTAATGTTACATGGTCATTCTTACTAGAGAGATTTTAGTAGCGGTATTACGTGATCGGACATATAAAACAAGTTATTCAAAAGTTCCTACAGCTCATACGAATCATTCTACCCTAAACCCTAACAAGTAGAGCCGAATGAAGTGGAGTTTGTGAGAGAGAATGGACCAAGAAAGGGTCTGAGTTTTCTTGTTGAGATTTTTCTCCATTTATACAAATAATAGTTTGATCCATTCATATGCATAAATTACTTGCAAAAAAAACATGAGTAGTTTTTATTTGCAAACATATCAAACCTTTTCTATACAAAGGCAAGACTACCATAGAACTTCGTTGACATTAACATAACCTCGATTTCGTTAAGCTAGGTTTCATGTGTTAGTATGTTCGAGACTCGAGCGTAAAAGTTAAGGATTTTTTAATATATTCTGAGGTAGCCTACACCAATGTTTTTTGTAATTAAATCTTTGGTCATGAAACCACGAGCGAGATTTAAAGGATAAAAATTAGAGAGTTTTAACAAAATACTTTCGGTACTGTTCTTTTTTAACGAAAAATCACATTTTTACCTTTAACTGGCACTATTCACTATACATTTAAAAATGACTTTTCGTTAAAAGAGAATTTTTTTTAAACTTTTCGTTAGTTTTCCTTAAAAATTATGATATATCTTACAGTAGCTTTTGGAAAAAATATATATATATATATATTCACCTATAAAGAGGAATGAATCCTTTTGTGAAAGGAGAGCCAAATATCCTCAAAGTGCTAACAGGAAGTAACTTGTCCAACATTTCTTTGCTTGCTTGTT
The DNA here is from genome assembly GCF_042453785.1 of Malus domestica. Lineage (NCBI taxonomy): Eukaryota > Viridiplantae > Streptophyta > Magnoliopsida > Rosales > Rosaceae > Malus > Malus domestica. The sequence goes on along the minus strand of NC_091674.1, from coordinate 23,272,668 downwards.
GTTGTCTAGCTACTTGTCTAGTATCCTACTTACCAACATCCAAATGTCCAAAATCTGTGACATGATTCAAACATACAAACAATTTTAAGGAGACTATTCTAAAAGTGAGACATTTTATAGACTCATTTCATGTTTTTAACACAATATTTATAATATTAATATGAAAATTAATGTTAAATTATAAAATGACAGAGAGTTCATAAAATATCTCACTTTAGAAACGTCTTGTTAGCATTTCTCAACTTGGTAATAAAAGATCTTGACAGATATGGATTGAGTGTGGGAAATTAGTCATGGCTAAAAAAACGAAAACCCTAATTTGGTCAAATGGAATGTTAAAATTAGGATTGGTGTTTGTGTAATACATGGTAATTTTTACCATCGCATCGTCATCAGATCCATCACACCCGTCAGTCGATCTAGGGCAGCGTGACACACACAACCACCATATCTCTGTTGAGATTATCGAACCTTTCATTGCTCCAGCAGGCCAAGCATGCATGGAGGGCATAACCGTAATTTCATGACACGTACACAATGTATTATATAGTTTACTGTTTCCATGGCAGAAATGATATTAATAATTTGGCAGGGCAAGTACAAGAGTTGGGCAGGTACTTCAGAACTGAAAGGCTGCTTTTGTACTTTCAATGCCCCATCAATGGGGGTCACGATCAGGTGCAGCTCCGCCTACGTATTCCCCTTCCCCATCTCGACCCGTGGCCTGATGAATACGATGTTGAAACAATTCCGGACGCGTGTCGCGTGGAGAAGAGGGGATGTGGTGGGGCTCAAAGAACACTGCCAGCTGGGCTACTACTGGAAGAGATTTTTCAGTGTAAACGGTACACGGAATGATGCATTACGTGATACTATATAAATGATGAGATATATATGCTGAAAAGTTAATAATTTAAAAAATAAAATTTCTTATTACTTCTATGAAAACAAGTGATATATCATTTGTATTTCTGTCACAATAAAAAATTTCTTTACTGGTGAATTGATGAATGATGAAGCGTGGTGTAATGTAACGGAGGAGAGAAATTAGAAATTTACTATAGACGTTAACAAGATGAATCCGGATTCTCGTTAGATTTTTTTATGCGAGATATTAGAAATCTGTGAATTATATCTGTTTATCGTATATCGTGTAATTTAATTATTTTAAATATTTTTTTTAAAAATTAAATAAAAATAGTATTTAACAAAAAACTAAACACACGATGTACGATGAACGGATATGATTTACAGATCTCCAAGATCCTCACCAAAAAGATTTGAAAAGGATCCTAGTGGTAACAAGATACTGCCTTTATCAACTATTAAGAATAATATTAAGAGTTATGTTAGGAAGTCAAAATTTTAAACTAAATTTACAAACTAAATGATATTTCACGAATAAAAAATAAACACGTTAATCAATGCTTAAGTAATAATCTAATTATCAAAAAACAAATTACTTTATTTACAAATTTAAATTAAAAAATTTAACCTTTCTAACATTATAATATATATTTTTGGTCAACAGAAGGTGTTGGATGGGACGGGCCAATGTAGAGTTGACACGTAGTGTACGGTGGTTCTGGGATGACACCGAAAGAAAGCAGTGAGTGACTCAGGCAGTCAGGTCCAGGAGGAGGAGCGCTCCTTCTTACATTGAGTCATTAACAGTACTCTTCCTTTTACCTAACCTTGCCCACCATTTTTCTTCTTTTTAATTTTATTTATGTTTTTTTTTTCATAGTTTTTATTCACCAATTTTTTGAACAAACAATGTTATTTTATTTTCACAAAAATTATCTCTAATATTGGGTTAAAACTTAAAAAAAATTAATTCAAAAATAATTTTTCTACTTCAATCATTTTGAGTTAAATCATTAGGCCGAAATTATTAAAGAACGAATTTATGATTATTTTTTTCTTTAAGTAACTTTTTTTTTTTAAACTCAAAAATTATGTTGACTATCATAATTTAATTTTATGAACATTTTAACAAAAAAATATTTAAATTATGATAAATATAGAAAAATTACTAAACCAACACCATGAAACTCGTGGAACACTACGAAAAAAATACGAAACACATGAAAGAATTTGTTTTAATTATTTTAGCTGTTCTATTTAAATTTGGACCGTTAGATCTTTTTTTTACTGTTGAATTTGATTATATTACGTCTAACTGTTGGATTCAATGATTTTATAATATCAAATGAAAAAAAATACGCATATATATAGTGGGTCAGTGCACTAACTTAGTTGGGGAAGGGGGGGTTAAATTTGCCCCAAAAATGAGTTTTAGGTTAAAACTCATATTTGGCCCAAGGATTGGAGCAAGTTGGAGTAGGTTTAAAACCTAAAATTTGAGTTTTACTCCAAAGGTTAGAGTAGGTATAAAGGGGAGGGAGGTGGGCTAAGTCTCACAATTGATAGCAAGAATGTGGATCAAATTCGCATTTAGCAAAAATCAAGCATAAGACTTCTCCCTTACAAATGAACAAGAATACACTAGACCGTAATACTAAGTGTCATTTTGCCAGTTTTTTATTTCACATGATTTTAAAGATCTAATGCACTACTCATTAGATATGATCCAATTCACTTAGAAATAAGAGGTCTTATATTCGATTTTCGTCAAACACAAATTTATACCAAATTATTATGACGAACTTCTTGCGAGACTTAACTCATTTTGCACATCTTGTAAATAATTAATGTCACATGTATTTAACAATCTGAAATGCGATGCATGTATGATACCACATTGTAATTTTTTGGAGATTGATTGCAGGTCAACTTAATTTGCCCATTTATTCTCAGATTTTTGTACCAATTTATTTGAATAATAATTCTTTCTGACTTTATTTTAAAACGAATTCTTTTATTTCAGCGATATTTTATTTTAACATAATTTGAACTACAGGATGGGGCCACTTTACCCTAACTTTGTTTTCACCCCTTATAACATAGTGGAATAAACACGCCTACCAGAATTACATTAGAGGCACCATGGGCTATCTTTTGTTTTTTTTGTTTTTTTTTTTGGGAAGAAGATTAGGTGCAACTAAATGTATATTTCTTTATGCTTATCTCTCATCTCTTGTGAATATAGAGAGATACATTAAGTGATATACACTTGGTTGCACCAAAAAATTTGGCGATGTCGACATAAGTGGGGGTGAAAGGGGAAATTAATATATATTTTTAAGGAGAAATTAGGTTTTTCTTTCATCTATTGCATTGATTAAAACCTTATTTCTTTACAATTTTTTTATCAAGGTCCTTAGGTTTTAATGAATGTCATTATTTCAATAATAAAATATTTGCATATTAGTGTCACATACTAACACCGGGGTGCAGGATAATGAGCTATAAATGCATCTCAACACAATCATACTCACTACCATCAATATATACTCACTTGAAGCTTACCTGAGCGTCCACAGTCAAGCAACTATATATATAACCATATAATGCATAATCAAACATAGAGAGCATTTGACATGGCATATTTGTGGATTTGCTATTTTGAGTATGGTTTTGAGATAGATATGCACGCTATTTTCTGGGAAATTATACAAGTTTTACGGCGATGGGTTATTATCTTTGATAAGTGAAACGGTTTTAAAAAAGCTTTGTTTTTGCCCACTCACGTTTTCTGTTTTGCGCCCCTCCAGGTTCTAGTAGCAAAGTTTCTGTTTTGACGAGGATTCTTGGCATATCCTAGTACAGGTGGCTTCCTAAGATGGTATAAGCCTTATCTTACCTTACTATACTTTACTTATGCTTTGTAATCATGTGTGCAATGGGTTCATACCCGCTCACCGCGCACTTGTGTACCTAGGCACTTTTAGGTTTAAATTTATTCACTTTTTTCACATCACCATACTTTATGGTTTCGTCATATTCCAGGTGTTGGCCAGCACAGCTCGATTTGGGGTCCTAGTGAATATTCCGGGTCGGGGTGTGTTAATTAGCATAAGTAAATTAAGTTTCTAAAATATATTAATTTAGTGTTGGAAACGTTGCATTTGATATATTTATATTTATGGCTATACTTTGTATAATATTTTTATTTTTAGTTTGTACCCAATTTTAATTTGCAACCTTCTTTTTTAATTTGTACTAAATTTCATTTTAGTTTTAATTTGTACCCATATATTAACTTCTTTTTGTGCCCTTTTCTTTAAATGATTTTGTGAACACGGAAAATTCCTAAAACGAAAGAGACAAGAACAACGTGCACAAAATAATATTTGTGTTTGATGATTTTGGGTTACAATCTCTCTCATATTTGATCATCTGATTCGATCTCCGTAAGGTGTTGATTTGTGGATGTTTCGTTGATCCAAGGGCCGTTGAGGCTTGATCTTGGATGAACTGTTGGAAGTTTCTTCAAGGGGCCGTGGGCTTGATCTTTGAAGGTGGATTTGAGTGGATCTTCAAGGAGTCGTTGGGGCTTGATCTTGAGGATGAGTGTTTCTTCAAGGGCCGTTAAGGTTTGATCTTGAATAAAGGTGATGAACGGATCTTCAAGGGCTTTTGGGCTTGATCTTGAAGAACGGTTGGATGTGTGGATTTGTTGATGTTGTTGATCCAAGGGCCGTCAGGGCTTGATCTTGGATGAACGGATGATGAACGATGGTGCTTTCTTCAAGGGCCGTCGGGGCTTGATCTTGAATTGGTGGAAGTTCTTCAAGGGCCGTGGGCTTGATCTTTGAAGGTGGATTTGAGCGAATCTTCAAGGAGCCGTTGGGGCTTGATCTTGAGGATGAGTGTTTCTTCAAGGGCCGTTGAGGCTTGATCTTGAATAACGGTGATGAACAGATCTTCAAGGGGCTTTTGGGCTTGATCTTTGAAGAACAGTGATAAACGGATGATGAACGATAAACACTTTCTTCAAGGGCCGTCGGGGCTTGATCTTGGAAGAACGATGAACGAAGAACGAAGAAGGCTTTCTTGATTCTTCGGGATGAACGGATGATGAACAATGAACACTTTCTTCAAGGGCCGTCGGGGCTTGATCTTGAATTGGTGGAAGTTCTTCAAGGGCCTTTGGGGCTTGATCTTGAAGGTGGATGATTGTTGATCTAAGGGCCGTCGGGGCTTGATCTTGGGATGAACAGTTGTGTGGATTTATTGATGTTGTTGATCTAAAGGGCCGTTGGGGCTTGATCTTAGGATGAACAGTTGTGTGGATTTGTTGATGTTGTTGATCCAAAGGGCCGTTGGGGGTTGATCTTAGGATGAACAGTTATGTGGATTTGGTGATGTTGTTGATCCAAATGGCCGTTGAGGCTTGATCTTAGGATGAACAGTTATGTGGATTTGGTGATGTTGTTGATCCAAAAGGGCCGTCGGGGCTTGATCTTAGGATGAACAGTTGTGTGGATTTTTTGAACACTTTCTTCAAGGGCCGTCGATGCTTGATCTTGAATTGGTGGAAGTTCTTCAAGGGCTGTTAGAGCTTGATCTTGAAGGAGGATTTGACGAAGAACGAAGAGGGCTTTCTTGATCCTTCGGGATTTGCTTGAATTTGGGAGGTTGGATGCTTGAAAGCTTTAGAGTTTCAAAGCTTCAAGGATTTTGGATGTGTGGGGAGTATTCTCTTCCATTTTGGGAGTAGAGAAATGTATTTGTGAATTGGTTCATGATACCTTGATGTAGAAGCCTATTTATAGGCTTTGAGAATGAATCACCACCACAAAATATTTTTTTCTTTTCCAAGCACCATTGCCTAATTTCCCACTTAATACAATTTTAAACTTGAAGTGGTAATTTTATGGCCTAATTTTCCACTTAATATCATTTTAAACTTGATATGTGCATGCTTTGTCATTGCGCAAAATGAGAAGAAAACCTTGTTTTGATCTTCAATGGATTGAAATGTGCTTGCCTTGTCATTGCCCAAAATGAGAAGAAAAACTTGTGTAATCCTCCAAGGGTATTTCTTTTTATTTTGTTGAGTCACACACCATGTGTACAATTTGTATGACACGTGGCATATGCCATGTATGCCTTGACACGTCAAAATTTTAATGCGTTGGTGAACATTTATTTCACCGCAATTTCGATGTCTACGGATTTATTTGTAGATGATCTAGTTTTTTTTAATTTTTTAATTTGTACCCATAATTTATTCATAATGTACTTATTCTTCTTTATAAATGTACCACTTTTTTATTCGTAAAATGTACCTTTTTATTGTTGTTGTAAACGTACCACTTTTTTTTAATGTAAAATGAACCCAAAATTTTAAAGTAAAATCCATAAATGTAACCCTTTCTCAATTTCAAATGTACCCTTAATTAAAAATATAAACTATAAAATTTTATTTTGTGAAAAACTAGAAATTTTGATAATTAAGACGAATTATCAATTTTTTGTAAGATTATAGGGAGAAATTAATACTAAAATTTAATATTTTGTCTTTCAATCAAAGTATTTAAATTAATAAAATTTAAGTCTAAGATTTTGGTATAATAAAATTTCAATCAAAATAATGTATCCATATGAATTTTTGAGTACATTACTATATAGTTTATTTACAATTTTTTAATACCATGGATACATTCATTTGCTATTTATGATTTCATATTATTACATTGTTTTTATTCATTTGTTCAATAAAAAATTTGTATACTTTTTATTGTAGCCGTTTCATATTATTACATTGTAATATAATGAGGGACCACATATATATATATATATATATATATATATATATATATATATATATATATCTTATAAATCTCATAAATGTCAAACATATAGAAATATACATATTAATAATGATATAATGAGGTTTTCATAGTCAATGGACTTGGATAAAAAATTAAATACCATTAAAATTTTAATTAAAAAGTGTTAGTGACTAGGGATCGAATCCAAAGTCTCTATTTTTTAATTATCTCTTACAAGTAAATTTGGGTTCCAATAGGACATGCCCCACGACGATAGATGGATGAGCCCCATTCCATTATTATTCAACTAGAAATAGAGATAAATGGACCCAGTAATCCACTTTAATTTTTGCTCATCTATATTGTTTCTACAAAATTATGTGAGTTGTATTGAGCTAGTGATTTCACATGCTCGTTTTCTCTTGATGCGTTTATCTTTAATTTATTTAATTTAGAAGTTAAGAAAGCATAGAGAAGGGTGTCACATCTCGGCCTAGGCCTACATCCCACATCGCCTGGGGAGTAGATCCTGTAAGCCTTATATGTATATTCTCATCTCATCGGAACTTTAAAGTTAAGCGAGTTCGCGCGAGAACAATCCTAAGATGAGTTACCACTAGGAAGTTCTCGTGTGAGTTCTCAGAAACAAAACCGTGAGGGTGTGGTCGGGGCCAAAACGGACAATATCGTGCTATGGTGGAGTCGAGCCAAAAGCACTTTCAGAATTTACTTGCATTTTAACTAAGGATTGGTTCAAAGAATATTTTAACCACATGCACTTTCAGTTATTTTAAAAGCACATCCAAACGAGCCTTAATTTAGTCTATGCAGTTTATTAATTGTTACAATTCCAATATGCGTATGTTGTGCTAGGATAGCACCAAACCAATTGGAATCAACTCAAGCTAACCCACAAGAAATATATCAAATGAAATGCAAGAATAGAATATAAAAGACACCAAGATTTTAACGAGGTTCCTCAACAGTCAGTGTAACTGGAGTACGTCCTTGGAGTAGTACGAGCTCACCTAATAATCCACTATCAATCAAATGAGAGTTTACAAAGTGTTGGCAATCTCACAACCCAAAACACCAATACACCTAATAGCTATCACACACCAAAGAAACAAATAGAGAATGAACTATAATGAATAATTTCCTCTCTATACAAAGCTCAAAGCTATTATAACAACTACTTTGATGAATGATGGCTAACCAAAGAGAAGAGCACTTTCTTCTTTTCTCGAAAAAGTGGGGTTGCGGCACCCTTTTTCCTTTCCTCTGTTGCTCTCTATTTTTTGCTGCTATCAAACAAAGGCAGCTGCTGCTGCTAATTAAAACCCTAGCCACACCCGTGGCTTTTTCACATGGGCCAAGAAAAAAGGCCCACTTAATGGGCTAGGGAGATTAACTTAAGGCCTAATGTAATTTGGCCATAAATTCAACAATCTCCACCTTGGCCAAATTCCGAAAGCTCTATGACGAGCCAAACCAACATAATCAACAATCAACACAAAACCACTCCCAAAAGTAGTAAGAGAATAACTCAAGCCGAGCCAAAATGCTCCAAAGCTCCTACTGCTCAACACTTTCTTCATATAGGCAAAATGTGAGTCAAGTTCAAGCAATGAACAAAATTGGCTACACCAATAACCTTAGTCAACATATCAGCGGGGTTATCTTTAGTTGAAATCTTCTAGAGAATGATATCTTCTTCACCAACAACTTCACGAACAAAGTGATAACGCACATCTATGTGCTTGGTCCTCGCATGATGAACTTGATACTTAGCCAAATAAATGGCATTCTAACTATCACAATACAACTCCACCTGCTTCTGATCAACCCCTAAATCTTTAATAAGTCCATGTATCCAAATGGCATCCTTTATAGCTTCGGCAACAGTCACATATTCAGCTTCTGTAGTGGACAAGGCAACATAAGACTGCAAAATGGACCTCCAACAAACTGGCCCTTTAGCCATAGCAAATAGCCTGTAGTAGACTTCCTTCTATCCAAGTCACCTGCATAATCTGAATCAACATAACCAACTGCAAAGTGACCAATACCAGAGCCATCATTCTCAAAAGCATAAACCAACATCTCGAGTACCATGGAGATACCTCAATATCCACTTAGCTACATGCCAATGCTCTTTACCAGGATTATGCATATATCGACTCACCATACCAACTGCATGAGCAATATCTGATCTAGAGCATACCATTGCATACATTAAATGAAGACATTGTAGCTTCTCTTTATCAATTTTAAGACATTATAGAGAACTCAATTTAAAATGAGGAGCCAAATGGGTACTAACCGGTTTGGTTGAATCATGAACTCCGAACTTCCGAATCAACTTCTCAAGGTATTGTCTTTGATTCAAGCATACCAAACCCTTCTCTCTATCTCTAGTGATCTCCATGCCAAAGATCTTCTTCGATTCACCAAGATCCTTCATCTCGAAATCATTCTTCATTTGCTTCTTCAATTTCTAAATCTCTTCGACATTCTTTGAGGCAAGCAACATATCATCAACATATATCAACAAATAAATGAAAGACCCATCTTGCAACTTCTCAAAGTACACACAATGATCATATTGACTTCTAGAATAATTTTGGCCTTTCATAAATTTATCGAACCTCAAATACCATTGTCTTGGAGATTGCTTCAAGCCATAAAATAATTTCTTCAACTTGCAAAACAAATTATCTTTCCCTTTCACTTTGTACCCATCCGGTTAACACATATAAATCTCTTCATTTAAATCACCATGTAAGAAAGCCGTCTTCACATTGAGTTGCACAAGCTCAAGATCATATTGTGCAACAAGAGCTAATAGAATGTGAATTGAGGAGTGCTTCACAACTGAAGAAAAGATTTCATTGTAGTCAATGCCCTCCTTTTGTGCATACCCTTTAGCAACTAATCTTGCTTTAAATCTCACATTGCTTTTCTCGTCAACACCTTCCTTCTTAACATACACCCATTTGTAACCTATAACTTTCTTACCTTTAGGCAATTTAGCTAACCCCCAAGTCTTGTTCTTCAAGAGAGAATTCATCTCATCATCCATGGCATTGCACCATTTCTCATTTTCTTCACTCTCAATAGCTTCCTCAAAATTGGATGGAATCTCATCAGTGATAATAGGAAGAGCAAAAGAAATATAATCACTAAACTGAGTTGGCTTGGTAATATTTCTCTTTCCTTTGTTCTTGGCAATAGACTCTTGAGGTGAAACTTGCTCTTCATCTAGAATAGATTCTTCAAGTTCAACTTTTTCAACATTCTCTTGGTCTCCCACTTCTTCATTGTAGTGACTTCGACATCAGTGGAAATAGAATTTGAAGTACTAGAGGTAACTTTCTCAAGCTCCACCTGTTGGACATCTTTCACATTCTTCTTAGAGTCTTTGAACATACTTTCTTCATCAAATGTCACATCTCTACTGATTACAAGTTTCTTCATCTCTGGGCACCACAACTTGTAACCTTTGACACCACTACTAAAACCAAGAAAGATAGCATTTTCGGCTCTAGGATCAAGTTTATTTTCTGTTACATGAAAATAAGCAGGTGAACCAAAAATATGAATATAATCATAATCAATAGAAGGTTTTCTAGTCCATACCTCTATTGGTGTCTTACCCTAAACAGCAGCTGAGGGTAACCAATTGATGATGTGACATGCATAAGTAACTGCCTCTGCCCAAAATGACTTGCTCAAACCCGATTGAGACAACATACATCTAACCTTCTCAAGCAAGGTTCAATTTAATCTTTCTGCAACTCCATTTTGTTGTGGAGTTCCCCGGACACTAAAATGCCTCACAATCCTTTCATCTTTGCAAACTTTAAAGAAAGGGTCGGATGTGTATTCTCCACCATTATCCGATTGCAAAAATTAATCTTCTTCCCAGTTTGGTTCTCAACCATTTTCTTCCAACTCAAGAAAATGCTCAACACCTCATTCTTGTGCTTCATAGTGTAGACCCAAGACCTTCTAGAATAATCATCAACAAAGGTCACGAACCAATGTCTACCACTCAAAGAGGGAGTCTTTGTAGGACCCCAAACATCCGAATGCACATAATCAAGAATGCCCTTCGTCTGATGTACTGTAGTATTAAACTTTACTTTAGTTTGCTTCCCCAAGACACAATGCTCACAGAAATCAAGCTTACAAGTTATGGCACATTTTAGAAGACCTTGTTTCACAAGCCCTTGTAGAGCTTTCTCATCGGCATGGCCTAATCTCATATGCCATAGTCTAGTAGAATCTGAATAAGATGTGCCCATATTTTCTGAGATTACACACACTTCGCCTATCACGGTGCTTTCTTACAATAGATACAAATGATCACATCGAGAAGCTTTCATCACAACAAGTGCACCATAAGTAACTTTCAATGTCTGCCCATTTGAATGAAACCTGAAGCCCTTGGATTCTAAGTGCTCAAAGAAATAAGATTTTTCTTCAAATTCTGTACATACCGAACACCTGTCAACTCTTTAACCATACCATCATGCAACTTCAAACGTATTGTACCGATCTTTTTTATTGTGCAAGGATTGTCATCTCCCATGAAAACAACACCACCATCAAACTCTTATAAGTTTGAAAACCAATCCTTGTGAGGAGTCATATGATGAGTACAACCCGTATCCAATACCCACTTAGTAGCACAATCAAATGATGAGGAAACAATTAAAGCAAAATCAGAAAAATCATTTTCATGCTTAGCAACATTAGCTTTAGAACTCACTTTGCCTTTGGTCTTCAACCCAGGACAATCTTTCTTCCAATGACCTTTATTATGACAAAAAGCACATTCATCAATTTCCAAACTATTTCTACCTTTAGAAGTTCCTCCAGGTCGAGAAAGTGATTTTTTCTTACTAGAGAAAGATCTCCTCTTTGATGATCTACCTCTAACAAACAAAGCCTCAGAGGTACTATTATGATTTTTATCTCTATGCCTCATTTCATAATTCATCAAGGCATTCGACACATCTTCAAATTTCACAGGTTCTTTACCATGCATAATAGTGGTAACAAAATGCTCATAAAAGTCGGGCAAAAAATTCAACAATATTAAGGCTTTATCTTCACCCTTAATATTCTCATCTAAATTCATCAAATCGGCAATCAACTTATTAAAAGCATCAAGGTGTCTAATAATTTTTGTACGTTCTTTGTATTGGAAGCAATAGACTTTTTCTTCAAGTGTTGCCGGTTCTTCGCACTCTTCATCATGTACTTGTCTTCTAATTTTTCCCACAACACATTTGTCAATGTCTCCCGCATCACAAAATACTTCTGAGTTTTTGCAAGGCACAACCGAATTGTAGAGCAAGCCCGAAACGGCAAGTAGATCTTGTTGAGCCAACACATTCTTGACCTCACATTGCCACATGCCTAAATTGTTTGTGCCATCAAACTTTTCCACTTCGAACTTTGCACTGTAGTTCTTGCAAACCTGGAGCTGCTTCCAAAAGGATTCTTATCTTGCCTATTTGACATCTTTAGCAACTAGACGGTACCCAAGAGCAACCATTGCTCTGATACCAATTGTTGTGCTAGGATAGCACCAAACCAATTGGGATCAACTCAAGCTAACCCACAAGAAATATATCAAATGAAATGCAAGAAAAGAATATAAAAGACACCAAGATTTTAACGAGGTTCCTCAACAGTCAGTGTAACTGGAGTACGTCCTCGGAGAAGTAGGAGCTCACCCAATAATCCACTATCAACTAAATGGGAGTTTACAAAGTGTTGGCAATCTCACAACCCAAAACCCCAATAGACCCAATAACTCTCACACACCAAAGAAACAAATAGAGAAGGAAATATAATGAATAATTTTCTCTCTATACAAATCTCAAAGCTATTACAACAATTACTTTGATGGATGATTGCTAACCAAAGAGGAGCACTTTCTTCTTCTCTCCAAAAAATGGGGTTGCGGCACCCTTTTTCTTTTCCTCTGCTGCTCTCTATTTTCCGCTGCTATCAAACAAAGGCAGCTGCTGCTGCCAGTTAAAACCCTAGCCACACCCGTGGCTTTTCACATGGGCCAAAAAAAAAGGCCCACTTAATGGGCTATTGAGATTAACTTAAGGCCCAATGTAATTTGGTCATAAATTCAACAGCGTACTCCAAGAAATTAGCACACGAAATCCACGCAATTTTATATTTTAACACCTGCAAAAAGCTTCTAACAAATTGAGCAGAGTTGAACATTATTTTAAATTTCAAGTTTAAACACAATCATATGTTGTAGAGCATATTTATATGTATATTATCCATACATTTGCAAACTTAATGAGATTTCTGCAGAAACATGAGCTTTAATTTGTTCACTTTTCCTCTTGGCATGGTTCATCAATATTTGTCATCCTAGACGGGAACCAACGGTAGTTTGCCTCCGTATATCTCGGGAAGCCGGCTCTCATCAATCTCTTCGAGCAGAGTTGATTTCAGCATTTTGTTTTCGACGAATACTATCTGCACAGAGAAGCGAGATAATCTGAATTCTGGAGTATGAAATGCTGTATACACTCATGCTAAATAACATCTTGTGCAGATTGCTAATTTTACCTTCTTAGTTTTGTTGTCGATAAAAGGGTAAACGATTTTCCAAACCCTCATGAATATGAGAGGCGCATGGACGATGTACGTCTTCCCTAGCCTTTCGGGATAGTAGTCCTGCAACGATTAGTAGACAGTTATGGATGTTATGGGACAATTTTTATCCTTCTGGTATATTTTTGTTTTCACTTTCGCTGTAGAAGTTATTTATATATTATCTGACTAGCAACTTAGCAAGTTTGTTTAATCTTGTATGTACATAGAAAAGTAATGCTAAGCAGTTGAACAGATACCTGCAAAATTGAAAGAGCTCCAAGGTAACCTCGGAGGTCGCTGTTTGAATATCTTCAGCCTTCGAGATATCCTATGGCAATGAACTTCTCCTGTCCTGGCGGAATCCTGACACATGAAGTTCAATTCAGCACATAAAACATATCGTCTATGGACTATACATGTTTCGCACGTTGCATATCCTTGCGCTCTTACATTACATAGCTTTGCAATGGCAAAAAGAAAAAGAAATCGCTTAGGAACACGGTTGAGTGACAAAAAAACTTACTTTGCACATATCTTGTCGAGACCATAGACTACAAAACCTGTACATACAAAAATATACAACTTTTAGATTTGGAAGACTCATCAGATTTCTTCTGAGCCATAGGAAATGTTACTTATTGTATGAAGATTTTGAAAAAATGTGGAAACGTACGCTTGAATTCCTTGAGGCTGTCTTGAAAGTGTCTATATCCAAGGATAACTGCTATGGGGTATCCATTCTTGTCTGATCCCTGTAAAAACATTGTGTTCTGTGCAATTTGGTTTGGAATCTCGGAAGCAGAAATAGAACCTTTACGAACAAAATCGCGTCTCCATTTCAAGTACTTGAGGAACATTGCAGATGCCTGCTCTATATCCAAATCACGAGCACGCAGGAACCTTCTTATCGTCAGATCATCCACTATAGAACACAAGATCAATGCGCCCGAAGAACAGCACTGGCAAAGAAAGCATGACATGGTTCAAGTAAATCAAGCCATCCTTCCAAGTAAAGGAATAATAATTTCTAATTTACCGTTGCTTTCAATTTTTGGCTTTGTACTCAAGCTTATTGTGAGAAGTGATTAACCACTAATTAATCACGTTATAAGCCAAAAACTATCTATATATTAATTTCATTTTTGAAATTAGAACTACTATTTTCACCCTTTTTTGCAAGACCGATTCTTACAAATTAAAAAATATGCAAGTATTTTTTCACTGGTAAGACAGCACCTTGGAGGATGGATCTTTGCCTTCGACGAATTCTCTCACACGACGAATTCTCATCAGTGTCCCTGCTTCTTCTGCTTCATCCTTCATGGTTTCCTTGCACTCCATCTCAGACACTACCTGCATGCCCTCGAGCATATATAAATAGCTAGCAAGTAGTTCTGCTGAGAAATACTCACGAGTTTTATAGCCCTATTTTTTGGAGTATGATTTCGAATCTATAACGCTGGAGTTAGCTTCTTCAAAATTGTCAATGATGCAATGCATGATGAATTTCTCACACACCGATCGAATTCGGGTTGGTAGTGATGCCATGAGTACCAATGCTTTCGGTCAAAAGTAAGGTTTGTTATGAATGCTTATATCACAACTTTAATTAACACTTTATGATGATTTCAATACCACATCATTACAATGGATTTATTGCGTGGCTAAGTTTAAATCTTACATACCTAGTGTAAAATATTATTTGTTAAAAAACTAGAGTAAAAGATGACCATGTTAGAGCAATTCTAGCGTGACAAAGGCCCCCTAGGGCAACTAACCGCATTTAATGAACAATAACTACCTTTTATATCTTCACCCTTAAACTAAATAGTCATGATAATATGCAATAAAATATTAGTATTTTTTATTTTATAAAATAATGCAAAATAATTATATTTGTAATTTCGAATAAGGTTTTTAATCGTTCTCATTGCGCCACATGTCATTGTCCGAAAAGATAATTTTTGGTGATAGAGTTTGATAAGATTTTGGGTAAATTACATTTTACCCCCTCAGGTTTGGAGTCGATTTCAATTTCTTACAACATCTTTAAAATATTTCAATTTCATACATTGACTTATCATTTTATTTCAATTTCATACATCCGTTATAAAATCTGTTAAGTAAACTGTTAAGTGATGACGTGACAAATATGGGATTCCCATCTATGCTAACATGGCTAAAACTTAATAAAAAATTTAAAAAAAAAAAAAAACAAACAAACAAACAGAAAAAAAAAAGATCCCCTTCTTCTTTCCCACCCGAGCCCATTCCCATTACCCTTACCCGAGCCCACCCCCTTCTCCCATCTCCTATCCCCCATCACCTACCCCTTCACCTTGCTGAGACGCCAGATGTAGTGGGCGTGAAGCCGCCATAACCCGTCGAGAGCGAGGACCACAGATCTCAGCTATTGGCTGCCGCAGCCGCAGCCGGTGTTGGCTTAGTGCCTGGTGCATATCAGCTCCCAGAGCCGCTCATCCTCCGCCGTCTTGTCCCACTGCTTGCTCACGCCTCAACAAAAAAAAATCATGAAACACCTTCACCCAGATCGTTGCACCTACTCATCCCTTCCTTCCCGTCGATGTTGCACGCCTCAACCAAGCTCAGCTGGCGCGGCGTTGCAGATGACCCTCCAGTTCTTCACAGCCCGTCTAACCTTCTGGGTTCGAGACTCCAAGATCTTCATTTCCCCTTCGATTGCTTTTGAGGTTATTAAACGGTTAAACGATCCGAGATTAGGGTTGAAATTCTTTGAGCTCAATAAGGTTAATTGGAGCAGTGTATGGACTTACATTCTCTTTTGAGGTCTCTGTGTCAAATGGGGCTTCAAGATTTGCTAAATTGGTGTTTGATTGCATGAGGAGTGATAGGCATACACCTAATGATTCTGCCGTGGAACTCTTGGTGTCTTCATATGCTCAGATGGGCAAGTTGGATAATACTAAGAAGTTTCTTGATGAAGCTTATTTTGATTTATGGGTTCTGGAAGAAGTACAGAAATTTATGGGGGTTTGGAGGGAGAAGATGAGGGAGAAGGAATGAGGAGGAAAAGGAAGGTACTTTCACGGCGTGGCGGATCTAGGTCCTTGCAAAAGCAAGAGCAATGATGGAGAAGGAGAAGAGCTCTGGAACTCGAGGGACCAGTTGAGCCTGGTTGAGGAGGTACAATGTCGACGGGAAGGAAGGAATGGGTGGGTACGGCGATCTGGGTGAATGTGTTTTAGATTTTTTTTCTAAGTTTTAAAATTAAATTTTTTTTATTACGTTTTAGCCACGTTACATAAATGTAGCAGCCACGTCACCATAGTTGAGGACTCCATATTTGTTACGTCATCATTTAATGATTTACTTAACAGATTTTCTAACGGATATATGAAATTGAAGTAAAATGATAAGTCAATGTATGAAACTGAAATGTTTTAAACATGTTGTAAGAAATTGAAATCGATCCCAAACCTGAAGGAGCAAAATGTAATTTACCCTAAGATTTTTATCCAATGCAGACATGCCACGTGTCGTTACCTTTTTTAGAATTGTTGAGGATAGATTTTTGATAAGATTTTTAACCAATCATGTCGCGCCACGTGTCACAATTTGGTTACAATCTTTGATGATAGATTTTGATCAGATTTTTAACGAATATGCTAGCATTTTCAAATTTGCTAGCATTTAAGATAAGGCAAGTGGAATGCCTTTGGAAATAGCAAAAACCATATTTGAAGGCAACTTCAAATTTGACATCTCTTTGTCTATGCCAGCTTAGCTTTTTTTTTTTTTTTTTTTCCATGTCAGTTTTGACATCTCGGTTGGAGTAAATGATATGTTATTTGTTACTCTTATATATCTATGTGGTAAGACCATCTTCAAAGGAGATGTCAAATTTTAAACATAAAATTTAAATTTGAAAGCTTATGTGGCATATTGATATTTTGAATATTTTTATTCTCCACCCGATATGTCTAATCTAAACTATTATTGATTAAATTATTTACTTTTCATAAGTGTAATTAGTATTTTTAAAACAAAAGATAATAATAGAAATTATCAAAAGCATTTACTACTCACTAAATATAGATGTGAAGTTACCATTAAATTTGATAGCAACCCTCTTTGTACGAATGTTTACTGTTTCGAATTCGAATGATGCATCAGCAATAAGAAATTTGTGTGTGGCTGAGCAGCTTTGGAATGACCATTTCTCCCATGGTCATTCCGAATTCGACTTGTCTTCATATCGAACAGAACCAAACCCTATAGGTTCGGTAGTAATTCGGTACTTTCAGGCATACCGAATCGTAACGATCCGGGCTGAGGCCTACTCCTAATAGAACTCTTGTCCTTCATAAAGCCAACAAATTAAGAATTGTCATGTATATAAAAAATAATAATTTAATGTTGTTTAATTGTATTGTACATATAACTCAGGTCAAAGTGTAAAAAAAATTTGGTTACGGTACATGCATTTACGTAATACATTGCATCAAAGGTAACATAACGATCAACATATCATTGAAATTCATCTACTCACGTAAGCCTGAGATAATCATGAAATTGAAGTTTAACAAATTTGTTTCAATGGTACCGCAATTCATGGACCTTTTTACTCGACCCTAGCCAAAGTCTGCCTTCTAAAAATTGGTGTGGGATATCGAGTGTGTTGAGCTGAATTTAGAAACACGCAATTATCAGGGGGAGCAACCATTAAATATGTTGTTTTACTACTTTGTTTTTTTTCTTTTCCCGTTTTGATTAGGTGCCTAGCAAAATTTTAACGAGCTAGCATTGGAGAGTTTAACGTGATATCAATAATCTCAATAAGGGTTACACTCTTCTAAGTTCTAACTTAGCTACGATGTTTTTTTAACGAGGTCACTAATTATTGAATTGGAGTTACAAAGAAGTGTCGTAAAATATATATAGTTGATGACTTTAATCAAGCTAGTGATTAGGGCAATCAGTAATATGAAGGGAGCTATTACCGTTGTTACCATTTACAGTAGCTTAATTGATGAACAAGCATCCATTTCGGCCAAATTTTAACGGTGTCGGTTGTAGTGGGATAAGTGGAGTAGATATTGTTATAATCTCACCAAACGTTTACCTTAGTAGTTGTAGTGATCAATCAAATATTACAGCAAGTAATATGAACCACCTAATATTAGGTGTGAGGTTTTAGCCTCGGTGTTTTCTAATTATTCATGCATCATCAACTAAGCAAGCTTAAGTGCTTAATCACCGCCTTGGCTTTAAGCTCATCTATAACTACTTGATGGTGTCTGTGGCTCTCCTGTTAGACTGAGAGAAGATAACGGTTTTGAAAGGAACTCCGCGGGATCAACTTCCCGGAAACTGCTCGAATCCACAAGGGCAAGTGCCAAAGCCTGAGACAAGTCCTTGTCCTCCCCAGCATTATAGAAACATTTGCGTTTCTTAGCATCAACAATTACCTTCTTCCAAATACTCCCACTCTTAACCAAAGTTGGTTCGTTCCCCAATATCCAAAGACAATACCTGCGTGCGTTTTATTTTTTTGGTCAATGTATGTATAGACACATAACGTACAACAAATTAAACGACTAAAAATTCAGACATCTAACCTACAATAACATGTATTGTAAGAGGAGTACCTTGCACGTGTTAGCATCACATTCGCTCTCTGACGATTCGAGAGGAATCCCACAGATCCATTCTCATTACATCTGACTGTGGAGATTATTATCACATCCTCTTCGCCACCTTGGAATCCGTCAACAGATCGCACACTTAGGGCAAAGTCACTAGTTCCAGAGTTTGCACTGTATTTTCTGACTCTCGCTTGAATTGCATCAACCTGTGCTTTGTAAGGTGATATTACTCCGACACTAACCTTCTTCTTTGTGCAAGTGAACTCTGCGATCCAGATATAAAAATTACGCACAGAAGAATCTTCAAGAACTCGTAGCCATAAAATCTACTGACTTGCAATAAAATTTACCTCTGTATAGGCTTGCAACTATCTCATAGACCACAGCAACCTCAGCCATATTTTTCTGGCTACTCCCGCGATCAAATTCTTCTTTTCCATTGGCTATATTAATAAACGAGTAGCATCCGTACATTTTTCCCGAAAGAAAGCACTTGTCATAGCTTTTTTTATTGACATTCGAACCATCTAGTAACCGGTGGTTGTAAAACTCTCTATTAGGAAATAAACTGATCCAAGGATGCATTCTATACTGGACATTGAGAAGGAGCTTCTCGTGTCCCAACTGTACAAGTCTTTCAAACAAACTTCTCCCAAATACAGCCTTCTCGGAGATCTAACAAGTTCATGGACTAAACTGTTAGATAATGTGTATGTGGGTGTGTTTTTGTGTGCGTGTGTGTGTGTATTTATGTATGTATGTATTCAAAAACCTGAAAAACACAGAGGAGAGGACGAAATGAAGACCTTGCTTTTCACCATAGCGGGGAGTTGCCTTTGATCCCCAATGAGAATAGCATGGCGAAGACCAGGGAGTTGCAAAGGAATTAACGATTCACATTCTTTAAGCTGAGCAGCTTCATCAACCATCAATATTTCTACCGGTTTCATTCCTTTTGTGTACAATTTAGAAGAGCTCGAGACAGTGCAACATATTAAGCAAGCATTTTCCAAGCAAAAATTTCCTATTTCCTTCTCGTCAGTCAAAATAGGAACAGAAAATGCGCGAAGTGACCTCAGTATACAAACACAATCTTGTACAACTAATTGCATCCTTTCATTAGAAAAACCAACCTCATCAAATAAATCTTTGCAAGAGTTGAGCAAATCCAAAGCTGTAATCATGTCCTTGACTACCTTTATGGACATGCAAGAAGTTGGTAAGTGGGTGTACAAATTTACCATACAAATCTTGAGGCGCTCACCAATGGAATCAAATTTTTCCTTCACAAACTCCTCGAATGTCATAAGATCATTATCATCGTCACTTGTTGAGTTTCTACCTTTGATTAACGACATTATCACTCCCTTCAGCATCGTCATCCATGTATTATCGCCCTCTTCAACCTCATTGTGTCTTCTCCTTTCTTCTCTCAAATACACTGCGTACTTTTCCTTTGGATCCTCAAGTAAATCAATCATTGATGCTAACCGATGTTTCCATCCACTCAAAGGGGCAAAACACTCGGCCAGAATTTTAGTACGATAATCAAGAAATACATCAACAAGGTCATCATGATCATCAATCTTCATCCTCTGCTCATTCCCAAATAGAATTATATCCCCAAGCCCGTACTTACCATAATCAAGTGACTGATTTACCAATCTCAGCACGCGTGCTGTTACTTGTAACACGGCAATATTGGTTGGAGCACATGTTAATGTTCTGCACTTCAATTTAACCATGGCAAAGAGTGACATACCGACTGTCTTCGTTTTTCCAGTTCCAGGAGGTCCCCATATTAGTTTTATGGTATTACGGTGGTTGCATTTACTTAAACTAATACAATTCAAAACTGCAGCTTTTTGGGAATCATTTAGATCAGAGCACATTGCATGAAATGTAGCAGATAGGTAGCATTTTTCGTTGTCAAAGCAAATTGAACACGAATTCCTACCCTGTAAGAGACAAAGACAAAAGATTGTGAGGTTAACCAATCAGAGTACAAACTAAACATGGTCAGCAATCCAATCAGAGTACGTCATCACATCAGTATTGCAAAAGCATGAAGATGGGTTAGTTCGTCAAAGATGTTAAAGTAGAGATAAGAGTCCAGGAAAAATACTTGTGATGAATTGGCTTGCGGTTGCAGCAAGTTTTTAGTTAAACTTGTATTTGCCCCTTTTAAGTTCAAAGCTTTCCATATGCGAACAGCTGTTGTCATGTTCACTAGATAGACCGCAAAAAGTGTATCTGTCTTGATATGCGTGTATCTTCCTGTATCGATATGCTTTGACGAGAGTATTGAGAGATTACTGTCTCTACTTCGATGAACATATGCAATGAGATAGGAAATTCTGGGCCCGTTCAAATGATCAACGCATTTTGGTTTAATATCAGTTAAGGCAATAAGATCTCCAACCTGTGGCACATATGTTCCTACACAAGTAACATCATAAAACAAGTCTTTAGGAGGTCCATGATTCTTAGAAGTTTGAACTGTCAGAATTTTGAGAGTAGGGGCCTGCGATAGATTCATCATGCTTGAGAGTAGATCAGCATGCGTTTCCTCAACAAGTGAAGGAATGAAAGATTTCATGTAACTCGTCACGGTAGAAAATGTATCAGGAATCTTTGTCACCTGCAAGTTGACGAAATGAAAGGAAAACTGACGTTGTAATTTTACAATACTACTGACAAGTACATGATCGAATACGAAAGAAATTAGAAGCGCCGGACAGTAGAAACAGCACAAATTAACCTGATTTCGGTAAAGATGTGCATTGAGAACATCCTCAAGTGACCAAGAGAAGACGATATTGATTAAGGGTCGAGCTGCTGCAACTCCATAATTGTTCAACTTACTACTCTCCTGACGATCCATTACGTACAAACTGATGGATCTTCGGATGATATTCGCAGTGACTTGAGTTTAAGGAATAGTGATGAAGTCAATGGCATCAATTAGCTTAGCTCTCCTTCTTGTTTAAGTATATACTTATATATTTTAGCAATCAAGTAGGGGACAACTTGAGCAAGACGACTAGTCTATACAGGCTACAGAGAAAGAAACAAAACTTCCAGCCACCAAGACGACTAGGTACCAATGTTTTCATTACTTTATGATTGAAGTGCTTTTTCTTTTTCTTCCTTTTTAGGGGAAAAGTACTTTTTCTTTTTTAAAATCACAGCTCTATTGGAACTTGGAAGTGAGAAGTGAAAAGTCACTTGAGCTAAATTATAAGACATGATTAAAAATAAAAGAAAATTAATAAAAAATGTTTGAAAACTTTGAGCTTTAATGATAAGAACAAAATAAAGGGTAAAATGAATAGTATCAGAATTGACTTAAGGGCCGAAGGAGTACTGAACAATTATGATGAATCAACAAACATGCAACCCCAACTGATGCTATTGAGTAACATAATCCGAATCATATATTTCAATAATAATTGTTTAGTTCGTTCCACATCGAGTGATGAAAGATACCAATATAAAATTCTACTCTTTTACATCAGGCAATGACGATGATCTTCACGAATCATATGCTGTGTAATGGCTGCTGCTCTGCTGCACATTGTTCATAAGGTTCAATCGCTTGTCAATTGCCATACACCACAGTTCAATCGCTTGTCACTCTGCAACTTTAACTCGTTCCTAAAAACAAAAACAGTTAGTACTAAAATTGCAACATTCAAACAAAAGACCTAACTCAAATTCAGGTAAACCCAAATTCAAACAAAAGACCTAACTCTAAATAAAAAATTAGAAAAAAAAAATGGCAACCAACTCGAAACCTTGAAAATCAACTAAACCCAAATTCAAACAAAAGACCTAAACCCAAATTCAAACAAAAGACCCTAACTCTAAATAAAAAATTAGAAACAAAAAATGGCAACCAACTCAAAACCTTGAAAATCAACTAAACCCAAATTCAAACAAAAGACCTAACTCTAAATACAAAATTAACAAAAAAAAGGGCAACCAAAAAGACACACAACTAACCAGAAAACAGCAAGACTTAAAACGCCAAGAAGGCGGCGTGCGAAGCGTTGGACCAAGGATGAGAAGACAAAGACAGAAAACTGAAGACGAAACATAAAGAGGCTAAAGAGAGAAGCAGAAAAATGATAGGAAAAAGCGAACAAAGAGAGGAGTGAAAACGAAACAAAAAGGGAAAAATCCTCTCAACAGAAACACTGCCGATGATCAACACGTGGAAAGTATGTACTGAAAAAGTAGAGCACAAACCCAAAAAAAAAAAAAAATCAGAGGTGGAGGAATGAGAGTTGCGCATGCGGCAAGGACAAAACAGTCAAATCACTGTACAAAATCAACATTAAAATGAAGAGGAAGGAAAAAATTAGGGGCATTCTCGCCATTTTACTGCTCTAGAACAATACCAAGGGAGTTTGAGTTTTAGTATATATAATAATATAATGTCTCACAACAGCAAATATATGGTCATTCTTTTTACACAATTTATGTAGTTGAACATATCTTATAAGTACGATATATGGAAGAAAACGCTCACTGGTTAGTGACAATGGCGCATGGTAGACTTTGGACACTGCAACCTGTGGAGCAAAAAATGCCAAAGTTGAACAAATAACTCAATTTCGAATTTATCTCTATATAAACGAAGTCAGATTTGGTGGTATCAAAAATACCCGTCACCTCTTACAGCTAAAGAAAACAGTTTATTAAGCAAGGACAAATTAAGTTAAAACCCCCTACATAGAAGGAGTTTGTTAGTATATGAGACTCCGGTTAGAATTCTATTGGGCTAGGTTATGTAAATCTATGTGAACCTAGGTCTACTTGTACAAAAAGTTATTTGACTAGAATTTATTATGATATTTAAGAAGAGGGAGGAGTTTTGAACCCGGGACGCATGGGTAGGAACCCAACATCATATCCACTAAAATATTGTACCGTGTATTATCAATTAAAATGAATACAATTACAATCCTACAAAGTTACTAACCTTTTTGAATTTTTTTTTTAATTATAAACCATAAATTAAGTTTTGTTTTTCTTCAAATAAAATGAAAATATCCAAAAAATAGTCAAGACTAAACTAAAAAAAAAGAGCGCCTATGGCAAGAAGCTAGTATTTGTATAAAATGTGCCACCTTGAATCGAGTTTCTGATCACCTGGAGGATTAGCCACACACTCCACGCAATGCAGCTCATCAGAATAAGAGCAGAACCCTTGATCCAGTTTTCCTAAACATGTTTGATGTTGCCATACTCCTCTGCGTTGTGAACATTTATTGTTAACTATGGAGGAATTGAAGAAGCTTAGGTAAGAAGAAAGTAGTGCGAACAAGAGAATTAGAGAGAATATGCAATCTGACTTTGTATTACACACAATGACCTTTTGAAGCAATTACATCAAGAGGTTATATAGTAACAACCCTTATTTCCCTATTACAACATTACCCTTATCAACCTTTTCTTATTACAATAGTTCCCTCAACAGTTTTATCTAACTCTCAACCGACTAACTAATTCAACCAATACACTACTCCCATTACTCCCCCTCAACCATAACTGGGAAGGAATTGTAAAGCTGTGGTTGAAATCAAACCAAAATCAGATGAAAGTAGTAGAAACTGCTTTGACAAATCCTAATCCAAGATTATGACAATGTTTATTGAACACAGGACTATGTAAACCTTTAGTGAATACGGGACTCGTTTGGTTGTGCTTTTGAAAAAGTCAAAAGCGCTTCCTAATGAGTAAAAGCACTTTAGATTTAAAAAAATTATCGTTTGGCAAACATTTTAAAAGTGCTTTTAGCTAGAAGTAGAAGCACTAAGAAGCATTTTCTAAGAAGCACCTAGGAGGTGCGTCCTCCTAAAAGTGCTGCACACAGAAAACAAGGGAAACACTTTGCTCAATTTAATGAATTTTTTTCAATTCCAAAATTATCCATATTTTTTAATTTGCAAAGTCTACAATGCTATTCCACTTTATAAAATCATCAAAACTACCATCAATAATTTTTTCTAGGGTTGCACGTTGAAAACACAAAAGGTTTTTTATTTTCAGATTATTTTGGAGGCTAGAGTAGTCCACTTGGTCTCCATCTCTTCCTCTCCATCTTCCCAAATCTCTCTACATCTTCATAACCTGAAATTTTTGTGGAGGTATGTATGTTATTTCTTATCTTAAATTTGTATGTACTGTGAGAATTTTATTGGTTATATATATATATATATATATATATATATATATATAATTTTTTGTCGAAATTGTTGTGAATTGACTCGAAAGCAATAAAATATGGCTTCAGAATTGAAACAAAAAGGAGAAAACATAAGCCAAACCTTCGGCCTCCTGTTGATAGAGAATAAGTGTCCCCTGCATATATGGATCTTTAAACCATCACCTTGTTTAAGAGAAAAGAAAGCCCTCTTATTATTATTTGTAGCATTATATGGATCTTTAAAATAGTAACGCAATGCACACAGTCATTCAAACAAGAAGGTTTCATATCCTTTGAGTCGAATATACATATAGATTATTATTAGCCCACAAGTCATAACTAATTATTAGTCCAACATGCATATAGATTATTACAGCTTCCATGATAATATGAAGATCCCCATCAGGAATCTTATCCTTGTTGTTAATATCCATGAGCTTAAATCCCTCATGTATGCCAACAACTTCCTCCATCGACAAATGCTCAGTACTACCTGTTAATCTAAAATCCCAAAAGAACCAAAAAATAAAAACATTAGTAATCGAGGGCACATACAAATCGAGCTTACAATTACAACAACTTAACAATTAGTTTCTTGTTAGGGTCACAAATACTGCAAGCAGTGGTGTACTGCATTATATAGCAAGTATTAGATTACAAATCATGCATTATTGTTTTTAACTTAGTTTCGTGTTGTTAGTTAGGACATAAGCAATGGTGTATGCTCTTATTACATGCTATGGTTTTTTTTTCTTTCTCTTCATAGATATGTCAAAAAATATAGTTAAGGATGTACAAAATGCATGTGGGGAAGGCAATGAAAAAAAAAAAGCAAGGCAATGTGGGGTGATGCAAGTGTTGAGACATTTATAAGCATTTGTGTGGCTGAGACATTCGCCGGAAACAAACAGGCGGTCATCTTAATAGGATTGGATGGAAAAATGTTATTAAGAAATTTAATGACCTTACTCAACGGTCATATGTTCATAAACAACTCAAGAACAAATGGACAACACTTAAGAAAGAATGGAAATTTTGGACATCTTTAGTTGATAAAGAGGCTGGCTTAGGATGAGATCCTGTGAAGCAAACTATAATTGCAAGTGATGAGTGGTGGGAGAAAAAAGTGAAGGTGAGAAATTATTATCTCAAATCAATGGAGAATTCAACTTCATATTTATGTTCTTTTATCACAATTTGTTAATTCTAGTTGGTAATATTTCAGGATAATCCTGAAGTTGCAAAATATCGAAATAGTGGATTGAAAAATGTTGACCAACTTGACATTTTGTTTGAAGAAGGAGTTGTTACAGGTGTAGGTGCGTGGGCACCCTCACAAAGGTTGATGAGTAATAATGTCCAGAAAGCTCCAATAGGTGAACAAAAAGACAGTCAAGATGATTTGGAGAATGAAATAGTTAATAATGATGGACTTGACGACATAGTCGATGCTGAGACACCTTCCCCTGCTCAACCTTCAACACAAGGAAAATGAACAAAAAGAACAAGGGGATTCTAAAAGAGTTGGAATTGGGGCCAAGATGATAAAACAATTAGATAGTATTTTACAAGCTATAAACAACTGTTCTAAAAGCAAAGATAAGCCTGGTTGTAGCATTGAGGAAGTGATGGAAGTTTTGGAAGGAATGCCTGAAGTTGTGAATGATGACGAGCTCTTTATGAAAGTTGTTGATATCTTCACTGAAAGAACAAATAGAGAGATGTTTGTTGCATTGAAGCAATCTAATAGACAAATTATGTGGCTTAAGAGCAAGAAAGTTTGAATCGTCACATTTATTTTAGGATTATCGTATTTCGAGATGGTTTTTTTTTTTTTTTTGTGATTGAATAAGTATTTATTACATAATGGATTGTTTGAACATTTGCTTTTAATGTTTTTAATTATATGATTTTTATAACTTTCTCTAGAATGTGATCTTTATTTTTTGCCATGAATGTATATTGCTCTTTTATTAAATATTTCTTTGTGTTTACACATATGAGTATTAGTAGTAGTGACAGTAGCAATACAAACACATCTACTGATGGAAGTGATGACGAATTTTATCAATTGGTTTTTGCAGGCTGTGTCACGACTGTGTCTGAATGGTTAAAGTATGTTGACAAAGTACCTTGTAGGACTTCTTCATATACAGGACATAGATGGGTAATGGAAGTTTTAAATGGTCATCCCATAAGATGCCATGAACAATTTAAGATTGAACATCATGTTTTTAAGGACTTATTAGAGACTTTGAAGCATGATTATGGCTTAAAAAGAATTGGAGATATAATATTGGAAGAAGCATTAGCAATGTTTCTTAACACATTAGGTCATAGGCACACTAATAGAATTATCTAAGAGAGGTTTCAACGCTCCAGTAAGACTGTTTCTAGGTGGTTTGGGATATTATTAGATGTTGTTTCTCGCATGGCCACCAATATTATATGCCCACATGATCGGCAATTCAAGAGAGTTTCAAATAAAATTAAGGATGACAATTGATATTGGCCATATTTTAAAGGTTGCATAGGGGCAATTGACGGAACACATGTCCCAGTTGTGGTGCCTAGAGAAATGCAAGTACCATATATTGGTAGAAAAGGAAACACAACTCAACATGTTATGGTTGTATGTGATTTTAATATGTGTTTTACAATTGTTTGGGCTACATGGGAGGGTGCTACTCATGATTCACGTATATTTATAGAGGCCTTGAGAACAACATAATTGAAATTTCCTTATCCCTCTTCTAGTTAGTAATCAACTTTAGTCCTATATGAATATGTTTATTCATTTATTATCTTACGAACACAAAAATCTTTTTGTTTTTCTTTACAATTATGGTGTAGGTAAATATTATATAGTTGATGCTGGATATCCACATATGAATGGATATATTGGACCTTATAGGGGTGAACGATTTGTCAACTGGTTTGAGGGTCAAACTAATGAATCTAGACGACAACTATGCATTAAAATAGAGGAGTTGATGAACCCAAGTTCCACGACACTTACAAAACCAGTTAAAAAAATTAAAACCAAAGGACGTCCATGTAAAGTTGACACTTCTACTCGTCGTTTGCCATCGGCCTTTGAGATTGTAGAAGCTTTTTCAAGTCATGATAGCCAAGCACAACCCTCTAAAAAGAAACTAAGAGGAAGACCACGCAAATTAAAGGTACCAGTATGCCCTTATCTTTATAGTTGTGGTGTTTGATATACTAACTGTAACTTCACTAAGTAACCCTTGATTACTATATAGACTTATAGCTCAATTTTACGCAATTCGACCACCCCTACGAATCAATATAAGAGATAGTTTCCTGAGGTAATAAAGCAATACATTACTATTGCAATTGATGTCCTTGGAAATGGTAATTGTGGATATAGAGTCATAGTTGGGGCAATGAGATTTGGTCAAGATTCATGACTAAGGGTACGTAAGGACCTATTGGTGGAAGTATGTGGTTGCCCATTCCTATATGAGCAAGCTTTTGGTTGGAAAGAGAAGCACTTAACTATTTTGAAGATTCATATGCATCAGAACTCTACTGGATGAGCATGCCAGATATGGGCCATCTTATAGCTTCATGTTATCGTGTAGTGGTGATTTTTTTTATCCCTTTTTGGAATGCCTCTCATTCCTACCTTTATATGTATTAGGAGATGATGAGGCCACTAATCTTCCTAAGATTGCAATTGGTTTAGTCAATGACAATCACTTTATACAGGTACTAAGAGTTGACTTACTTTTTTTTGCAACATTGAACGTTGTTTTTGAAAGCTAATTGACTCCTTTTGTTTTGTACAACTACGTTTGGCACCAGGACATCCCATGCCATCGGTTGCACAAAATTAGCATACTCTTGCAGTAAATAACGCTCACCACTGAAACGATATGTCTTGATTATGACTGATTTATGTTTTACAA
Source organism: Malus domestica (assembly GCF_042453785.1). NCBI lineage: Eukaryota > Viridiplantae > Streptophyta > Magnoliopsida > Rosales > Rosaceae > Malus > Malus domestica. Next base: position 23,243,570 of record NC_091674.1, on the reverse strand, counting down.
ACTGAACTGAAATATATTAATTGCCATGTGAGAGTACGTTTGTAAAAAAAAAGGTTTATTTTTTAATGGTGATTTTCAACTAGGTAGTGGTGATTTTTAATGGTGCTTTCTTGCACTATAGTAAGATGCTTGTGCCGCATATCGGAACATCTGAAATATATATTCTACCTTCTAAAACACTTTTTGTACTCTTCAGCTTCTTGTGTCATTTCCTCGAGGCTTTTGTCTTTCATTTCCTGGTCTAAATTAAGTTTTTGCTTTAATTCCTGCTCCTTTTCATCTAGTTATATCATTGAACACAAAAATAGTAAATACTTGAGGCTAAAACATACGAATTAGCACGCATTAATAAAACTTGAGATAGATGTTCCAATCTTACTGCATCATAAATCTCATCATTTTTCTCGAAGTCGCCACATTTCCATGGGAGGATGTGGATATGAACATGGGGTACAATATGTCCACCTTGGGGTCCATCCTAAGGTTCAAAAAATGAGGACAAAGTTAGCTTCGGGGGACATAAAACTATTACAATGTGCAACAATAAAAATTTCAGAGCCTAAGATATGAGAAATATAGGGTGTATAGAAAATATGGGGTCTATATATAAAATATAAGGTGTATATTGAGAATGTAGAGTGTGAGGGTATTATAGGAAAGTAGGTGGGGTGTATTAAGATAATTTTTAAGTGAAAAAGAAAATATGGGGTGTATTAAGTATATGAGGTTTTTTCAACAATTTGTAGGGTGTTAATATAATAAGCCATTAATGATTTTATATGATTTAATTAGGATTTTGATTTGATTTGATTTGGTTTAGTTTCATTGTTTTGATTTATTTACTTACTAGTATTGCTCATTTGTAATCCTATAAATACCTCCTTATGAAGAAGAATAAAGTATTAAATGTTGCAGTCCTATTAGATTAGGAATGTGATTGTGTAAATCCTAGTATATCTTGGAATATCTCTTTTATTCCTATTAGGAGTAGATTGCCTATTAAATGTTGTAATCCTAAAGGGAAATGAATTAACCTTCCGTATTACTATAAATAAAGGCACAATAAGGTGGAATAACACATACCCACAATTACACATCTCTTTCTTTCTCTCTACCTATTGTCGCACCCCTCTCTCTAAGGCCTCCATAATTGTTTTGTAAATTATGCCTACAACACGTTATCAGCACGCTCTTGACGTTGCGCTAAAAAGAGAGTTTATTCTTCAATCAGGGGAGTATTACGTTTTAATCATTCTTTTTGTGATTAATTTATTATTTTGAATTTATCTACATGTTATTGATTCAATTTAATTTTTCTATGTTGAACGTGATACAACGCGTTGGAGATGTAATTCCGGCTTTTCGAGAAGGAACATCTACAAATTCAAAGGCTTTTGTTGTTTTCTACCAATCAGGTACGCTTAAAATAAAGTAAGATATTTCAAACGACCTTGAAGCATGAAAACATTCCCCATGATGCATGAAACCCCTATGTTTATATTTTCCTTCCGATATATATATATACGCATGAATGCTATGTGAAATTTGTGGGTCAAAGTATCGAAATAAATTAGAAGCAAGTAGGGTTTTCCAAACCCTAGATGTTGAAAAAAAAAAGAAAAAAAAACTCAGGGATTTGTTTTTGTGGCTTTGAGCCAATCCGAGCCACGCCGCCAAGCCTGAAGCTTAGGTTTGCGACATGGCAGCCTTTTGAGTTTTGTGCTACAATTGGGTCCATGGGCTTCATACCCCCGTTTGTTCTAGAAGCCTATATCTCGGCCTGCTCAGCAATAGCCAGGCTTACATTGTGTCAACAAAAAAACTAGCGCATGTTGGGCCTCTTTTCGGGCTAATGCCCAATACCAGCCAGCCCCGTATTGCTGGGCTCGGTCTTCTTCTTTGGCTCGCTGACTTGCAACCAATTTGGGCTGTTATGCAGCCATGTAATATAACCCAAGGCCTGCAGCTTGCTGTAAGGCCGGGCCTCACACTACCAGCCCACCCTTATTGGGCTGTGTCTTTTCAAGTTTTTTTTCGATCTAGTGACATATTTTGGTATCCCTCGCTTCTTAACCATACCCAAATATTTTTGGACGTTTTTGGTTAAAGCCACACTAGGTTATATTTTCTTAATTATTTGGCCCGAAGCCATCTAAAGTGAATATGATCCGAAGTCATTATCTTTGCTTCTACGATCGACCCTGAATGGTCCTGATCTATTGAATTAATTAAAAGTGACCTGCAGTTCATTAATCTGATAATGAATCCAAAATTATTGACCTGAAGATCACTTTTGGACATTAACGATTCAATAATTTATTTTATACTTTGAACCGTTGACATACTTTCGTAGTCCCGAAGCACTCATACTTGAGTTCTTGAAGTAACCCAAATCCACTACAATTAGTTGTATATTGCATTCTGTGTTCTTGCAGGAACCTCTCTTTTATGAACTAAACGTTCATAAACTAAATTGAACTTGTAGTTTCACATTTAGTGCCTTTGAAACCTGAAGTTTTCATAAAACAATACACCCATGAAAACCCGACAATTTTCATGAAAACCATGTCTTAGAACTCGAATGTTCTAACTTTACTTATGGATGATTCATTCCCATAGAACCAATCATTAACTTTACACCTAAATCACATCTCTAACAACGACTTCAGGTCTAAACAACCTGATTTAGAGCATTGGCACACTCCTCGTTGTATGAATGGTACTAAATCACCATTTAAGGGACCTTAAATTCTCCCTGACGTTGAGTTTTTAAGGATATTTGAGATGACAATGATCATAACCTCCAAAAATGAGCCCAAAGCTTTGATTTGGGGCCAATAGGTTGTCTCCCAATTGGGAACACGCCACATGTGGCCGGCCTGGAGCTGGGTGATTGAGTAGTTTACTTGTTTTGACACGACTTTTTGGGACACTTAGGTCGATCAATGATGTTACAACCCATCTCCTTATCTGAAGTAAGGATATTGTGCCTACAAGCACACTTTGCCAAAGCCTGCTCATTTGGGAAATTGATTTCTATATCATTCCTTGCAAAGATACGACATGACTTATTTTTCATAGTGGATTCAAGGGAATATATGTGGACTAATCCAACCAAAATGCGAACCATATAAAATACTTATGGTTTTGGTTGATGAATCGACAAACTGGTCACATGTTTGTCCACAAACATTACTGCTAAACCTCATGGCCGATTAAGGGCTTACCATCCTACTTATCCCTTAAGGTCTGGGAGATTGGATAATGCCGGAGAGTTTATATCGACGGTTTTCGATAAAGTATTGCATGTATTTTGGGTTTATAATTGAACATTGAATTCCCATGTTCACCCCAAATAGCCTCGCCTAGTGATCATAAAGTGCAATTTAAATTATCGCCCGAATTTTGGTCAACGTACCAAGTTTTCAGTTTCTACCTAAGGCTATGCAATCCTTGTACGCAGTTATGTTGGTTCGCCTTAAAGCCTATTGCCACCCAACTTATATGATGTTACAGTTGGTTACTGGGTACGAACCTGATGATTTTCGTATTTACGCATTTGGGTGTGCATTCTATGTGCCAAGTTGCGATGCCGCAATGTACCACCATGGGTCATCGAAGAAGGATGTGTATCTTTTGTCGATCATGATTCTCCTTCACACTAACTTTCTTCGAGCCCTTGCATGCGATCTCTTTACCTCTCATTTACGGGTTGTCACTTTAATGAGACAGTCTTCCCGCCGTTAGGGGGAGATACGAACATTAACGTTCCTAGAGAACGACGTGAATTTGCGTAGACGTTGCCTACTATGTCTCATCTCGATCTTTATACTGCACAAGTGTGATATTGCTCAAGACGCATTCCTCTGATCTAGCTGAAGTGACGAGATCATATACCAGCTGTAAACATGCTTGCAAGGATATACGTACTTTATAGACATCGAGTTAACCTCCTTGGGGGTGTGCCACTCTTGTTGGAGGGTGTGCCGCCCCTGTTGGACGGTCCGGTACACCAGTAGATAACCAATCAATCTGTCTTGGCCTGGAGCATGACAGATCACTCGGTTCGTAGGATTCACTTCCCTAGAAGAGGAAGACACGGCACAACAATGAATCCATACTTGATCGCAAATCATCTTCATCTCATGAGATTAATCAGGATTTCTCCCAATACTTAAAAGTTCTTGGTCTAGTATACTAGTTTAGATGAGAAAATGGAGTTGAAATGAGATTATCATCGATGATGTTTTCATTTATATGGTAGTTACCGACATAAATAAAAAGCGACGATATCAAATTATGTTCCGTTGATTAAGTGACAACTAAAGTTATAATCCAGGTCAAATTCCTTACCAAAGTGTGTTTTGGACTTGTAGTTCCTACACTGCCTAAGGTAACTTTATTGTGTTACAAATGAGAAATGAAACGTTATGAGATGAATGAAATAATGCGATATGATGCACGCCTTACGACACAAGGTTTCTCTTAAAACATCCTGTGATTGATAGTAGCATTATGAAATGTGGTTAGTGTTTTTTACATGGGGATATAGATACGGAGATTTACATGTAAGTTTTTGAAGAATTACATGGACTGGTTCAAATAGTTTCAAAATCACGGAACACCCTCTTTACTTGTTTGAGGCGTTCACTTACAATCAGACGGACGTGGTATACCCGTTTAAGTGATTATTTGATCAATTAGAGATGTGAATTATGCCCTTGCATGTTAAACTATGAAGTCTTATTCCAAATTGCTAGAGTTACAGTTTATGTCGTTAACACGAATCTGACTAAAGCTTCGGAATAGCTTGATAAAACTGCCTCGCACCTGAAGATGGAATTTGAGATGAAGGATATTGGGAAAACTCATTTATGCCTTAACCCGAAGTTGAAGCATTATTCTAACGGTATTTTGGTCTACCAGTCAAACTACACCCCAAGTGTGTTACTTTTGAGTATACCTTTGATCGTCCATACGTTATATGCAAATGGGATCCTTGAAGAGGTTATGGAATCCGAAATTCCATATCTAAGTTCAACTTTGCACTTCGTTGTACTTAGCTCATTGTATTTAGACAGGACATATCTTTTGTTGTTCATCTTGGTAAAGATGCAGCACCGCGCCTACACGCATCCACTGAATTGGTATTAAAGACATACCCTGAAGGTATTTCATGGGCAAATCCCAACGCATCTCAGCGGATCCAACCCCCCTGATCCTCAAAATGATGCTTGCCTTGTAGTTATGCTGACGTATGTTACTTATCAAACTCGCACAAGGCAAAATCCCCGAATGGTTATGCCTTTACCATTAAGGGATATCGCAATATCTTGGAGGTCCACGATATGACCTTAGTTGCGAAATCTTTGAATTGTTCCAAGACTCACCTTACTTCACTATGCCACAAGTGAGACATGGTTAGGAGTTCTTGTTGAGCATATTCGAAGTACTTGCTATGTTTTCATCCATTGTTGAATCCCAATTACGATTCATAAAGATTATGCCGCATGTATTAACCCGACCAAGCCATGATACATCAACAAGGTCAACACCAAGACATATTGCGTTTACATCTACATCAACAAAGCATCAAGAGATTGAAGTCATGCAAGCCGATCCTAGACAACCTTGCCGACCTCTACATGACGTCATTGCCGAATTCAATCTTCTAGAAGCTTGTTCGAGGAATTGATATGCCTAACTATCATATGCAATGCTTGTAGTTCTCATTTGGAAGTTATGTTAAACTTAGAGGGAGTATCTAAAAGTATATTCACTTGATCTTAATGTACTATTTTCCCTTACGATTAGGAGCATTTTTCCCACTAGGTTTTTGCTACCTAACTAGGTTTTAACGAGGCACCCATCTTGGGCTGGTCATACCCTTGTGAGCTCTTCTACTTGCGTCCAAAAGATGTATAGTTTTGACTTAATGCAACTTCTCACTTTTCTCCTTAGTCTATGGGTTTTTCCCCCATCTTGGGTTTTACCATAGCGATGTTTTATGAGTTTTACTTTTTATGCATTCTTCCGTTGATTTGAGACTCGCATTCTCTCATTGTGCCGACGACTTCATCAACTATACTTGCTTCATCACTGAAGACTTGATGCGCCATTTACTTGAGTATTTACACACTCAAGGGGGAGTGTTGTAGTCCTATTAGATTATGAATGTGATTGTGTAAATCCTAACATATCTTGGAATATCTCTTTTATTCCTATTAGGAGTAGATTACTTATTAAATGTTGTAATCCTAAAGGGAAAGGAATTAACCTTCCCTACTACTATAAATAAAGACACAATGGGGTGGAATAACACACACCCATAATTACACATCTCTTTCTTTCTCTCTACTTATTGCCGCACCCTTCTCTCTAAGGCCTCCATAATTGTTCAGTAAATTATGCCTACAACATTAAAGTTATTATTTGAGAATTGTGAGATTGTAGAGAATTCTAAATTTATTATAAACCCTTTATTTTCAACTTGATATCATAGCAGAATTCGATTCTTGGTTGAACCTTTCTATGAGTGCTTCCCTGTGAGAGCACGAAGCTAATTTTCTTCGTGCACCCATATGCCATGAACCTGAGGTGAAAATTGTCTACGATTGTTAGGAAAAGATAAGTTTCCATTGCCATTAAGAAGAGAAAAAAAAAAGAATAAGAAAAAGTTGTGCTGTCGCTGCCTCAGGAAAAGAGAAAAAAAAATGGCATGATAGGATCCGTTTCTTATCATGGAGCCTTATGTGCTTTATTTGATTTTTCTTCTTAATTTAGTTTAGTTATGAGTTTGGGAGAGAAACAAAGAAAAGAAAAAAAAAACAAAACAAGAAGAACGAAAAAAAAATTGCAATAAAAAAGAGATTTGATGGTTGGGGCTTCCGAAAAGAGGCGTTAGTTTTAGTTGAGCTTTCAAAAGGATTAGCGTTTGTTTCAACTGGACTTTCGAAAAGAGGCATTGGTTCCACTTCCACCATATCAGGAGATTTATTTATCGAGCTTTCGAAAAATGACGATAGTTCCAAATGGGCTTTCAAAAAGATTAGCGTTAGTTCCAGTTGAGCTTTCAAAAAAAAAGCGTTAGTTTTGAGGATTATGATTTGTTAGTTGAGTTTTCAAAAAAGGCGTTTGTTCTAGCTGGACTTTTAAAATGATTAGCACTAGTTCCAGCTGAGCATTCAAAAAGAGGCGTTAGTTTTGACAGATTGTGATTTGTTGAGCCTTCGAAAATATTGGCGTTAGTTTCAGCTTATCTGTGAAGATTTTCGACACGTGTGACTCACTTAATGTGTGGTCCCATGTGAGGGGAGGTGTTGAATTTACGAAGTTTCAAATTAAATCTTATTTTCTTCTTCGTAAACTTATGATTTCACATCTTGAGTTTGAAGGGGAGGGGTGTTGGAAAATAAAAAAGAAAGTATTTCAGGGATACGATTTATTTAGTAATTTTACATGATTTAATTAGGGTTTGGATATGATTTGATTTAGTGTAGGTTTCCTTGTCTTGTAGGCAAATGATTGTTTTGATTTATTTCCTAGTATTGCCAATTTGTAATTTATCCTAAATCCTTTATTTTCAACTAGTAAAAAATGAATCAGGAAAAGTTTATAGGAGGATTAAGAAATGCACTCCATGATCATTACAAAAGTAATGACACTTTTCAAGTACGGATCTGCAAATCCTTCTTGCATGATTTTGTACTGGTCACAAAGAGCTTTTATAACCCCCCTCTAATATTTTGTGATCATTTGGACAAATGATATCTTACATTAATTTATCTATTAAATTATAAAACGGAAAATTCAAATTTCAATGCAGAAATGAAGCATATTGTTCTAGCGTGTTTAGCTAAACTCTTTTAAGTCGACCGTTTTTTTCAGTTACAAAATTACAGTGGCCTCTTTTCTCTTCCCGGGTAAAACAGGTAAAATGGTCTCTTTTCTTTTCCAGTTGCTGGTAAAAAGTAAAAACTTTGAAACGACTTCCATTTTATTTCATTGACCAAAAAGGAATAATTTGGGTTCACCAAAAACAGGAATTATTTGGTAAATTTTGGTGAATCACGAATCAGAAAAGAGCAGGTTGGGAGGCTTGGTCTTCGGGTGTCGGTGACTGAGATGGACTTGCCATCGAACCTCCATGGACGCTGAATAAAATACACATCAAACAACCCAGAAGAGATCTTATTGTCCTTGTTTCTTCAACCTCAAATTATTGCTATTATTTCTTCATTTTCTCTGTCAATTTCCTCTCTGCTGCTGAAGCCAAAAGCCAGAGTCTTTGGAGTCGAAAAATAAAGCCCAGCAATTTTGAAGGAATCATCCAACCAATCCACCCTTCGACGTCCCAAGCACCACCTTTCCCAGATTGCTAAAGAACCCATCTGCCTTCTTGGGGTCATATCCTTCAGGACCCTTCCACTTTTGCGGGGTTGCTGATTTTGTAGCTGAAGAAAGAGAAGGATTGGGGAAAAAAGATGAGAATTTGGAAGCTGGGTTTTGCTGGGTTTCTTGTTGCTGCCTTTGTGGTGGGGTTTGGTTCAGGGGAGCAGGCCCGCACTGAGAGAATTTCAGGTAGGGGACAGAGAGACTATTTTTTTTTTCTTTCGATTTACATTATTTGATTGCTCTTGGGTTTTTGCCATTTTTCGGTTTCGAATTTCATTTTGCTGCCTTTAACAGCTACCTGGGTTTTGATCACTTGAAGTTTTGGTTTTGAATCTTTTGATTGATGGGGTGTTCGTAGGTTTGGTACATTTTATGGATCTGTTATCTAAATTTGATGTTCAATTGGACATATGGAATGTTGGATGTTGATGTAATTCTTATCATTGTTAATTTCCACGTTGTTCTTAATTTTGATTTGACAATAATGAGGTTAGTCTCGGGGACGAGTTTAGTTTTGATCCGCCAATAATCGAAGTTATATACGTAGTAAATGCTGGGTTGTTTAGCTGGAGTTGTAGCTCCCAGAAGGCGGCAAATGCATAATAATGCCATTGTGACGATGTTGATGAACTCCAAGGACCAAGAATTATGCGGTTTTGATCCTTTTGGATTTGTTGGATTTGGTCTTTAGAAGTCTGTCTATTGTATGTAGATTCAGAATCTGCTGAGGAATACAAGTGTATGAGAACTTAAGTATGGTTTGTTTGCACCGAATGTAGGTAGCGCTGGTGATGTTTTGGACGATGACCCAGTAGGAAGGTTGAAAGTTTTTGTTTATGAGCTTCCAAGCAAATACAACAAGAAGATTCTTCAGAAGGATCCCAGATGTCTCAACCATATGTTTGCAGCTGAGATCTTTATGCATCGGTTTCTCCTGTCAAGCCCCGTCCGAACCCTTAATCCTGAAGAAGCAGATTGGTTTTATACTCCTGTTTACACCACTTGTGATCTGACCCCCAATGGCCTTCCTTTGCCTTTTAAGTCACCACGGATGATGAGGAGTGCAATACAACTCATTTCTTCGAATTGGCCTTACTGGAACCGGACAGAAGGTGCTGATCACTTTTTTGTAGTGCCTCATGACTTTGGAGCATGTTTTCATTATCAGGTTAGAAGCTTGGTTTGCTTCTTCTTAATTCTCTCATGGAATTCTGACCATTCGTAATTTGGACCAATTGGAATAAGTATGTTAGCTTGTTCCGATATGCCTGTAGAGCTTACTTCTTTCATGATGTAAATTCATGTGTTGTATTTGAGCATGTCAATTATCTGAGTTGGTTCCATGTACAACTATTGCAGGAAGAGAAGGCGATTGAAAGAGGAATTCTTCGCATGCTCCAACGTGCAACTTTGGTTCAGACTTTTGGGCAAAAGAATCATGTTTGCTTGAAAGAGGGCTCAATAACAGTTCCTCCTTATGCTCCTCCCCAGAAGATGCAAACCCACCTAATTTCTGAGAAAACTCCTAGGTCCATCTTTGTTTACTTCCGAGGATTATTTTATGATGTGGGAAATGACCCAGAAGGTGGTTATTATGCAAGGTAATTCCTCCATAACGTATATGTGAATGTTAACAAAAATGGTATCTAAGTCTCCCATAGTGTTTGAACTCACAAAACGCATCCTTCCATTGGTTGATGAGAGAAGTTATGCCGTTTTATGAGGTTAAACAATGTGATGGCATTTCATTTTCTAAACTAGAAGTTAACTTCTGATAGCTGTTGAAAATAAGAAATGAGAGTTTGGGGTTCTTTGGTTTGCTAGATAACACTAATATGAAAATAGGTCGGAGCAGGATGTGGTCTAACTTTTTGTACTTTACAGAGGTGCACGAGCAGCGGTGTGGGAGAACTTCAAAGACAATCCGCTTTTTGACATCTCTACCGAGCACCCCACCACATACTATGAGGACATGCAACGAGCAGTCTTTTGTTTATGCCCTCTCGGCTGGGCTCCTTGGAGTCCAAGATTGGTTGAAGCAGTGATTTTTGGCTGCATTCCTGTTATCATAGCAGACGACATTGTTCTACCCTTTGCCGATGCCATCCCTTGGGAAGAGATTGGCGTGTTTGTAGATGAGAAAGATGTCCCCAACTTGGACACCATACTCACTTCCATCCCACCTGAACTGATACTGAGAAAGCAGAGATTGCTCGCTAACCCTTCAATGAAGCAAGCCATGTTATTCCCACAACCTGCCGAAGCAGGAGATGCTTTCCATCAAGTCCTAAACGGACTTGCGCGCAAGTTGCCGCACGGCCCTGATGTTTTCTTGAAGCCGGGTGCGAAGATCCTGAACTGGACCGCAGGGCCAGTGGGCGACCTGAAACCGTGGTAGCCACTGTGACTTTTTACCTCCTCTTTAGCCAAGCCTCCAAATTTAACTGTAGTAATTTTGTTATAGTTGAGATGCCGATTTTCATGACTGTAAAAAATTGGATTTCGTGAAAAGGTATCAGATTATTATACACTTTTCTTTTGTAATGTGACTTGGATTGTTATAATTTCATTGAAAGCATGATATTGTTCCATCGTTTAATTTGAAGTTTGTGAATCCCACACCAACGAAATACTCAGGTTTATGACTTCGCTGTGCTTACTTATACAAGTTATTTGGATTATTTTAAAAGAAAACTAATGAAAAATGCTTAAAATTTTTGTGCTCTTTGTACTGAAGACAAGAGGATTGGATTATTAGGGAAGCCGCTGCACTTGAAGGGCTCCACATTTCATCGCATGATGAGAGCTTCAACTTGAGGCATATCGGCCCTGGAATATAGTCCATGGCAAATTCTAGACCTAATACTAATGGTTCACGGTTCTTCATTTGCATTGCAATGGCCCCGTGGGTTGAAGGAAAACACGTTGTGTTAGAAACAATTGTTGATGGATACAGTGTTGTTGAGAAAATGAAGGTGGGATCGAAGAATGGGACTAAGTTTTCATAAACAGTATAGTAAGTTTCATAAACAGTGTCGGAAGTTTCATAAATAGTGTAGTAAGTTTTATAAATAGTGTTTTGTAAGTCCGTGCGTCAGATTTTTTGTCATTTTTATTAAAATTATGTCTTTTTCATTAAAATTTAAGTTTTTTTGTCCTTTTTATTAAAATTTAAGGGTTTTTTATTAAAATTTAAGTATTTTTAATTAAATAAAGTTATAGCATGATATTTTATTAAAATAAACTTAACCCAAACCATTTTCATGAAAGTTTCCTTTTTTTAATTCTTGACTTCTCGTGCGTTTACTAATAATACCAACGAAATAAATAAATAATTGCCACACTAAGACCATCTCCAATCCTGGGCTAAAAGCCAAATTACCCCCCAAATTACCCCCCCAAACACTCTCCAACCCATGCTAAAATTTTAGGCTAAATGCCAAATGCTATTTCTGGGCCAAATACCCCCCAACTTTCCCCCCGGGCTAAATGCGAAATGTTTATCGGAATTTAAATTTTTTTAGATTAAAATGTTATTAAAATTAATTTACAATAATCTACATATTTATTTAAAAAAAAAATTGATTTAAGAAAAAAATTTAGGCTAATTTCATTCTTTAATAATTCCGGGCTAAAATTTTAGGGTAGAAGGGTTGGAGCATAAAAGATGTTTCTGGGCTAAAAGCTAAATTTTCCTGGCTAAAAAATTTGGCTTTTAGCCCAAGGGTTGGAGATGGTCTAAGTTGTGCAATTATTGAATAAAAAGAATTGAATTACTTAGACCATCTCCAACCCTTGGGCTAAAAGCTAAATTTTTTAGCCCGGAAAATTTGGCTTTTAACCCAGAAACATCTTTTCTGCCCTAAAATTTTAGCCCGGAATTATTAAAGAATGAACTTAGGCTAATTTTTTTCTTAAATCAATTTTAAAAAAATAAATAAATATGTAGATTATTGTAAATTAATTTTATGAACATTTTAATCTAAAAAAGTTTAAATTCCGATAAACATTTGGCATTTAGCCCGGGGGGAAAACTGGGGGGTATTTGGCACAAAAATAACATTTGGCATTTAGCCTAAAATTTTAACATGGGTTGGAGAGTGTTTGGGGGGGGGGTAATTTGGCTTTTAGCACAGATTTGGAGATGGTCTTAGGGGACTAGTTGATTTCGTTCTTATGACTTTCTTATATTCTTTTAGTTTGAAGTATTCAAAACAAGTGAAGAGAGTTGTCTAGCGGGCTTATTTGCGTCTGCTATTTAAAAGGCTAAAAACAACTTTCTAATAAATTAAGTGTTTTTAGATCATAGAAGCATGATTTCTAAATTAGGTATACACTTCCAATTTCTTTTCTATAAAACATTTTTTTAGTAAAAGTTTTAAGTGATCTACTCATAAGCACTTTTGTTTTGTTTGTTTGTTTTTTTAATTCAAAACACTTCTAGAAATAGAACTTATGAACATAAGTACTTTTTAAAAAAACAAACCGGAACGAGCCCAAAAAATAATAAAGAGGAATGTTAGCTATCTTTTCCACTTTGCCTTTTCCTACTTAGACTTTCTCACTCAATAGATGTCATGTCGACTTTGTTTACACCTACATGTATGTATTAAATTTTAGATGTCAACCAAATCATTAATATTATCTGTCAAATTTAAATAGGACATAAGTGAAAAGAGAAGAAACAAAACATACTAGCTCCGGTTGGGATCGGTGGGTTTTCTTTTGTTTCTTTCTCCTCTTCCATCCACTGTTTTCTTCCTTGGTTTTATTGGCTGATTTGCCTTCATCTCTTCCCACTGCTGTCTCTCATCCATATTCATCCAATTTCCAAGCTTCAGTCACCCTTTGCCGTAATTTGTTGCGTTGTTTCGAGTTGGTGTGCTTTGATGTGGATCTTGCACTAGGTCGGGTGTTCCTTACACCCCCACCTTTTCTTTGTTGTCTGCCCTTGTTGGCAGTGTTGCTTGTGAACTGCCATGAGCTTCTTTCACTTGGCTGCAAGTTCTTTGGTGTCTGTAGCTGGGCTAGGAGTGAAGTTTGGAATTGGCTGCTGGTATCGATGAGGCGAGGCTTTGTTTGGGGAGCGAATTTGGCTGGATTGACATGCACGATTGTTGTTTGGGTGGTTGTAGCGGTGGTTATGGTGGAAGACACAACGACTCCGGTTGTTTCTGTGTTTTCTTTGTTTAGGTCTCAACTTTGGTTGGGCCTCTGTTGTTTGTTTGTGTTTTTGTTTTTGGGCTCTGTGTTGTAATGTTTGTTGTTGGTAATACATGTTACTTTTGCTCCAAAAATAAATAAAAAATAATAATAATAATAAATAAAATAAATAAATAAATTAGAAGAGTCGAGAGGGTGTTGCTTGTTGTAACTTGTAGTAAGGGAAAAAGATCATCTCCGGATCTTTTCCACCAAGGCCATTGGATTAAGTGATTCGGGTCTTCCAAATTTCATCAAACGGTCAAAATTATTATGCTTTTAAGAGATCAAAACAGGTAGGCCGTTAGATAAAATTTAGAAGATTCTGATAACTTAATCCGGTAAACTTGATAGAAGAAATATGAAGATGATCTCTTTCCTTATAGTAAGTGTTTGGTATGTGTGGATTACCAAGGCCACGCGACACCCAACGAGACTCGCACAATTCCAATTCACCTTTTTCGTTCCCACCACGCTCTCTTATCCTCTTCATATCTTCCTCTCACCCCTTCAACTCTACAGTTTCACTCGCTTCCCTGTAGCTCCAACTATCCTACAACATGGCCCTGCAACTGCAGGCACCCACCACAAGAAACCGCCTAGCGCCACCATCTCCGTTAGCAGCTCCGAAGGGCAATGCCGGCCTCCGACAACCATCCGATAGCTTCGCTCTAAAGTCATCCTTCTTTTCTTCATCACACCACCTCTTATTGCTTTCTCCCAAGCAAAAGCCTCTTGCTTCTTCCTCTGCACCCAAGTTCTCCATGCGCGTCGCCTCCAAAGGAGCCTATATTTGTCGCGATTGCGGGTACCATATTATTACACTTGTTATTCTTGACATGGCGATATTCTAACCATTCTAATCTATGGGGAGCGAGATTCGAATTTGGGTTTTTTTTTGCTGTTCTTTAATCTTGATCGTCACGATGATGCAGGTATATATACAACGACAGAACTCCCTTCGAGAAGTTACCTGACAAGTATTTCTGCCCTGGTAAAAATTAAGCACTTCATTTTTTACACGACCTACATTTTCACCGTCCAATTTCAAAGCTTTTCATGTGTACAAATGTGGTTACTATAATTTAACTCACGTAAGTAATCTGTGGTTTGCAGTTTGTGGTGCTCCGAAACGGAGGTTTAGGGCATACCAGCCTCCTGTGACCAAAGACGCCAACAAGAAGGATGTCCGGAAGGAACGAAAAGCGCAGTTGCAGAGAGAAGAAGCAATCGGGAAGGCACTGCCTATTGCTATCGTTGTCGGAGTTGTGGCACTTGTTGGATTATACTTCTACATCAACGTCGGCTTTCAGGGATAGATCAAAGTAGCAGAATCTGTAACCTCAAATGTATTGAACACGATCATTTGTATAATTTCATTCAATTCGGAGAACAGATCTTTCTGTTGAAGTTTACTTCCGTCGCGTCCGTCGCGTCCGCAATTGAATGCACAGTAAGAACAAAGAGGATCTACGCAAAAAATTGTTGTCTCCGGAAAGTAGGATGAACTAATGGGAATCGATAGTAGCACAGCCGTGAATTCCTTCAAATATTGAATGCAGTAAGAACTCATCAAATAAATATGCAATCGCACCGCCAACACTTATGGATGTATTCCTCAACATGTAAGCAACGTCTGCATTTACTAGAAGGGTTTTCATACACCGGCACAGTGGCAGATAACAAAATTTCGCCTGAAACCTAAACTACGATATTCACTAAACGAGAAGAGCGCGAGAAAGATGCAAGCCGATACGAAATACCATTAATAGAGTTGAGCTACAAAAATTTTGAGCATTTACATAGGATGGTTACAGGTATCAAGTGATTATTCTTGCAAAACAAAAGAACCCTCTATTCTTTTCTCCATAGACTGCTGAATGGGAAAATTTAAAGAAGAGAACATGTCGTTGGTACTAGAGGCCGGGGCAGGCTTGAATTCGTACGGACCTTCCTTTGGACCCCAAACCTGTAACAATACAAAGCACTTTGACTTACTCCCGGGAAAACTACCACATTACAGCATCCAGTAAGGGGATTATAGAGCGACCGACTAAGAGGATAAACTGACCTGATTTCCATCACCATCAAATCCCCTATCCCAGGCATGGATCTCATTATTTTTATGAATTGCAAGTTCCGAAGTACAGTACGCTGCTCCATTCTGTAACAAACGGGGAAAAACAATATATCACTGAATAACAGTCATTTGATTCATAGCAGTTTCAACTATCAAGTAACCAACTGTTATCCATGGACTCGTAACAAGGTCTTAACAAAAGGAAAAAGTGACCAAGACTAAAAGAATTACCCATAAATTAGGAAAGCTGTCAGGCGGAGTTGAACCTTCATATAAGCAGCGTTTCCCACGCTCACAACGTTTCAGATGTATTGTTGTCAAATGCTCTGCAATGTCCTGCAGACAGACAGAAGTTTGAATAAAAACATCGAAATCATATCCATAAATGTTTTCAAATGGTTAAATATCGGACTATCTAATTCCCGGATGAAGTAGCAACTCCAAAGCATTCTTTAAGTGCTTACTCACAAGCTTGTGCCTGAAGCCTCACAGGCAAGGTTATAATATTTTTAAATAAGATCAATTCTCTGAAAGGTTCAATGCTAAAGAAGTTATATCATGGTGAAGTTAGCAAGTTGAAAGCTGTCTATAAACTAAAGTTAGTATGTTCTACACGATAACTATTAAACTGCATTTGTAAGCCACAATAACGTGTTTGATACCAGAAAATCTAAAAGCAAGCATTGACAAGCTAAGATTATGATTTTGATGTGAACAGACTAACCCCGATAACTTCTTCAGGAAGTGGTCGCTGGTCCTTTGAGCGATCACAGAAATTCTTGTACTCCTCCGCATCTCTGATTGCATATGAACTTAGCTGCTCATTAATAGAAATTTCAATATATTAGAACCTCACAGAATCCCAAGATACATCTCGCACACTCTAGTTTCATGCTAGTGCATTAAGTAAAAGAGAGCTAGTAACAATTTACTTAGTAAATACTCTCTGAAAAGAGAAGTTCACATACAGATTATCATAACATTAACACGCTCTTCAAACTAAACTGCAAAACGGATTATACACCCACCTCAACATCACATTTCAATTCTTTCGGGCAAGGCTTCACCATATAAAATCTCTGCAACCAGGAAACACTAACAATTACTCAAAAGAACAAAACAATGGGCAAGTAAGTTGGCCAAGAATTGAAATTTGAAGGCATGAACATACTTGTCGAAACGGCTTCTGAGGAGTCCTCCAAAAAGCCTACCAAAACCCCACAAATTCAAATTCAACCCAAAAAAAACCAAACTTTACAGCAAAAAAAAAGTACAGAATCTTGCATGGAACAATAAGCTTACTTGCTCAAAGTACAAAACATTAGAACCATCTACCATTTCAGCTGCTGGGCAAGTTACCATTCTGCAAGAAAATCAAGAAATCATGTAAAATTAAACCACAAAACCCTTCAAACAAAAAAAACCCAATTGAATTGAACACGAAAGGAACGAAGAATTGTGGCCCAATTGGGTTTTGGGGACCCACCTGATGTTGAAGTAGTGGTCAGGATCTCTGGCCGCTTGGTCTTTGGAAAACTTCTCGCCGGAGAGAGAACGGGAAACGAGGCGGGCGTGGTCCCACCGGGTGGTGGACTTGGTGAGCCGCTTCAGCAGCAGAGCTCCGCCTATCATCACCAGCGTCTTCACCAGCAGCCCGCGAGCCACGCTCCATCCTCCTGCGGAATCGGAGCTGCCGCTACCCGGCTCCGACCCGATTACCATTTCCTTGATTACAATCTCAATCACTCAGTGTGTTTACTGCTACTGCTGCAACTAGTACCATTTCGATTGAATTCACCCACACCCCACAAATCTAGACAATCCTAAAAACACCTTCCTTTTTCTATTTCTAAAATATTTGAAATTGAAATGTGAAATTATAGAATTGGAAATTGATCAAATGGGTTGGGTCGGGTCGAATCGCTTCCGTTCGGTTCATCCAGACCGTTTATCTGGATGTGGTAAAGCTAACATCGGCCGTCGGCTTTGTTTCAAGAGCTTACCAATGATTGCCACGTTGCCGTCACCATTCCCGTCCAAAGACATGATAAAGTGGCGTAGAAGGTTCATCTTGGGAAATAAATTTGCTCACGGGCCTTTAGTGATTGTAACGAAGAACACTTATTTATCATTATTAAAATTTCGAAATCTGTATAGTGAATGAATACAAATATTAAAATTTAAATTTATTTACCGATAATAAATAAGAAGATGAACATTACCACTACTTAAGAACATTCCTTAACAAAAAATGCATGGCCACTTGTCATATATACAACATATGTTCTCTTACTAGATGGTTTGGCACGTTATATTTTTGGACTCTCAATCTCAACTGTTGTGAAAGAGGTACCCTACTAAAATATCCTTCCGATTTGACACTACTAAAACATTAACGGTCTAATTGAATAAATAGTCTTCGTGGTAATAGAGTATTCGGAAAATAACCTTTGTGGTAAAAAAAAAAAATTTAAACCCTTGTGGTAAAATCTATTAGGAATCCAGCCCAAAATCAAAATTTTCATTAGTTTCTCCATTAAGTTAGGATCTTAAGTCTCTACATTTAGGCTTTATGCATTTACCCGCGTTTCGTTACATCTGAGTCATTATGTGCCATTATGTTTTGTTCCCTTTCATCAGTTGTTGCTTTTGTGCATCTTCACTGTGTCCCTAGCCCGCCGCTCGTCTTTTAGAACCTTAGTATTTCTTTGTCGATAATGCACCGGCATCAATAACATACTATAGGGAGTAAAAAATAAAACTCAAAACCTCGGATGCATAGTTAAATGCTCTTAACTAACTGAGCTATAAGCACTTTGTACTAGTACATTTTCTTACCTACAATGATATTTATATTATGGATGGTATATCGACAGTCCATTCTTATTAGTTACAAGAACGTTGTTTAGGCTGGTTTTATTTGAAAATTTCGAAGGGTACAACTCCTCCAGAAGCAAAGAACCAAAAGAATAATTCAGTTTTCTAATAACTGCACCATTTGATTACACAATTTATTTCCTTTCATTCATTCTGGAACGCATGCCAAAGTGTATCGACTATATTATCAATATGTTACACTGTAAAATGAGAACCATACCTCTCGGGTTTATTGAATCCGCCGGTGTTTAATTTCAGACTCGGCATTGCAAGTTCTAATTGGCATTTTTCATCGCTAACTGATTACACAAATCAACACACTACAGAGAAATTTAACTTGAAAAGGTGATGGCAGAGCTACTGGTTCCCGGTTAAAGGGCCACCCTGGCTTTTCTTTATATCATCCCACCCTCTAACCCATGGCTGGCCAGGTGTTGCTCGAGTCTCGGGAGCAGCATAGCTGTTCAGGTTGTTCACGATCTTGTTGCGCACTGCAGTAAAAACCTATAAAAACAGATCATTTGAATGAAAACGGTGTCTATGGAGAATATAGCAACAAATGGAATTTGAACGTTCAGATATCATTTCTCACAGGATTAGTTTGGAGTGCTTCGGGGGGTTGCTCCTGGCCACTTAACCACTTCCACAGATCTGGATTTTCCTGTAGATGGGAAAATGATATCAGAATGGCAAATGAAAAATCGAGCAAAAGTTTCTCCCTTGTCATTCGACTTTGCAATTTGCGTAGTATCAATTCTAGAAAAACCGTACATCTTGCCTCCATCCATGCTTACATCAAGTACATGAATAGGGAACTGACCATGCTCTATATGCTACGTTCCGAGGTTAACAGGAAACATAGCATTTACTTACACACTCCAAATCTTTGTTATTTCAACTGTTGGATGATGAAGATCCAGGGATTTAAAACATTTTATGTTTCTTAATATTTGATTTCAAGTGCTTGAAAACTCAACCGAAAATGAAAAGCCTCTTCTATTCACAAGTGGAACAACTATTTATTGCCAACATACATCACAAGACTGACTGAGAAACAGTGAACAAGAAAGCTCTAAATAACTGAAGAAGCTAGCGCCAATACAAATAGTGTGCAGGTCACCAGACTCTTGAAAGCACCATATCCCTATATGTCAGTTAAACGCTCAGATGGATAACAAATATAATTCCGACATTAAATACGGATGACCTTAAATACAGTGCTAACTTATGCTGGGAACGACCATGAACAAACACATCTGAGCTGGTGTTGCCTATGCAACACTTTCAGTTAGTCTACGATGACAATTAACATCAACTCGCATTAGGGCTGTTACTATACAAGATTTGAGTCTTAGCAGAAAGCCTGTTTAAACTATTTCGCATATATCAGGAACTTAATAGTTAAATTCCAACGAAAAAGCAACAAATTCGGCAGTGTTTTCTTTACTAATCACAGCATAAACTATCAAGCATTCAAAGGGAACCGAAAGCAGAAGATTTTAATGATCAAAGTGGAGATAAGAAATTTACCAGGTCAAGGACATCCACAAGAGATTTAATTCCCCGTTCATCCATGGAATGTATATGCTCCTCCACCCACTTCCCCAGAACCAAATCCAGCTCCAAAAACCCTCTCTGCTTGCTCCTGTATATCAATCTGTTCCACAACCCAAACCAATTCTTGTCTCAGAAGCAACAAAACCAATTATTTTTGGTTATGTATAGAGGTAACTACGCGACAGAAAACTGAAAACGAAATGGTTACAGAAGAATTAGTGACCTGTTGACCAACCGCCTTTTGCTCTCTTGGTTGGAGAGGTCGATATCCAGATTGCTGCCATTGTTAGCGGAATAAGAACGCTGAACCAAACCGTATCCGAATTGAGGCCTGGAAAATGAAATCACACCCCAATAAAAATCAGAGCCAACTCGCTCTACACAAAGCCACCGCCTTTACGAATAGCCATTGCAAATGAGAGAGGGAATCGACGAAAGAAGGGAATACCTGAGATGGGTTTCGGCGGGAGAGATGGAAGCGGTGGATTTGAGGGCTCGGTGGAGGCTGATCAAGCTTCTTCTCAAGCTTCCCATGCTTTTCTTTCTTTTTTCGACTGTGTTCGCAGATAATAACGGAAGGGGAGAGAGGAGTAGAGAAATTATACAATTTGTGGGCTTAAATTAGATCAACAATGAAAAGGGCCTGCCCGCCCAGACGGCATCGTGGCCTTTTTACGTCCATATGCTGTGGCGTCAATTCAGAAAAGGCAACGTACCTAAAAGGACATGTTTGGCTGTGATATTTTACTTTCTAAATTATTATGAGTAATTTATTGTATAATTTAAGTTAAATTTTTCATTTTTAGATTTAGCAGCATTTGTTTAGACTACTTTTTTATTTTTTTTATTCTTTTATTCTTTTTTGTAACTCTATAAAAATAAAATTAAAACTTTTGAACATTTGATTGAAATTTTTTAATAACATTGCTTTTAACTAAAAATGTAACATCCCACATCGTCCAACGAAGTGAATCCTATATGCCTTATATATATATATATATATATATGCCTACCTCCTATAGCACGAGACCTAATATATATATATATATATTTCTAATCCATTTTAAACTTATATGTGTACATTTTTTTTTGTTGATTTGAGAATGTATCCGTGTCAAGTTTAATTAAAGAAATTTACTAATTCTATTAAGCCTAATATATATATATATACATTTTTTTTGTGGGTTTGAAGAATGTACCCATGTTTTGGTACAGTAAATTTTTTATAATTTTGATGATTGTACTATATATATAAACACAACATCTTGGAGAGTATAATTTACATTTTTAGTCCCACAAAGTATGGGTTTTATTTAAAGTCTCAAACAAATAACTAAAAACTTCAAATTTTAATTTAAAAATATAGTAGCTTACGTAGAAATACATTATTTCATTAATGTTAGGAACTCCGATAAAAAACTGAAAACCAACAAGATTTCAGTAAAAGAACATTGATAGCTAAAGATCTCATCCAAAGTTTCCATTTTTAATTTTAATGAAAAGGACACGAGTTATATGTCTAGTATGCTCTAACATATTATGTGCCAACCTTTTTATCACAGCATTTCAAAAACATTCATCGGTTGGACATGCGACATCATTAAGATTAGGGGAGAGAAGTGCAGGTGGAAAACATACAAACAAAGTTTTATAAGAAAAGAAAGTCTTCAAAATCGTCACGGAAGAATTTTTCAGTGTTAAGCTCAGAGTGGAAATAAAATTGTTGCCAACAGATTTTTTTTATTTAGAAAAACATTAAAAAATAGTTATTAAAAATAGAAAATTCCCAGTCCAATAAATAGCTTTTTAGAATAAAAGGAATGGAACTTTAACGAAAAGCTCCTAATATTGTTCACTTTAACGAAAAATCACATTTTTGCACTAAAAAGTCAATTTTGGTACTATTCATTTTTCCCTTTATTTTTTCCTTATCGTTAAAACTCAAAGTTTTAAAGTCATTTTCATTAGTTTTCCTTAAAAGATTGAAGAATTTAAAAACACTATTCCAATCAAGAAAAATATACACATAGGTACTAAGACTTTAAAGTCCCAAAAAGTATATTTAGTACCTATGATAAGTTATATAGGGTAAGTCAATGGCTTCGCGAGCCAATCGTCATACCATTGTCCTATAGTTATCAACCCCATAATTGTTGGTGAGGTTGATACCCAGCAAATTGTTGAGAATTATGGTATGGAAGATAAAAGTGTTGATCATTCTGTGGTGGGAGGATTGCTGGTTGATCCGCTTCAAAACAATTGTCATAACCTGTTCCAAATATGAATAATCACTCTCATAAGTTAAAAACATAATTTGGTAGGTAACTCAAAAAATGAGTGATATAGGAGATTCAAAATTTAAATTTAAATACAGATGGCTAACTTACGTACACATGGGGTTTTTGTTATATCCATCCTGGTTAGAAACTAAGTAAGATTGATGATTAGGGTTTTGAGGAGGATGTGGAGATACGTTCTTATTATTAGAATTTTTTATTTGCAAAAGTTCTTTGATAAAACGTATAAGAAAAATATAATGGCTAAAAATTTAGAAAATTCCATAACACTATGTTTGGATGAAGAAATTTAAGATTACTAAGAAATTTTAAAATGATGGAAATTGAATTGAAGGGATTTTATTTTCTACAATTTGTGAATTTTGTTGTTTGGTTAACTTAAAAGAACAATGGAATTGAAAATGAAATTTGTTAATTTTAAACTCCAAATCATATCTCGAGGAAAAAAAAAACCTCCTAATCATAGAAATTGGGAAATAACACCTATTTACATGAAATTTAAACTTGGAAATTGGTGGCCCCAAATTCCAAGTTTTTTTTTTCACGCATTGAGTAGCCTGCTCCCGCTGAGTAGCCCACTCCCGTGATCCAGCCTGCTCATGTGGCCCAACCTACTCATGCGGCCCAACTTGCTCCCACCGAGCAGCCCACTCCTGTGGCCCAGCCTACTCCCGCAGCCTAGCCTACTTCCGCGGCCCAGCTTGCCCCTATGGCCTCCCAAGCAGCCTAAGTCGGCCTAAGACTATCTCAACCATCCGGACCTACCATCAAGTCGGGGGCATTTTCACCACATTTCTTCACGGATTTGACATTTCTCAACTCAAATCTCGCGCCCGGAGCCTACCACACTTCCATTGCTCAAGGAGGTACATTCATTCCAAGCTCTTCCAATCTAAATGGTGAACAACACTTGTCTCGACAAGTCATAGAGTTGACGAGTGTCCTTGCACAACAGACAACCTTGGTGAATCAACTCTTGCAACGCACCGAGATCCAACGTGCCTCGGACAAGGTGTCCCGAAGTAGGACAAGGGCAGATGAACCTCTCTACCAGCGTCCCGGCAAGCAGCTCATCAACCAACCACGATCCGAGCGTTCTAGCAGTTTACGCTCCTGCCTGGATCCTTGGGATAGCGTATACTCTCGTCTTAGCACGCGGATGATCATGCATTCCTAATCAAGCCCATGGACGAGCATACGATCACAGCTGAAGTCACAATTCGATTATCAATATGGACAACCTTCTAGGCGAATTGTTCATTCACAACTAGGCTCGCAAAGAGTATTCTCCACCTTACATTGGAGTAGGTAGCACGGTAAACGGAGAGAAGCAGTCACTCAATCTGACTCAAGTTCAAACGATAGCCTGCGAGTAGCTTGTTTGCCTGCCAGGAACATGCCACATGCACCACAGCCATGACCTAGATGAGTCGATCATAGGGAAGAGTGGCCCAAACCCATAAATCACGACCGGGGGCAGTCGAAAGTTCCATTGCCCCAGCAGAAGCAAATTCAAGAAGAAGTTAAGAGGCTCATAACTAAACGATTGTGCAATTTCCAATGTAACGAGCTTGCTCATGATGCGCTTCGACGAGACATGACCAACATAAGCAGGTCACCATTCACGAATGAGATCAAACGGACAGATCCACCTCGCGGGTTCACTATGCCTCACTTCACTTCGTACAAGAGAGACGAAGATCCGGATCGATATCTCAAGCACTATTGCAGTACCATGATCCTCTACAAGAACAACGATGCGCTTATGTGCAAAAATTTTGCCATAACTCTACAAGGCGAAGTGCAAGATTGGTTTCACACTTTACCATCGCAGTCAATCCGTAGTTTCAACGAACTTTCCTTTGTTTTCATTAAGGAGTATTCGTCTAACTGCTCAATCAAAAGGACATCCGACCATCTCTTCAGCATCATAAAAGACCCTAGGGAGACAATTCGTGATTATGTCAAGAGGTTCAAAGCTGAGAAGGCCAAGATTGTTGGTTGCAATAAGGACATAGCAATGGCAGCATTCAGAAATGGGCTTCCCACCGAACATCTTTTATTCGGAAAACTAATCATGGGAGAAGAACTGACCTTAATAGCTTCGTATGCTTGGCAGAAAAGCATGCATTATGGGACGAGGCCAAGCAGTCTAACAAAAATGAGTCGAAAAAGAAGCACATGGAACGTTCATCGACCAAAGAAGACTCAAGGCCTGAAACATTCACCAAGTTCACAGTTCCAATCGGCCAAATTCTCCGCAAGCTCAAGAATGAACCTTGGTTCGAATTGCCGTCACCCATGAAAGGTGATCTTACCAGGCTAGATCAAACAAATTATTGCGTATTTCATTAAGGACCAGGCCACATTACCAACGACTGCCTAAAGTGGAAGCATTACCTTAAGAAGCTGACAAATGAGGGTCGATAGGATGAGTATCTTGATAAGTTAACGAAACAACCTACCCAAGCAGAAGAAGTCTCTATCACCCCTTGAACCCCGTTTAAGCTTTTCCAAATAAGTTCGAAGTCTCAAGCAGCTCGACGAACAAGGCCTCACAAGCCAAAGATTATCCAGTTTGTTATGCAAAACCTTCAAGCACAATTGATTTATTTATTTATTCTCAATGAATATTCAAGAAGTTACTTATAAGCCTGGCTTAACTGCTGTCCACAACAACTGCTAAAAACCATTTCTGGGTCTGCTCTCCAGTGCGAGAGGATAAACTAATTGCTCTCAAGTGCAAGAGCGTAAACTAATTCCCCGACACCCATATGGGTCTACTCTCCAGTGCGAGATGATAAACTAATTGCTCTAAACTAACTAATTCCCCGACACCCATATGGGTCTACTATCCAGTGCGAGAGGATAAACTAATTGCTCTTCAGTGCGAGAAGGTAAACCAATTCCCAGACACCCATATGGGTTTACTCTCCAGTGCGAGAGGGTAAACTAATTCCCCGACACCCATCTGGGTAAGCTTTCCAGTGCGAGAAGGCGATATAGCTTAAAAGATCGAATGCTTGAAGATCAACTAGGCAGCTAATGGTCAGAGGGCAACAGCCACTTTTGCACTTAACATTTCACTCATTCGACACTTCATCTTCAGCAGCTCCGATCTTGGCAGCTTTATCCTTGACTGCTCCATCTACGGCAGCTGAGAAATCAAACTCAAGCAGTTTTCTCATTTTTGGCAAACAGCCCAGACATGGCAGCCTAAACTGTTGCCCATGCCACGCCACTTCCTCGGCCTATGCCGAGCTAATCCTTGGCTTCAATCAAGCCAAGCAGAACAAGCAATGGCCCCTGCCACACTTCCTCATTGGCCCATGACAAGCCGACTTCTGGCCCTTGCTAGCCGACGTGCCGTACCACCCCGACGGCTGCCCCGTATTAGCACCTCCCAAGAAGAAGACAAGTAGAATTAAGCTTTCCTTACATCGGTGCGGCGCGAAGAAGACGAAGAAAGCAATGAAAGAGGGTCTTTTACACAGGCAAGTATAGAAGATTGCTAGGGAATGGGGAACAAATATTCTTTAAGCTTTCTCTCTCTTGTAGGGTAGAATAAATTGCTCTCCAAAGTTGATTTAACAACCCACTTAAGGTGGGCTTAAATAGGCTTTGAAAGAAATTTATTTCCCTTTCCTAGAAAGATCTAATTTCATATTAAAAAGTGAATCTACATCAAAATATGAAGCAATCCTAAAGCAAGAATATCTCTACACCTGCTACCCTTTCCTACGAGCAGCCCAACAGGTGTGGGGGCATTTGTGGAGCCAAAAATAATCAAGAGGTGACACGTGGATTTTTAGGTGAAGAGGACAAAATTGCCCTCGAGACACATTGCGTTTCCTACATGCGAGCAGTGGAGAATCATCCATCAACCGAGTCAAGAGTGCCCAAAATAGGTAACAAGTTCAAATTTATCTCATCCATCTTTACTCCATATCCTCTACAAGGAAATCATGACATAACCTCCCAAAACATTTCTTTTATTATGATAATTAGCCAATTAATATATTTATACCTAATTAATATATTAATTGCTAATTGAATCACCAAATAACACCCCAAAAAACACTTAAAGGCCGGCCACCTTTTCTCCAAAGGGGACCGGCCACACTCCCTTATAAAAGCCTTATTTTCTTCTCCAAAAGACACCTCCCATACTCTTGCAAAACTCCCAAAAACTCTCCAAATATTTTTCTTTCTAAATTCTAACTTTGGCATCGGAGGTTCTTCGGCCAAAGCCCCCCCAATTCATCGTGGGTATGTGAGGCTCTTGGTCTTGACCTAAGGTGTTAATTGTTTTGTAGGTGCAATTTTGTCAAAGAAAAAGAAGGCGGAAATTTGCATCCACAGAGGATATTGATGATTAGAATTTTGAGGAGGAGTACTATGATCATATGAGTTTTGAAAAGGAGTGTGATCATATGAGTTTTGAGGAGGATGATCATATAAGTTTTGAGGAGGATGAGGATACTCGTCGGGTTTTTGAGGAAAAAGATCTTCTCTATCATAATCATGTCCATTGTCTTGTTATTCCTGAACTTGATTAACATCATGACTTTGGTTTGAAGCTTTCAATTTCTTAGCCTTGTTAAGCTTCATATATACCCTACACAAAACCCAGTCATCAAGCTGCAAGAGAGAAAATATTACGTCAAACCTAAGTGTTGGGAGGTGAAGAAAGTTGAGGTTCCACCATAAAGCCCCTTCACTTGTGACGAATTTTCAAGCCTAACACGTGGACAACACAACGAGGTGAAGTGGAACACGCGTGGTTGTTTGGCTTCACACATAAAACAGCCTGCTCTGATACCATGAAGAAAGCTGAGGTTCCACCATAAAACCAATTGGCAATATGAGGAGTAGCCCAACCTCTTATAAGCCTATGCAATGTCTCTTCTCCCATCAATGTATGACTCATTCTCAACAGGAGGAACACAAAATTTTTCCAAGCAAAGAAGTTAAACTCAAATTTATTTTGATTGCCGATTTTGCCAATCCAAAAGGTCACCATGCACTCCTTTTTCTAAGTAAAATTTCTCTTGTATTTCGAATGCATGACGAATGTAAAGTGACAATAATAGCTCTTTTACTCTTGTCAAAGAAATAGTAGTAAAAATATCTAAATATATTCAAACCTTAATGTTATTTCTGTATGCCTTCTTGGGAGGAGCTTCAACGTTAAATTCATGCATCAACCAGTCAGACTTCTTTCCATTGGGAGACTTCCCCTCGTAGAAAACTAGTGATGTCTTAAAACCAACTTTAACATTTTTTAACATCACATCTTTTTTTACCCCAGTAACTTTCCAGTATCCATTCCCTGCTGCTCGATCTAGACGTGTCCCTTTCGGATACTTTTTATCCCTTGGTGTGAAAAAGTACCACATGTTATCTTCTTTCCCCATCACGCTTGTGTGTCGCTGCGCATGATCAACAAAATTGTACATGCTTACAAATTGTAAAAAAACAATAAAATTAACTCTGAGGTATTACAACCTAATATCAAACAAGAAATCTTGAGAAAAAGTTACCGTGTCTATCAAATCCAACAAGTGCAAAATCATTGATGTTAGTTAAACTATATATTGGACCGGCCTAAATTCAAGATATTGTAACAATTCAATCAGTACAACAAGTTATTGATGCTTTAGGGGGAAATCGAACTTAAAACTTTGATGTAGGGTAAATGATGTTAACCACTTGAGCTATAAGCCCTTGGAACCACTCTTATCTCTCAATTTCTTCTAGGGTTTCTACTGGTGGTTAGATGAGATATTACTTTTGCTTTATTGGTTTTTATTGTTCATATGAATATATATATGGGGGTCGGATCCATGACACTAGATTTTAATTGTTCATATGGGCTATAAGTCATAGTTAAAATTTTCAGATTTTAATTTTTAATGTATATTTGTTTAAATACTTAAAAGAAAATTAGGGCATGTTTGGTATTTGATTTAGATCCAATGTTTTTAACTCAAAAACAAGTTTTGAGTCATAAATTTAAGTTTTTGTTTGGTATTTGATTTGAATATAATTCTCAAAACCACAACTCAAAAATATTTGAAAACAAAGCTTATTTGTTGAAAACACAAAAAGTGTTTTTTTAGACTTGTTTTTTCCGGGATTCACCACTCCCCTTTGTCTCTATCTCTCTGTCTCTACACCATTCACTCCCGTCTCTCTCTCTCTCTCTCTCTCTCTCTCTCTCTCTCTCTCTTTCCTCTCTCTCTCTTAACCCCTCTCTCTTTCTCGATACTCTCTTCTCTTTTGCCTCTTCAATCTCTTCCCACTTGCATCCACCACTCTCCTTCTCTCTCTCTCTCTCTACACCACTCACTCCTGTCTCTCTCTCTTTCTTACCCCTCTCTCTCGATACCCTCTTCTCTATTGCCTCTTCAATCTCTTCCCACTTGCATCCACCATAGCCACCACCTTTATCCTTCTTCCTCTGGCCGAGATAAATCGATTGTAACAAATAGCTATTGATTTTGAAGGTTGTTGGATCTCAGATTTGAATCACCGACGTGACCAGCCTCGGTGTGTCAATGCGAGTTTGGAGGAAGGAGTCGGTAAATAGCAAAATGGGTTGCCAGGGAAGGGAGGGATGCAGTGGTCGGGAAATCGGTCTGGCCTGGGTGTTTGATTTTTCCTGTTTTGAATTAGTTTTGAGAAATTGCATACCAAACAAAGTTTTGAATTTAAAATTTTTAAATCAAAACATGTGTTTTAAAAAAAAAATCAAAATTTTGAATTCCATTCTCAAGTTAGATAGCAAACAGGCCCTTAATTGCCATGACAACCATTAAAAGTGGGCTAATCTAATGGTCTAAAATTTGTGTCAATTCTTGTGTAAAAAACATGGTGCCACAGATCCGCTCCCTATATATATATATACACTCTTTTTCAAGAGAGAGTCTCGTCTAGAACCTAGAACTGATCATGATAACATTCTTCTCAAGCACTATCATCTGATTCTACATACGTCAAGAAGCAAAATACACATCCAAAAACACATGCAGATACAAATAATTGCATATAATATAGGTTAATCAGGAAATCCTGACTGCATCCACACACATGCAATACGATACATTCCATCATAGAGTAGTGTAAAACAAACCCAAATACGTTAATATAGACTGAAAACGAAATAGTTATCAATGATTAAAAATTTAAAATAGACCTGTTAGTGCATCATGGCTGAATTTGTACAATTCAACTTCGTTAATAATATGCAGATGTAGCGGTAGATGTAGAATCTAAGAATACACAGTTTCTGAATATACCTCTTTCATTTCATTCAATGTTTATTAAATTACAATGGTACTTCAGTATACATATAAGCAATATACTACTCTCACAATTACAATTATGCCCTTGTCTAATCTACCAATTTACAAAAGGATTATAACAAACATCTAACTAACTTGATGACTCAATACTTGACTCTTTACACCCTCTTAAGTTGAACTTGGATGCATCCAAAGGTCCAAGAGAAAGCTTGGATTGCAAGTACAAGAACCTGGATTTAGACAAAGATTTAGTATGAATATCAGCTAATTGGTCCTAAGTGCACACATATTCGACTTTGAGAAGATTAGCCAGCACCAACTCTCGAATATAATGATAATCAAGTTCAACATGCTTGGTTCGAGCATAAGAAAACTGGATTTGAGGCAAGTGAAATTGCAGAAATATTATCACACCAGATATGAGGAACTCGAGGAAGATGAAAACCAATATCCTTGAACACTTTACATATCCAAGTTATTACGGCTGCTGTGCGAGTTAACGATCTGTACTCTGCTTCAGTGGAAGAGCGAGAAACAATTAGTTGCTTCTTAGCACTCCAGCTAATAAGATTGGATCTCAAAAATATACAATACCCACTAGTAGATCGTCTATCAAATATACAACCAGCCCAATCAATGTCAGAGTAAGCACTGAGATGAATATCACCTTTCTTGAACCACAAACCATGACTCACTATGCTTTAAGGAACCTGAGAATTCGTTTGGCTGTTTGGAGATGTGATTTTTGTGGAGCATGCATAAATTAACAGACCTGATTTACTGCAAAAGACAAACCAAGTCGTGCTTAAGTCAAGTATTGCAACACTCCTACAATTGACTGAGATGAATGATACATGGTTTAGCACCTTTCATATGTATCTTTTGAAGCAAGTCAAGAAGGTACTTGCTTTGATGTAAAAAGATGCCTTCAGAAGATCTTTGAACCTCAAGACCTAAGAAATAATGTAAGGGTCCTAAATCCTTCACATGAAAGACAATACCTAATTTCTAAATAAATTGTTGACAAGCTAAAGGATTAAGACTTGTGACAAGTATGTCATCGACATACACCAATACAATAACAAGAACATGTGATTTGATCATAAACAAAGAAGCATTAGATTGTGACTGATGGAATCCCAAAGACTGGATAACAGCAAATAGTTTGTCAAACCAGGCCCTAGAGGCTTGTTTCAAGTCATACAAGGATTTTCGAAGTTTTCAGACATGATTAGGGTAGTTGGGATCACTGAAACCTAGTGGTTATTGCATATAGACATCTTCTCGAAGATCCTTATGTAAAAAAACATTACTGATGTCCAATTGGTTGAGGAACCAATTGTATTGAGCTGCTAGAGAGAGAAGAATTTGAATTGTGACTAGCTTTGCTATTGGACTAAATATTTCCCTATAGTCCAAACTAGCTTGCTGATGAAAGCCTTTGGCAACAAGCTGAGCTTTATATCGATCAATAGTCCCATATGGATGCTTCTTAACTCGAAAAATCCACTTACAACTAACAATATTTTGATGAGGTTGAAAATTTACTAGAGACCAGGTACCTGTGAACTGTAAGGCATTGTACTTATCCTTTATAGCAGACCTCTAATGAGCATGTTTCGAAGCCTGAAGATAAGTGGTAGGGACAAAATCAACAGTTTCAGGCAAATGATGTTTGGTAGTTGAGTAGGCATTAGGTTTAGATATTCCAACCTTAGACCGTGTGATCATATAAATATTAGTTGCTGCAGGTAATTGAGATACTATAGGTTGAGAAACTGTAGGTGGTGTAGAAGAAATATTAGCATCCAAAGTGGCAGGTTATGAAACTGAAGATATAGGGAGAACAGACTGTGGAACTGGGGCATTAGTGGCATGAGGTATAGTAAATTGCAGAGTAACATTGGGGTTCACTTGTGAAGAGCCATTAGAAGAACTTGGTGTAACAGTAGAGGTAGGTGATAAAGAATGAAATGTAAAATTAGTCTCATCAAATAACATATGCCTTAAGATGTAAATTCTCTATGTAACTAGATCAAGACACCAATACCCTTTGTGTTGAAGGCTATACCCTAAAAATACACAGTGTTTACTCTTACCGTCCAACTTGGATGTAGTATAAGGCTTGAGCCAAGGAAAACATCCACAACCAAAAATTTTGAGCCGAGAGTAACCTGGAGGTGTACGAAAAAGAAGTTCCCAAGGAGATTGCAATAAGTCACCAATGGGAAGCCTATTAATCAGATAAGTAGCAGTGGGAAATGCTTCAACCCAAACCACATGAGGGACTTTAGATGCAACCAATAGTGTTCTTCCAGTTTCAAACAAGTGACAGTGCTTCCTTTCAACACATCCATTTTGCTTAGGAGTATGAAGGCAACTAAATTGTTGCAAAATGCCATAAAGTTTAAGAAAATTCTGAAACCGATGACTAGTAAACTCACCCCCTGAATCAAAGCGAACAATTTTTATTTTATTACCAAAAATGTTTTCTACATAAGTCTTGTACTCCACAAATGTTGAAAATACAAAAGACTTAGACTTTAGAGGAAAATACCAGATATGCTTGTTGTAATCATCAACAATAAGCAAGTAATACCTATAGCCACTTACTGAAACAACAGGAGATGGCCCCCCATACATCACAATGCAACAATTCAAGACTTCTAGTAGACACAGAGTGAGGAGCAGCAAATGAAAGCTTGTGATTCTTTGCGATAGTACAATCATTGTAGAAGAAGTCCATATAGGGTTTGCCTTGGACAACAACCTTATTTGTAGATAGAACTTTATGAAAAATAACAGAAGAGGGATGACCAAGCCTGTTGTGCCAGATTTTAACATTGGCAAGAGTACTTACTAGTGCAGCATGAGTAAAAGGAGTAGTTTTGCAAAAGGAAGATGAACTTTGAAGAGGAAAGAATCCATCTTTAACTTGTCTCCGCAAAAGCGTTCTCCCCGTAAAACGATCATTGACAGAGGATCCATGAATGCCAAGAGTTAATGAGCAATCATTATTGTTGATAAATTGATAGGCGGAAAGTAGACTATGTTGCATTTGGGGCACATGAAGAACATTTTGCAATTTAAAGGAATAAGCAGGAGTATGCAAAATAGAAATGCCAACATGATCTATAGATAGACCTTTACCATCTCCAATGTACACCTTGTCTTCACCATGGTAGGGAGTATGAGACCATATATTAGATATATCATTGGTAATATGGGATGTAGCACTCGAGTCAATGAGCCAAGAAGTTGATGGCTTGGCAGTGTAATGGGCACATATAGCAGCAAGTTTAGCCTAAGAAACCTTGCCTAAGATATCTGGATTCATTCGATTGAAGCAATCAATAGCTTCATGGTTGGTAGACCCACATATTTGACAAGGAGTTTTGTGACCAGAAGAAAAAGAACCACGATGGAATCCAGAGTTATAATTGCCACAATTATAACCTTGAAAACCTCGATTATTACCACGATTGTGCCTGCCTCGATTAGAATTATACCGAAATGAGTGTTGAAGTGGCTGAGTGCCATGATTTTGAGTAGCAAGAGCTTGTGGTGGTGTAGGAAGTAGTTGCAATTGGATTTACACAGAGAACTGTTGAAAAGGCTCAGAAGATGTGGTTTTCTTGCGACGCGCCATGGATAACTCCTTAGTAAGTAACAAGCCATGTAATTCATCCAAGGAAGTGGACGAAAGATGAAGCAAGATTGAATTAGTGAATGATTCAAATTCATTAGGGAGGCCTGCAAGAGTTGCTGCAATAAGATCGCGATCAATAATAGATGCTCCAGCAGCAGTGAGAGAATTATAGATTTTCTTGATTTGCTGAAGGTAATTGGACATTGACTGAGAGCCTTTCTGAATATTCTGAAGTCGCAAACACAATTGATGAATATGCCTATCCGAGACACCACCAAATCGTTGCTCAAGTTTGAGCCAGAGATCACGAGCAGATGAGACACCAATAGGAACAGAATGACTTCCTCAGAGTGAGTCGAATTGAACCAGATGAGCATATTTTGGTCCTTCTCATATCAGTGCTCAAAGGCAGGATTATCCAGCAGAAAGAGCGATGGACAAGGCTTAATGCCATCAACTTTACCAAGGAGCTTGTAACGACGAAGGATCGGTGCAAATAAAGCACGCCATGATAAATAATTTGATCGCTGGAGCATGATCCGAACATGCTTCCGATATTTTGGATTGTGAGAGAAGCATAGGATTGAGAGAAATTAGGGTTTGAAGGAGAAAAATTAGGGTTTAGAGCATGCACCGACTCAATCGGAGAAGAGGGTTCAGACGGAGACACCATCAAGATTCAAGATTAACAAGCCAGAAATTTGAATCGTAGTATAACAAGTACTCAATCAACACACCGGAGAAGAAGATCAGAGAGGAGCGGAAGATTAGAGAAGAAGGATTCAGCAGGATCAAAGAAGCCATGAGGCGGTTGGCGATGGTACCATGTAGAATCTAAGAATACACAGTTTCAGAATATAACTCTTTCATTTCATTCAATGTTTATTAAATTACAATGGTGCTTCAGTATATATATAAAAGCAATATACTACTCTCACAATTACAGTATGCCCTTGTTTAATCTACCAATTTACAAAAGGATTGTAACAAACATCTAACTAACTTGATGACTCAATACTTGACTCTTTAGTAGATTCGCGATTTTCCACCTCAAGTAGTAAGCCACAAGTTCTTCATCCAAGGGTTTGAAACAATACCCCGACAGGATTGAGTTGAAGAAAGAATCATAGTTGCCGTTGTGTCCGTCGTGGAGATCACTGCCATTGTTGGTCAAAAGAACAGCTCTGCTACTTCTTATGTTATGATTATTATTCTCCATTGTTTGTTAGAGGGATGCTCCGGTTTTGATGCTCTTGGGACTCATTGGAAACGTAGTTGAAACTTAAAGATATTGTTAACAACTAAAAATATGTATAAAATAAAAGAAATTAAATAAAACAAACTTAAAGTAGAGTTTGAGTTGGATTTGTTCACTATTTTTCTGTAGCCGGTGATATTATCATTAATCTTAAATTGAGTCGACCTTGATAATTCTTTTGGATAATCACGATTATCCCTTATTCTTATTGATTAATAATTATTATTTATTTTTATTTTGGCAGTATTTTCACGTGGTGCAATTTCACCAGTCAAAAAGTCAAGAAAAAGAAGTAAAAAACCATCTACCCGGAAAGAAATTAAGCAGTATGGACAAAATTTTAACTTTGAAAAATCTTATGCAGCCTTTTTTCTTTTTTTGGGAAAATGGGTTTCTTTATTACTAAAACACAACATAATTACATAACAAAGGCCCAAATACATAAACCACAAAAGCAAAAGAAGGACCTCCGTTGTAACCCAATAGCCCAAAACAGAAGCACACAAACAAACCCTAACGGCTTTCTCCATGCGCCGTAGCCGAAAACGCCGCAACAGCACAACGAGCACGAGTCTCCACAGCCAACACCTGCCAGGAGCCCAGCCAAATGGCACCTAAGAGATGGAAAGAAAATAAAGTTCGTCCTCCGTCAGATAGCAAACCGTAGATCGCAACCACCAAGTTATAGAAACCGAAGAAGCTTGTGGGATTTCCACAAGCAACACTGCCAAAGAAGGCAAACAGGGAGAAGGTGGTGGTGTGACCACCCGAGCGGGTGAAGACACCGGAACTCTACCCACCTTCTCGGTGAAAGGCCGCAACAGATCGCAGGTAAAAATGGTTGCAGATAGGAGCGAAGAGGGAATCCATGGAAGACAAACGAACATGCAAAAGAAGGTATGGTTGGGGGGGGGGGGGACATGCAGATGGGTGGGTGGGTGGATGGGGAGATGTTGATTGGTTGAAGGGGAAAAGAAATCAGATCTGAGGGCTGGAAAGCTCAGTGGCAAGTAGGGGTGGAAAAGCAAGAAAAACAAGGAGGAAACTGGGATAACCACCAAAGAACCAAAAAGGAGAGGCTGCCACGGACCCTACCGGTGGCTAGAGGAGGAAATTGAGGTTCTTTGCTACTCTCACGCACGGGGAGAAAAACTCTCACTCACGGAGAGGAAGACTTTCACTTACGGAGAGAAGTCACTACACACTTTAATCTCATGCAGTTTTTGCATGGGTTGAGACTTAGAAGAAATCTCACATGGGTAAAACCTCGTTTTAGCTCCTTGGAAAATAAATTTTTAATGTGGCACGATTCGAATCGAAAAAGAATGACTACCGGTGAAAGATCAGATGTATATTATTTTTACATTACGATACAAAACTATTGATGACATATGTATAATTTAGTAAGTGACCTTTTACCACAGTGGTGGAAAGATGTTGAGCATTTGCATGATGGCGTGGGTTCAAATCCCGTCGGTGATTAATCTAACAAAATCTATCGTTTGATAGAAAAAAAAAGAAAAAAACTCATGCATAATTTAGTGTAGAATAAATGAACTTAGGCAGAAATTTTAGGTAACGTCTTTCATGGATCGCTCTTTTATGTCATGAAATCCTAGAGCATGATGAGAATGATGAGCAAGATTGCACTCTAAGGAATAAAGTATAATTAAACTGTTTTATATGATAATTTTTTTTTTGTTTTTCTTTAATTTTACTTATTTTAGTTATTATGGTTTTTTATGAAAACATATTTTAGAAAATAAAAAACTTATTAACCATCTATAGTCCCGCTACGCTAAGTGGTTTTTTTTTTTTAAATCCTAATGGAAGAAGAGCAATTTTGGGATTATAAAAACTTCATCTTTTTGTACTCTCTTTATATATATAGATATAGCACACTTATAAATAATACCTCATTGATAAGAGACTTGTAACTCAGCTAGTTGTTCGATTTTTACTTTTTCAATATCGCTTATATAAAAAACGATATCCCCACAAAAAAGTATAATTGAAGTAAGAAAACTAGTAGAGCAGGATTTAGACATTTACTAGTAGAGTATCAAAATTATTTCCCAACATGATACCAAAAATTCTTCAAATGCACATAGAAAAATCACTTGCATTGATAGGTAAAACCTAAACAAAATAAACAGTGGCATAACAATCACTAAGCGAAGACTTCCCAACTTAATCTCTAACCCCAATAACTAAACACGATTGGGAACAAAATTGTGCTTTTAAAAATTCCAGCTTTCCGATGACACAGAAGCACGTCGCATAGCCTTTGGACATCAAATATTTTCTAGCCTCCATCATATCCGTTTACACCCTACAGTAAGTTGCTGGCTCCCTTCTTCAACATAATTCATAAGGTATTCACTCACGGCATATTGCAGTTCGGAAGATGTCGATTACAATAGAATTTTCACTGTCATTAGGACTGTAACGGATGTGAAGTCCGTAATGAAGCAATTGAACTGTTGCACAAACTTTCTTAGTCTTTAGACAGACTACCTTAGAAGCTTATCTCACGTCTTTCAGCGAAAAACTTCCCCGTTACTGCCAGGTCTGGAAGCAAGGCAAGCCAAACTGCAGTGTCAGCCCCTGCTTCAACTGAAATATTCCCAGCATAACCTGTCATAGCAGTCTTCACCCAACCTGGGCAGTAACAGTTGATATAAATTTTCTGGCCTTCTGGTCTGTCGGATAGCATCTTTGCCATCAGCCTGGTGTAAGTGTTGACTGCAAGTTTTGATACCGAGTAGTCAGTGAACGTTTTAGGCCACCCCCCGGATTCCCAAGTGCCATCTTGTACTTGTTGTAGAAAACTGGAAACTGTTTGATCAATCAGTTCCTCAGTGATTGTGTCCAAATTGCTAAATTTCTCTCTCAAACACACATCTTCAATTTTCTGTCAAGAAAAAAAATGATTAGATCGATAGCAAAGCTGTGCAAGTGCATAAGGTCGGGGAAAGATGAACAAGTTTCGTTAAGCTTCTGATATATTCTCAAAAGATATATAGCATCAAATGATATCATGCAATGGAGATTCCCAGCACGCTAATGATATCCCTCAGGGAGAAATCAGAGTTGATTAGAAAACCCGACGGCAGCTGGAAATCTAGCAAGCCTCTCAGAGATGCTTCATCTAGCAGCTAGACACTTACTTTCCTGACCTGTTCCGGCACCAAATCCACCTCATATCATTCACCCATGGTTTCTCAACACTGTTCCTCAATCCAGCAGCATAACCTGGGCGAACTATGATGCCTCCTAGGAATTTGATGCCATTGGGTCAAACATAAAGGCAGGTTCTCAAACTTCTGGTCAAATTTTGGTCAAAGGGGTAACACTCTGCTAGCACTCAGATGAGCACAAACCCTCTTCTTAGCTTCTATAACCTAAATTGGTTATTTTGAAATCCATCAAGTTTTGGCCTTTTAGAAAACACAACTTATTTCTTTTCAAGCATGCAACCAAAGATAACTGCCCCATGAAAAGTAGCGATCTAGCTCATCCCTGAGCACAACATTCTCCAATTTCCCTACCCGCAACATTCATGGACATACATAAAAAGGATGAATTTTTTATGAATACAAAATAAAAGATGAAAGAAACCAAGTTACTTACACTCCGCTTGCCATTTATTCTACCCAATCTTGAGCTCACATTAACAATACGAGCTCCAGCAGCTGAAGGTTTCATCAAGGGGATCATTGCTTGAATCATATTTTTGGTGCCATAATAATTTGTAGTAATAACCTGAGAGGCATACTCGACAGTATTATCAAAACCCTGATTGAAATTAACAGCTGCATTATTTATCTGCAAGATTGAAAGGGGAGCAAAATAATTGCATAAAATTAGAACCCATATGGAAAATGGCAAAGTACAGCTGGGAATGGAATGAAACAGTTTATCTTCAAAGCCCAAAATCTGATCAACTCACCAGAATATCCAACCCACCATAGTTTTGTTTCAACCAGTCACAAAACTCGGTGATGGACGCGGTGTCTAACACATCGAGCTGGTGACAAAACACATTGAAACCACCTTCTTGGAAGACCTTAGCCGCTTCAAGCCCCACACTGTGATCTCTGGATGTGAGTATAACAGTTACCCCTTGTGCCGCAAGCTGCTTCGAAATCTCAAACCCAATCCCCCTGTTACCCCCAGTCACCACCGCAACGGTCTCTGCTGACCACCACCTATACAGTCACACACATGTATGCCCAAATACACAAATCACAATTGGGTTGATCGTTTTGTTGTTCTTAATTCATGAACATGAAGAAATTGCAAAACTAACAAAGATCACAACAGCTAGAGGCTAAATTAAGATCATGCATTCCACCATGCACAAAATCACAAATGTGTTTTCTTTTTCTTTCTTTTTTTTTTGTGTATGTTCAATTCACAAACATGAAGAAATTGCAAAACTTGCAAAAATCATAAACATTCAATGCACAAATAACAAATCACAACTGGTTTTTTTGGTCAGTTCTGTTTTCAATTACGAACACGAAAAAATTGCAAAAATAACAAAGATAACAACAGCTAGAGTCATCATTTTTTACTCTATCAGAAATGGAAATGTGAGGAAAATTAAACGAGCAAGGTAAGAGCAAACCAACCTCTGGTGATCGGAATAAGGAATGGTTCTGAGGAGGGAGATTTCTTGAAGTCTCTTTTCTTTTCTTTCTTTGGCTCTTTCAGATTTTTCCATGTCTGCTCTGC
The DNA here is from genome assembly GCF_042453785.1 of Malus domestica. Lineage (NCBI taxonomy): Eukaryota > Viridiplantae > Streptophyta > Magnoliopsida > Rosales > Rosaceae > Malus > Malus domestica. The sequence goes on along the minus strand of NC_091674.1, from coordinate 23,204,209 downwards.
GCTCTGCGTCTTGAGAGAGAGAGAGAGAGAGAGAGAGAGAGAGAGAGATAGAGAGAGAGATAGAGAGAGATAGAGAGTGAGAGAGCGTATGTTTTGGTTAGTTTAGCGTCGTTGGAACAGTTTTATCACAGCCGCCGCGGCTCTAGGAGCGACAGGACTCCGTCATTTGCCACGTTGTTGGTTTTGGTCAAGTGCCTGGCCGTTGTTCCTTCGTCAAAACTCCCGCCATAATTTCGGATCCTTTCTCTCCTCCTAACCATTGCTTCCCATGCAATGGACTTCCAGAACTTGCGATGTGTTGGCCCGACCCAAAGGCTTACAGCCGGATCGGGTTGCGTTGGGCCGACTTGATTTTAATACAATACAATACAATACTTACCTCGTTCCTTTTTCCTTTGACGTAACATTATTTTATAGTTAGCAAAAAAGATTTTTTTTAAAGGTATGTTTAGATAAATTTATTTAACTTAAAAATCGTTTAGTCATTAAAATGTGTCGAATAAATTGACAGTTCTGGTAACATCTAGCATTCTCATGATAAATGGTTAATATGTTTTTTTATTCATATGGATGACTAAACAGCCTAGAATGAATTTTTCTAAAAATAATTTTTAGATGATGATAACGAGAATGTCAGTTTTGATTATGATTGTTATACAATGGTAAATTAAAAAGGGGAGATAATGTGGGGTGCTTAAGAGACGTCAGATTTAATTATGAAATTGGTTTAAAATTACTTTGTACAAAAATTTACAATTAAAAAGTGTATTCAGTCAGTATGTCATTAGTATTCGGTTAGTATCTTGTCATTGTTGGATATCTCGACAGTATTATCATATGTCATCACTACTTGCTCAATATGTCGTCAGTTTTAGCGATTGAGTTGTTTTATGGAAGTAGCATTTTGAGATTCAGAATCCTCTTTTCTGTCAAGGGAGGGGCCACTAGGGTACCAGAGTGGTCACGGGCCCATCCTCCCATCCTGATTACAGTGTAAGAAATTTACCGGTAGTTCTAAGCCTACAGTTGTTGTGAAACATGAGGAAGAAGATAAATTGTCCTCATAAAGAAGTTGACTCCAACCACATTGTTATCTTCAAATTCTAACAATTTTGTTGTTTTGTATTTGTAGTTTAATGAAACGAGGAGTTTGTAAACCAGGGTTCTAAAACAAATTTTAATATTATTTCTAAAGCAACCTAATCATATATTATTTGTAGACTTCCTTTTTGCCCTCTTCTATCAAACTAGGCAAACCTGAATAATTTTGTATGTTCTTTTTATTTTTTATATTTTTTTAGTAGTTACCCTCCTCTCTGCCTCCTATTAAGTTGTATTGTGCAATTCTTTTGATTCTCTCTATTGAATTTAATGGGTCTTTTAGTTTTGTGAAAATTACTTCAATTACTCATGTTATAAGTTAAAAAAAAAAATCCATGCGTTTATGAAAGGCCCTCACTCACATAAAATTCTGACTCTGTCATTATTCTTTTGTCACCCATCCCACCATCCCTTCCTCCATCGCCTCCTCCATTCGACATTGCATTTGCAAAATCATAGTCAAACTTACTAGCACAATAATTTCCCAACTTTTATATCCATGAGTTGTCATCGCTTCCGATCGATCCCATTTCCAAACTCCATATGAGTGACTAAGAGGCTGTTTGATAACACATTTGCTTCTAGTTTTTAATTCTAATTTTTTTTTTCATTTTCTCTGAAACTTGTTTGGTAGCTATTTTCAGTATAAACCAAAACTTAAACATTGAAAGTCAAATTTTAAAAGGGAAATTTTATTTGAACCCATATAACCTCTTTCTACACCCAACTTACTCTCTACATCTATATTATTTTTAATTAAAGGTTTAATATCTTTTTAAACCCAAATTTACTACCTAAACTACCCACATAAACCCAATTCAAAATATATATTTATCTTTACACCCATTCCTTACCAATTTTCTTGGTGAACTTGGACTTCGCAAGCTTCTTGATCACCATACTTTGGGGGTTTGCTATTAGAAGATGATAGATCAGAAGAAAGAATAAAACATAAGCTCATGATCAAACAAAAATATGAACTATATCAAACAGAACTAGTCTACCATAATGTCATACCTTGAGACCCTTTCTATCTACATTTTTCTGGACCTCTTCAAGCATTGTGATCCCACCAGTATCGATGCTTCCAACAGCTGTAATTTGATTTTAATTTTAGCATTAGACTCGTAGTAAAGCTTAGTGGCAGATATCGTAAAGGTTTAATTTATGACCGTTGCAGATTGATCACTTATTGCCAATATCTATTATAACATAGTGTAAGCTTGTTTCTCCCATTTTATCTTGCATTCCTTCTCATGTACCACTTTGAGATCATGTGAACCAGATTTTGAGCATAGATTAAATATCTATCTCGCTGACTACTTTGTTTTCATATATCGATATCTAACTTGTATTTTATTACCTTTCCCTTAAATAGTTTGCATTAGGAAAAGTAGATATTGGTGCATCAATTTGAAGAATAAGAACTCGTGGAATATTATTCACAACGTATGGTCAATGCTTCTACAAATCGAAGATGGGGTCTCATCACCGGACAACGAGGATACTTGACTTCTCCTTTCCTCACCACGGCATTCAAGGTCATGGCTCCTCTGTTTGTTGTTTATCCAATGCATTTGGCTTCTATTGGAATCGTTCTTTTGTCAAGTTTGAAGATTAAGCTGTACTTCCTCAAGATGAAATAGATATTGAGCTTTATATGCTCGGAAAGTTCTGGATGTCTAGTTTATGAAGAATTTTATGGTTCTTGACTTTCGATTTTTCTAAAAGATGTTATTGCTATTTTTTTGTGCGGACAACTCATAATGAAGATTTCTTGCGAATAAATGGCTTAGATAAATGTTGATTAATTGCGTGATGAAAGTAGGATAAACATTGCGTGATAGTAGAATTCGATTATTTGGGATGTGGGTTTATTGATAAATTTTGGTTTTATTGTTAATTTCATCTTGTATTTGGTGGTAATTATGCACTAGGGTAAAAAAACTATTCACAATTAAAATTTAAGTTGGGTGTAGAAAGAGGTTATATGGGTTTAAATAAACTTTCTCATTTTAAAAACTCAAGAAACTAACTTTCATTTTTTGATTTTCGATTTTCAGTTTTCAAACGAAAGATGTTACCAAACGAGTTTTCAATTGAAAACCAAATAATTACCAAACAACCCTAAACTGAAACAGACCTCTTTAAAATTTTAAACTATCATGCCTACAATCCCTTCGAGATTAGATCGACTTTTCTAACATTTTGCCAAGAAATTATAAACATGTGGTAATTGACTAGTTTTGTAATCAAAACTCAAAAGATAACCGCAGCTAGCTAGCTCACTGTTGGGTTGTAATTTGTGAATGGGTTGTTTTCACGCATTGTACCATAGAGTCAATATCGATATTAAACCTTTTGATCAATCATAAGGCTATGAACATTTGAAGAATTATTAATTCTAAGAACTAATTACATGATCAATTCATAGATGTAGATTTCGTACTTATATGAATCCTCAGAGATAATGTGTTTGTGGGTCAATTTTCTGTATATTGATTGTCTCCGTAATGAGTTTTTTATATTGCAATTTACAGAACTAATATCTAAAGACCATTTAATTACAGCTGCTAATATTCACTTAACAACATTTACTGTGAGTAGCAACTAATGTTGACTATATATCAATGTTGTTGACAGATAGCAACTATTGTTGAAATCTGCTATATACATATATTGTTTGAATCTTTAACAGCAGCTCTTTTTGACATTAAAATCTTACTATCAAAATGGAAAAACTTGGACAAAAAGAAAAAATTGACTTTGAAAAAATCTTTCTTGTTCACCAAACCATCGTAATGAATCGAATATTGAATAATACGCAGTCGATCCCACCGTACGTAACTCCGGCAATCCTTCACCCCTCATTATAGCGGCTTTGAGTACGACTTGCAATCTTTTACTCCGATAGGTTTGAATGTTTGATTAAGGATGGGCAATGGTTATGACGGACGGGTAACTGCGGTTAATTTATCCATAACCGTTTATGCTCATACCCGCATAACCATTTACCCGTTGGGTAATTGCCTAAACGGTTATACCCATACCCATAACCGTTTATAAACGGTTAACCATACCCATAACCACATACCCATTTAACCGTAACAGTTTAATACCCGTTTACCCATTTATCCTTTTTAACCCGTTTATCTTTTTTTTTTACCATTACCCCTTTTTCACCCGTCTACATGTTTTTTAACAACTTGAAAATTAAAAAAAAATTGTCATTTTTTTTTACAATTAAACACCATTATAGGTACATTTATCATACATTTCCATATTTTAATTTTTTAAGTCCTTATATCATTCCAATAATTGAAATAATAGTTTACGGACGATATTTTTAACTATTACCAATGAAGGTAAATATAATATTTGCTAAGTATTATTTGGTTACACAAATTGTTTAGAAGACATTTCTGTCAAAGCATTTCTTTCAATTTCACGATTACCCGCAAGGAATTTAAATTAATTTGACTAATTCCTTGATGATGAGAATCATCATTCCTGTAGTAGTGTTATTGAGAGAAGGACCGATGAATTCCTTGCTAATTTATTGGGTGCGAAGTATTGTTAGATCGAGAACATGGTTTGTGTTAGTTTTACATATATAAAATAAATGGGTAAACAATTACCCGTTTATAATCGCGGTTAATACCCATAACCGCCCATTTAAATTTCGCGGGTAAACGGTTATACCCATAACGGTTTATTTATCTACACGGTTACCTATAACCGTAACCGTTTAATTTAAATGGACGGTAACCACGGTTATCCATAACCAATGGATATTTGCCCATCCCTATGTTTGATCCAAATTGAATAAACTTAAGATGAGACTAAATGCAGTCATACTTTCTTAGGTAGTTCCCTTAATTAGCATCATCATGGCTGAGGGCTGACTACTAATCTAGACCCTTATACCATTATTTGGCTTGTGCAGGAAGAAATTAACCCATCTGTCCAATTCCTGAAGTGGCAGTAAAGGCGGCGATAAGCCTCCATGGAATGGTCTAAGATTGCCCGTAAGTTCAATTCCTGGGGTGGGATGACCGAGGACAAGTAAACCGTACACATTGATAAAATAGTTGAATATCAGAGTACGCAACAAACATGACTAACAAAAATAATAGAAATATTATTAAACAAATGAGAATGCCGGAAAGGCTACAAAAAAACCTAAGAGACTACATTGTGAATAACTTATTATTCTATAAAGTTACAAAGTATCATATATATAGAAAACTAACTTAATCCTAATAGACAAGGAAATAAAATCCTAATACTAACGGGCTAAGCCCAAAATACCAAACATTAAAATAAATCTAAATAATAATATTTTCCAACAACCCCGTCAAACTCATGACGGTACACGACATGGGTTTGCCAAAGTAGACGTGGATGCATGATTCCAAATTCCAGTGCCGATGCCGATGCAAGACTCCAAATTCCAATGCCAATGCGCCAATGCCGATGCCAATGTCAATGCCAATGCGCCAATGCCGATGCCAATGTCAATGCCAATACCAATACCAATGCCAATATCAATACCAATACCAATGCCAATATCAATACCAATACCAATACCAATATCAAAATCAATACCAACTTCCAAACAAACAATAAAAAAAAAAATCCAACCAAACATACCATATTTCTTTCTGCCCATGTGGGTCTTCAAACAAAAAACCAACGTTTTTTGTCTTTATTCTTTTCTACCTTTTTTTTCCTATTTTTTTTCCTTCAAACATCACGTCTTCTTTCTTTTTTTTTCTTCTTTTTTTCTTATTCCTTTTTCTCTGCCCTTCTTCAATTCATGCAAAAACAGCACACGTGCAGATACGAAACAGATGCAGGTTTACAGGACTTCAAGGGAAAACGTGAAACAGCACGAGCGGTGATGCATATCAGGTACCGATGCAATTTCGAACGGTAGCAGAGGACGATGACATGACGCAGCAAACTGATTTTTTTTTTTAAACTAATATCAAACAAACAACATGGATACCTATCAAGAACAGATTAAATCCCGAAAGATCTAATCTGCTCTGATACCAAGTTGAACATCAGAGTACGCAACGAATAAGACTAACAAGAATAATAAAAATATTATTAAACAAACGAGAATGCCAGAACGGCTACAAAAAAACCTAAGAGAGCCCATGCCAATGCGCTAATGCCGATAACAACAACAACAACAACAACAACAACAAAGCCTTTTCCCACTAAGTGGGGTCGGCTATATGAATCCTAGAACGCCATTGCGCTCGGTTTTGTGTCATGTCCTCCGTTAGATCCAAGTACTCTAAGTCTTTTCTTAGAGTCTCTTCCAAAGTTTTCCTAGGTCTTCCTCTACCCCTTCGGCCCTGAACCTCTGTCCCGTAGTCACATCTTCGAATCGGAGCGTCAGTAGGCCTTCTTTGCACATGTCCAAATCACCGGAACCGATTTTCTCTCATCTTTCCTTCAATTTCGGCTACTCCTACTTTACCTCGGATATCCTCATTCCCAATCTTATCCTTTCTCGTGTGCCCACACATCCCACGAAGCAGTCTCTTCCTCTACCCCTTCCGCCTATGTTTTACATGGCCGGTCCCAAGCCCGGATAAAGGAGGAGGGGGAGGGCGTCAGGTAGTCGACAGCCGGCACTCCATGATCACGTCGAATCCTTATGAAAATGAATCCAGAACAATGCGCTAATGCCGATACCAATACTAATACCAATACCAATACCAATGCCGATGCCAATGCGAATGCGAATATCAATATCAATACCAATATCAAAATCAATACCAACTTCCAAACAAACAATAAAAAAAAAAAATCCAACCAAACATACCATATTTCTTTCTGCCCGTGTGGGTCTTCAAACAAAAACCCAACATTTTTTGTCTTTATTCTTTTCTACCTTTTTTTCCCCTTTATTTTTTTCCTATTTTTTTTCCTTCAAACATCACGTTTTCTTTCTTTCTTTTTTCTTATTCCTTTTTCTCTGCCCTTCTTCAATTCATGCAAAAACAACACACGTGCAGATACGAAACAAATGCAGGTTTACAGGACTTCAAGGGAAAACGTGAAACAACACGAGCGGTGATGTAGATTAGGTGCCGATGCAATTTCGAACGGTAGCAAAGGACGATTGACATGACGCAGCAAACTGATTTTTTTTTTTTTTTTCAAAACTAATATCAAACAAACAACATGGATACCTATCAAGAACAGATTAAATCCCGAAAGATCCAACCTGCTCTGATACCAAGTTGAATATCAGAGTGCGCAATGAATAAGAGTAACAAGAATAATAAAAATATTATTAAACAAACGAGAATGCCTGAACGGCTACAAAAAAACCTAAGAGACTACATTGTGAATAACTTATTATTCTATAGAGTTACAAAGTACCATATATATAGAAAACTAACATAACCCTAATAGGCAAGGAAATGAAACCCTAATACTAAAGGGCTAAGCCCAAAATACCAAACATTAAAATAAATCTAAATAATAATATTTTCCAACAAAAACATGTCAATTCCAGATTCCAGGCAATTTCTCAAGTTTTATTTTCTTCATTTGTGTCTGACATACTTACAAATAAGTATATATATAGGATAGGATGGATAGGTAATGGATTCATATCTAACACGGTGCTCATCTTCAACTCATACTCTTTCGGTGGTTGAGTGCTTCCTCTTCCAGCAACATCCATTTCGGAGTACTCTCTCTACTTTTATCCTTTTTATTTTCATCATTCTTTCAATTCTTATGGGGTTTGTAGATTCAATCAAGGTGGAAAAGAGTTTATAACAATTACATTGTCTTGGTTTTTTATTTTTTGAGGTGTTTTACTTATATCTTTTCTTATATCCACAATGTTACTCCAGACAAACAAAACTGATCGAATATATTAGAACGTATAAAAAAAAATATATTAGAACGTATGTAATTATATCTGTAATTATATCTGAAATCCGCCTATATTAGAACGTATGTAAATGAGGGAATAATTTCCCTCACCACTCTATTTATAACCGTTGAATGAATTTAAATTTTGAGATCTGTGTAGTAGATAAATACAAATCTCAAAATTTAAACTCGTTCAATAGTAATATGTAGGGTAGTGAGCATTACCATCACTTGAGGGTGGTGAGAAAAAATGTACCCATGTAAATGATGAGATCGGTTTTTTGTGTTTATAGTCCCTGTATCTATTTGGAAATCTTTTCCCCCATTCAGAAAGCCCTTCAAACTTGTTTTTTAGCTATACTTTTTTGTTTCTTGCGTGTTTTGAATTTGTGATGAATGTAAACATTAATGTCGTCATACATGTTATTTTATTATCTTACGCTTCGTAATATTATTTTGTAATTTCTGATAGTTTATAAATTGATTAATTGACATTAAAAATAAGAGATGAATAATACTTTCTTTATTCATAATTAAGTGAAAAGTTCTCAAATCTCGCTAATATGGTATTATTTTAGCATACAAAAGTCATAATTTGAGTCATTTATCATTGTTTAAAGATATTTCTAGAAAAATTCATTTGAGTTAGAGTTTCTTTAGTTATTTATATGAATAAAAGAAATCAATAGTTTACCACAAGAATGCTACTTTGTTATTAGAACCATTGATTTTTTTTGACATATATGGATGACAATGGTATCTAAATTGAATGATTTTTTAGAGATGGTCTAAAATTCTAATGAAAAGAATAAACGGTTTCGTTTATGTATTTATACAATGAAATGATATCACGTTCGTGAAGGAAGACCTTTCTCTTATAAGTATTATCCGTAAGAGATTTCATGAGCTTTTTGTGCGAGTATTTTTTCTAAGAGATTACTACTTCATTATTAGCAGGAAAATGGCACGCTGTTTTCAAGGTTGGGTATTTTTGTTAGCCGCGCTAGTATTGGCATTAAGCACTCCATGTTCACATGCACATCTGAAACACAAGAAATTTAAGACCAAGACTGGCGTCTACCTCTCCCCTAAGTTTGTATTGGAACCAGGATTAAGTTCCAGCAAATACTTTTACAACGTTCACTTCCCAAAAGGTCACATTGCCCTAAAGAGTTTCAATGCTGAAGTAATTGATGAAGAAGGGAATTCCAGTCCTCTTCATGAAGTCTACCTCCATCACTGGATTGTTGAAAGATATTATGCTCGGATAGGTTACGTGGAGCCAGAGCAGCAGCTTCCCCTGCAGCTCTCGGAATCGGATGTTATATGGTTGAGGAACAGTGGGATGTGCCAGAATGGTGCTCTTGGACAATATTTCGGACTCGGATCCGAAACACGAAAAACAGCCACAGACGTTCCAGGTCATTATGGAATCGAAGTTGGGGATGGTAAAGGGGTTCCTGATGGGTTTGAGGAGAGATGGATGCTCAATGTGCATGCAATTGATACTAGAGGAGTGGAAGATGACCTAGGGTGCACGGAGTGCAGGTGTGATATGTATAACGTGTCCAGGGATCAAAGTGGCCAGCCTCTGCCGGCTGGGTACACCGGGGGTTTGACATGTTGCCCTGACGGTGCAAAGTGCAGACTGAAACAAGGGTTTGATGGTGAAAAGAAAAACCACTACTTGAGATATACTGTGAAGTGGGTTGACTGGTCTGAGTCTGTTGTGCCTGTCAAGGTTTATATCCTTGATGTCACTGATAGAATGAATCATTCAGCGCCTACTGGAGCTAAACACAATTGCCTGGTAATTAATTAATTAATGAACTTAATTTTGTACTGTATGGCATTAACATTCTCTTATCAAACACTGTCTGTCTCTATACAGTTTATGTTGCCAAACTTATCTAAAAATTGACGTAACATACAATGTAAGACTTAGGGGTGGTTTGGGAGTGAGGTGCTTAAAAAAAAAGCACCCATGAAAAAAAGCTGTGAGGGTTTTAGGTGTTTGGTAAACTGAAAAAAAAAAGGCTTATTTTGGAAGTTGCTGTGAGAATAAGCTGAAATCAATGGAAAAAGCTGAAGCTGCTATTTGCAACTTTGGAAAACTAGCTTTTTTTTCAAAACACACAGAGCTACAATACTCCTTTAATGAAAATACCCACTATCAGACTGTTTTTTTTTTCCAAAAACACTTTTACAAAAAAGTTTACCAAACACTCTGCTGATTTATTTCACAGCCGCTTATTCTCACAGCACAGCCGCTTATTCTCACAACAACTTTTTTTCAAAGCCTGTACCAAACCAGCCCTTAGTTATGTTGATTACTAATTTGTTGCTAACATGCATGTGTGGTTCATCCAGTTTGACGACATACGTCTTTTGATTCTTTATATATCTTTCTTTTGTGCAGGTCGAATATGATGTTGAAAAATCTTGCAATGCCACTAATGGGTGCTTAGACAACAAATGGGCAAAGATTACAATGCCAACTGGTGGTCATGTCATCTATGGTGTAGCCCATCAGCACAGGGGGGGGCTTGGTTCAACACTGCATGGAGAGGTGCTTTTTTTCTTCCACTCCAAGTAATTTAATTGGTTGTTACTCAAATTAATAATTATACACTGTCGTAGTGTCATTAACTAACTGATTAACTAATGTTCTTGTTAATTAATTGTAATCGTTTTAATTTAGGATGGAAGGGTTTTGTGTTCGTCAACACCAATTTATGGAAAAGGAAAAGAAGCGGGAAATGAGGCTGGTTATATCGTTGGAATGACCACTTGTTACCCTTGGCCGGGCTCAGTCAAGATAAAAGATGGGGAGACACTGACTGTAGTTTCTAATTACGAGAGCACTCAGCTGCACAGCGGAGTTATGGGTCTCTTCTACATTTTGGTAGCAGAAACACTTTGAGTAAAATAAGCTGCTGGTTATGGGTCTCTTCTACATTTTGGTAGCAGAAACACTTTGAGTAAAATAAGCTACTGTTATCAAATTAAATAAACATCTGTAAGATCATATTCATCTGTTTGGTGAATGTGTGATGAAGTAATAAAGCTCCAGTCAACTTAATAAATTTGAAGATTTGCATAAATATTCTGGTGTTTGTTCACGAAATGATCGTCACTATATGTAAAGTTGAAAGCAAGATATCAGTTAAGCACCATCATTTAAGGATTAACTCATGCATTTATACATTCCTGCAAAGGGTAATGTTAGGGTGACAAAATTTGTAAACAAAAGTTGCAAACTAAATTATGTGTCACAAATAAGAAATAAGCACCTTAATAAACACTTAAGTTATAATCAAATCATCAACTTTTTGTCATTTAGTTTACAAAATTAGTCTTCCTAGCATTACTCTTCTCACAAATTATGAAATTTAAACAAGCATCAATAACATTTTTACAATATAATAATTACCTAAACCCTAATATTATTCTTCACATAGTTATATAGCTAACAAAAAATGTACCCACGTAATTACAAATATATTTTAAAAAATGAATACGCGTAATTAGCATGGGTATATTCAGCAAACATATGTGTACAAATTAAATTAAAAAATATGGGTACATATTCAAATTTGTTGTAGGCATAATTTATTGAACAATTATGAAGGTCAGGGAGAGGGAGGTGCGGCACATAGAGAGAGAAGAGAGAGATGTATAATTGTGAGGTGTGTTTTATTCTACCTCATTGTGCCTTTATTTATAGTAGTAGGGAAGGTTAATTCCTTACCCTTTTAGGATTACAACTTTAACAGGATATTAATTAACTACTAAAGGGAATATTCAAAGATATCCCTAGATACACTAGGATTTACACAATTACATTCCTAATCTAATAGGACTGCAACACTCCCTATTGAGTGTGTAAATACTCAAGTAAATAACGCATCAGGTCTTCAGCGATGAAGTAAGTACAGTTGATGAAGTCGTCGACACAATGAGCGAATGTGAGTCTCAAATCAACGGAAGAATGCATAATAAGGTAAAACTCACAAAACCATGCTATGGTAAAACCTAATGTGGGAGAAAAACTTATAGACTAAAGAGAAAAGTGAAAAGTTGCATTAAGTCAAAACTATACGTCTTCTGGACGCAAGTAGAAGAACTCACAAAGATATGATCGGCTCAGGATGGGTGCCTCGTGAAAACCTAGTTAGGTAGCAAAAACCCAGTGGGAAAATACTCTTAATCGTAGGGAAAAAAGTACATTAAATAAAGTGAGTATACTTCTGGATAATCCCCCTGAGTTTGACAGAACTTCCAAATGAGAACTACAAGCATTGCATACGAATAGTTACCAATTCCTCGAACAAGCTTCTGGAAGGTTGACTTCGGCAGTGACGTCGTGTAGAGGTTGGCAAGGTTGGCTAGGATCGGCTTACATGACTTCAATCTCCTGATGCTTTGCTAATGTACATGTAGACGCAATATGTCTTGGCATGGACTTCATTGATGTATCATGTCTTGGTCGGGTGAATACATGCAACATAATCTTCATGGATCATCGTTGAAACTCAACGATGGATGAAAACAGCAAGTGTTTCAAATATGCTCAACAAGAACACCTAACCATGTATCACTTGTGGCGTAGTGAAGTGAGGTGAGTCTTGGAACGATTTGAAGATTTCGCAACTAAGGTTATATTGTAGACCTCCAAGATATTACAATATCCCTATTGGTAAAGACATAACCATAGATCACCAGCGAATGAGATGTCCTGTCTAATACACTGAACTAAGTACAACGAAGTGCAAAGTTGAACTTAGATATGGAATTTCAGATTCCATAACCTCTTCAAGGGTCTCATTTGCATACAACATATGGACGATCACAAGTATACTCAAAGGTAACACCTTTGGGGTGTAGTTCGACTGGTAGACCAAGGTATCGTCAGAACAATGCTTCAACTTCAGGTGAAGGCATAAACGAGTTTTCCCAAGATCCTTCATCTCAAATTCCATCTTCAGTGCAAGGCAGTTTTCTCAAGCTCTTCCAAAGTCTTAGTGAGATTCATGTCAATGACATAAACTGTAACTCTAGCAATTCGGAATAAGACTTCATAGTTTAACACGTAAGGGCATAATTCATCCCTGACTAATAAAATAATCACTTAGACGGGTATACCACATCCGTTGCATTATTTCAATCCATAAGTGAATGCCTCAAACGAGTTAAGAAGGTGTCCCGTAATTTGAAACTATTTGAACCAGTCTATGTAATTCTTTGGGAACTTACATGTAAATCTCCATATCTATATCCCTATGGAGAAAACACTAACCACATTTCATAATGTTGTTATCAATCATAGGACGTTTGAAAGAAACATTGCATCGTAAGGCGTGCATCATATCGCACTATTTCACTCATCTCATAATGCTTCATTTCCCACTTGTAACACAACAGGGTTACCTTAAGCAGTGTAGGAACGATAGGTCCAAACACACTTTGGTAAGGAATTTGACTTGGATTGTAATTTCGGTTGTCCAATCAGTTTTACGTTGTCACTTAATCAACAGAACACGGTTCAATATTGTGGCTTTTTATTTATGTGGGTAGCTACCATATAAGTGAAAACATCATCGATGGTAATCTCATTTCAATTCTATTTAGCTAACCCAAACTAGTATACTGGACCAAAAACTTCAAGTCTCGGGAGTAATCTGGATTAATCTCATAAGATGGAAATGATTTGAGACAGCGATCAAGTATATATTCATTGTTGTGTCGTGTCTTCCTCTTCTAGGGAAGTGAATCATACGAACCGAGTAATCTGTCGTCCTCCAGGCCAAGACAGATTGATTGGCTATCTACCGATGTACCGGACCGTCCAACATGGGCGTTTAAACCGTTCAACAGGAGCGGCACGCCCTCCAGGGATGTTGACTCGACATCCGTTAAGTATGTCTATCCTTGCAGACATGTTTGTAGCTGGTATAATACGCCCCGATCCCGATGTTCTCGGGACATCGGGATGGCCGTGTGCTGGCTGATACCCGAGGGTGACGAAAGCTATTTAATTAATGCAAATGCTGAGAACATGTGAAACATGCATATAAATTGTAGCAAGATAATAGAATGTGTCTCTTCATGCAGTAACTAACACCATAACAATATTCAACTGCCAATAATGAATTGTTATGATAATGTAAGACATGTCCAGAGCATACAACTAATACAGAGTACGAGCGGAAGGTAAGATAGAGAAGTTATATTACAATAGATGCCAAAGCAAAGAGAATATAGCACGATGTCACTGGTAAGGGAATACCTCATACATCGGATCGTAGTCCTCGTTTCTATGTCCTGAGGGGGCACAAAACAAATATAAGTGGACCAAGTTGATATATATATATATATATATATATATATATATATATATATATATATATAATAAAACAGTTATCAACACACTAACCCCCAAAATTTTATGGAAATTTAATAGTATAATATGTAGTAGTGATAGGAGCATATTTATGCGACTTAGTTGGCTTGTTCTTGTGCATTTATGTCGTGTTTCCTTAGTTATTTTAATGTTTAAAGTCATTTTCGTGTGTTTTCAGATTTTATGGACAAAGTAGGCAAGAAGATGCATTTTGGAGCATTTTGGAGCAAAATGGGGCTTGGAATGGATAGCAAATGCATGGGCCAAAGTGGATGGACGAATTTGAGAACTAAAGAGGCCAAGAATATGAAGAATTATGGTCCAAAAGATGAAGAAAACAGCCCAAAAATCTGTCACCCCAACTTGCATTCCTTGCCATGCAAACCACATAGAATTCCCTTTGGATTCCCATGCCATGCTTGATCACTCTTGTCCCCTACATAATTTCTGATTTCATGCTTCAATTCATTTAATTATTACACTCAATTGCTTGATACCTCTTGTTCCCTTCACTCATTAGATTTTAGACAACATTTACATCCATTACATGCACCAATTGATGCTCCATCATTCACATTTGGAATCCAATGCCATGTGCAACACATGTTGTTGCACCTTTGACCCATTTGTTGACACATTTCACCTCCCTTTCCATCTCTATGCAATGTACACAATCATTCATGCTCCCTAGCTACAACACCACTCCATTTTACCCTTCACACTTTGCATCATTACTTCATTTTCACCCTTGGACCATCGCACACCACACACACAAATTGCCATGCATTTCATCCTTAACCTAACTTGATTTTCTAAGGTTTTTGGGGCCTATAAATACATGTTTACACCCCTTGGCCAAAGGACAATCCCCCATATTCATCATTTTATCACAAAAATTCGTCCATACACACCCTAGGAAGCAAAACACCCCAAAAACACCATTCTAGTGCCTAGAAAACATAACAGCCACTCCACCTTCTTCCACCCTCTTTGCCTAGTTCTCCACCACCCTCCAACCATCAAACACTCCTCCACACTCACCCTAAACCCTTCCATACCATTCCCCATCCATTCTACATCATAAAACTACCCAAAATCTGTCCATAACCCAATCTGCCGCAAGCATAGGGAAATGAGGAATCTTGGATGCACTTGCTACCAAGTTGGAGCATTTTAGGTGTTTTCTTTCCTTTGATTTTAATGTCTAATTTTATGTATCTTTGCTTTGTGAGTATGAGGAACTAAACCCCTCTTAGTTAGGGGGTGATTCGAAACTATGTTCATACTTGCAATATGATTTGATTACATCCAGTTGTGATTCATAAGTTGTGAATTCAATTTACTTATCCGTTCATATTAAAACTAATTTGTGTATGTTGGTTAAGAGTGCACGCTTAATTTTCATGCATGAATTTGACGCTAGAATATAAGGGAGTTTCACCTAATCGTTATAAACTTATATTCACAAGTAGTGAAGGTTGCTAGTCACAATCACGTTAAGTAAACTCTTGGCATAAGTTTCATGCAAATCATAGTAACGAGTGCCTCGTCAATGCTTATGTTTTTCATAGAACTTAATGATTCTTGCTTGTATCTCTATTATGCAATTCATGTAGGGAACTTGTAGGGAATGTTTTGGGTTGTCGTATGCAATCATCCAACCTAATAACTTGTGGAAAAAACTGAGGGTTAATTAGTGCAATTCACGGTTAATTTGGGGCGTTGAGTATTCATAGCTTATCGAAAAGCAACTGGAAATCGTTTTGTATGCAAGTGTGACATATGTGGAGAAGAACCTCCTAGCTAATCTTCCATCCATAAGTTTCATTCAAATTCACTTACAATCTGTTTTGTTTTACAAAGTTGTTTTGTTTTCAAATTCATTAAAACCAAAATCCCCCTTTTACTTTATTGTTTCAAAGTGTTTAATTTCTGTTTTGGTTATGTGTTAAAGTGTTTTGATTCACCCAAATTTGTCTAAGAATTTGTTTACTTTGTTCTTGTCTTAATTTAATTATTTTCGTCGAAAATCAACCCCATCTTATTTCTTTGAGTCATATTAATTAGAACTTGTCTTAGATTATGTTTTTAAGTGTTTTAGTTCATTAGAAAACCAAAATTTGTCCAAGTTTGTGTGAGAGTCCCAAAATTGCCCAGATTGTGTTTTTAAGGTAGTTTTGAGTGTTTAGGGGCTGTTTTGAGTCTTTTGGTTTGTTTTAGTGTTTTAAAGTATAGTTTTGCATTCTTTGAGTCTAGTTAGTGTTTTAAACTTTGTTTTTACGTTTTCAAGTTAGTTTCCAAGTGATTTAGCAATCCCTCCTAATCCCTAGCCTAGAACGATCCCTACTTACATACTTTACTACAATTGATAAAAAGAGGGTTTAATTTGTGTGTTTAGTTATTTTACGCATCAAGTAGGTTTTTCCGAAAACCCTAGCATGCCATAAAACTTCTCATGAAACATATCTTATATATAGTGTGCTAGCTAGTGGTATCAGTATCAGTATCGTACGATCGAAGTCACCAACCTACGTTTGGCTGAAGCCAATATAAGTATCTTCCGGCCGAAGCCACCAACCTACACCCGGTTGAAGCCAATATAAGTATCCCGAAGCCACCAACCTACACCCGGCCAAAGCCAATATAAGTATCATCGTCCTCAGGTACCAACCTACACTCGGCTGAAGCCAATATAAGTATCATGGCCCGTAGGCAGAACATTGACCACTAGATATGCACAAAAACATTAAACATAGTCTTTCGAAACATAGGTACATATATCTCAAAAACATCTTCATAGTATAAATTCATCTATCATCTATACTATAAAGAAATGTGTAAAAAACCATTTTTTAAATAGTATATCGTCATCCATCAAATACCCTACAAGAACATGAGTTCGATAGAAAGTATAGTGTTCCAAAATATTCTAAGCAAGTATAATATCTTATAAAACGTAATCATTAAATCATGCTTTTCATGTATGTATTTCTACTATTAAAACATGCATTTTATAAAGGGGTCCACTCACAGATACCCCGTACGAAATAGGAATGACGAAATCGCTGCTATTAATTGCATTTAAGTACATAAAGGGTACAATTAATAAAACTATACTCAAATGATTAAATTTGGAAAAATAGACATAAAAAACGGGTCCAGGATGTCGAAATTAGCCTAGCAGGGGTCTCGAACGAAAACCTAAAAAAGTCAACAAAAGTTAACGTTGACTGGTCAAAGTCAAAGTCAATGCTGATAGTTAACCAGGTCAAAGTCAACAGGTCCAGGTTGATCAATGGGTCAGGTCAAACTAATCTGAGTCAAATTGGGTCAGTTAAACCGGGCTGGGTCAAAGGGTCCGGTCAACTGGGCTTAGGGGGTTCTGGGCTTAGTCACTAGGCTAGGTTTTAAAGCCCAAAGGCCTAAGTCCAAGGGTTTTGGGTCAAAGGCTTATGGGTCGAAGCCCTTTGGTCTTGGGCTGAAGGCCTGGCCCAACTAAAAAGGTTTTGGGTTTTAAGGGTTTACGAGCCTAAGACCTTAATGGAATGGCCCAAAAGCCTTTGGGTTTTAGAAACCAAATAATTAAAATAAAAAAAAGGCTTTGGGTTGGGTTTAACGAGCCTAAGGCTCGAGTCCTATACATAGCCCAAAAGGCCTTGGTTCATTGGGTTTAGGTCGCTGACCCATTCCTCGCTATGGAAGGAGGCTGGGGTCTTCCAAGCTCCGGTCAACGTCAAAATGCAGTCCTAGACTCCGATCTAGATACCAAAACAAAGGTATAGACGAGAGGAATAAGTTTTATACCTGAGATCCGTCATGGAATGACCGGAGGTGGCCGGAATCCTACTTGAAACCTACTGGTTCACCGAACCTGGGTTGGGTGCCCTAGAGCTTCCCAGAGACAAGGGGAAAGAGATGGGAGGTCCACGAAGGTGTGCTTTGTCATCAGGGTGTTCAATTGGGTGAGGTGTGTGTGTGGGTTCGATCGGAGAGAGTGAGACAGTTAGAGAGCTAAGAGAGAGAACTGAAAGTGAGAGAGAGAGAAATGAGAGTTGACTCGGGAAGGGGAGAGAGAGAGATAGAGTGAAGGTTAGTGGGCTACCACATGGTAGCTAAAGAAAGGGAGATGATCTAACATTTAGATCTGGATTGGGTATAAGATAAGGGACCAAATTTGATAAACTTTCAGGGACAATGTGAAAATACATATTAAGAATAGGGGTGGGGTTTCACAATCTACCCCCTTTATAAAAAATTTTGCCCCTAAATTTGAAATAACATGCTACATTGAAAAACTAAAAAATAAGAAGAAGAAAAAATATATATGTATACATATGTAACGAAGAGATCAAGTCAGAGCGGTTGCACAAAAGGAAAAATGCCACACCGTCGCGATCGGGTTGCACTAATTCCATCTTTCGTGCCTCCAGGCTCATGCCTTCTTTCCCAATCCGTGTAAAAGTAGAAACCTACTTTTATAAAGATATAAAATCGAAAACAAATAATGATGTAAGGTAAAAAATAAGTACGTAAAATACGATATCGTCAAAATAGATAAGTAATAACATAGAGGTCGAAAACTTGTACTGAAATTAACATCGAAGATGGAAGAGACTTAACCAAACATTTGTAATGTTGAAAACAATTAAATATAGTAAAATAAGTTAAAATACTTGTATTGAAAACCAAAACTGAAAATGAGAGTGGGTCTCGCCCAAAACGTAACGTCACGTACTGCAAGGAAAGTTGTCTTTGGGTCGAGTCCCGACAATGACTACCCAGTAACATCTATCGTAGATGGGTATACTGCCTAGTTTCTTAACGAACCCAACGAATAAGTTATCGATACAACAGTCAGCCGCCTGTAATATCGACCACACATTTATTTTCTCGATAAGCAAGCAGTAATTTCCCAAGGATGCATAATTTCCCATATCATAATTTTGATCTTCCGAATACCATTTTGCGGCATAATGTGAGAGTGTACAAAGATCGTCCGATTCTCGCCTTGACCATGTTGTTGTACCATTCTAGACTGCACCAATCAGATCTGCTAGAAGTGTTTCGACATCCACGTACTCACAAACAATAAGGTCCTGAAGTGAAATAGCGGAAAGATGCGTTAAGGCGCACACATCTCCTTATCATGCTACAATTCATAGGCATCATATCCTTGAAAAAGTACTAGAGTACGATATGATGTTTATGAATTGTAGTAGGATACTAAATGGTGACTATTCAATTCTGCGTGAAGATAATGATGCAATCTGCTGATCACCTGCACTACAATCTTCACCAATCTATTACTAAAAGACGACTTAACCTCACACCTACATGGAACTTTTCCTGGTAAGTCTGGTAAACTTGTGGAAAGGTTATGCTCTTAACTGTCCTATCCGAATCAATTAAAACTAGGCGCACACTTTCGCTGAAATGATCGATCATGAATTCCTCACTAATTGAGGGAGAAACCATGTCAAGAAGTCTAAAAGAACACTCAAGAATTGAGGTTCAAAACAAATCCATCAAAATTTGAGTACAAGACCAAGGATACTTCGCATTTCACGACACCTTGTGAGGATTTTCAATTTTCAACGATCATAACCTTTTTGTAAATTGATGAGAATAACATTTGTTATCGAAGAGTCTCCCAAGAAAGTATTGTAGAACCTCCTGATACCAACATAGAAATGGGAAGACATCACTATGGACTTTGTGTATAGTTTGCCGATAACGTAGTCGAGATTTGATGGCATATAGGTGATTGTAGACCGACTCACCAAGATTGCTCATTTCTTACCTATTCGACAGACCTACTCATTGGAGAAGCTGGCAAAGTTGTTCATTAATAATATTGTCAAACTTCATGGTGTACCTGTCACTATTGTATCAGACGGAGATCCCAGGTTCACCTCTAGGTTTTGGAGAGCTTTTAATGCTGCCATAGATACCAGTTGCTGTTTAGTACTACCTACCATCCATGGACCGATGGTTAGTCTGAAAGGACAATTCAGACCTTGGAGGACATGTTGAGAGTGTATGTTCTCCAGTGAAAGGGTAGCAGGGATAGTTATTTACCGTTGGTTGAGTTTGCCTATAATAACAACTATCATTCTAGTATTAGCACGGTACCTTTTAAGGCACTTTATAGGAAGGCGTGCCAGTCGCAGTTGTGTTAGACAGAGGTCGACGAACGAGTGTTAGTGGGGCCATAGATTGTGGACACTATTAATGCTAACATCTAGCTAATTAAGGGAAACCTGAAGGCATCACAAGACCGACAGAAAAACATTGCGGATAAACATTCTAGGGACCGTGAATTTAAGATTGGTGACTTTGTCTTCTTGAAGTTATCTCCTTAGAATGGTGTAGTCCGGTTTAGTATGCGAAAGAAGTTGAGCCTTCGATATGTTGGTCCCTATCAAATTTCAGAGAAGATCGGTGCAGTTGCCTATAGGTTGGAGCTACCACCAGAGCTGTCATAGATTCACAATGTTTTCCATGATTCCATGCTCCGGAAGTATATGTCGGATCCCTCTCATGTTATTAAGCCAGAACCATTGGAAGTGAATCAGGATGCGAGTTATGTCGAAGAACCAGCGGCGATCATTGACCGGCATTATAAGACCTTGAGAAACAAAGTTATCCCGTTGGTGAAAGTGATGTGAAGAAACCATGTCGTTGAGGAAGCAACATGGGAAATGGAGGATTTGATGAAAAACCAGTATCCATTTTTATTTTGTTGAGTTTGTAATTTCAGGGACGAAATTTTTATAAAGGGGGTAGATTGTAAAACCCCTTCCCAAAATTATGTAATTTTTACAATTTGGTCCCCTATCATAATATAATCTGAACCTTCCATCTAGATTTCCCTTATCCCCTACGCTGCCACATGGCAGTCCCCTAACCATCACCCTATCCCTTTTTCCTTTCCCGAGTCCCTTTCAGATCTTTCACTCTCTCAGCTTAACTCATACTCTCTCTCTCTTTCCCAATTACACCCACACATCCATCGGCATACCAGAGACCTTCACACTGACCGACGATGGTACCATCACTATCACCGGCGTCTACTATCTCTCCATGCGTCTTTGTGGAACTTTGGAGCACTTAAAGGGCACCAAAAACCCAGACTCTGGCGAGCCCATTGAGTGTCGAGCAAAACCCGGCCACCTCCGGCCGTTCCACGTCAAGTCTCAAGTAACACTCTCTTCCTCTCATTCCTACCTTTGTTTTAGCGCCTAGATCGGGCCCTAGGGAAGTAAGTCGCAGTTGACCGGAGCACGGTAGGCTCCGGCCTCCTTCCCCATTGAGAAAACCAACCTAGGCCCTTTAGGCCGTGTATAGGACTTAGGCTTTAGGCCTGTTAGCAGTTAGACCCAAAAGCCTAACCCGTTTAGTTTTTAATTTTAATTATTTTCTTTAAAAACCCACAAGACTTAGAATCGAGGCATACAATTCCGGTGTCAAGGCACTTGCGCATCGACATCTTCGAGTCCTCTTGATGTAGGACCCATTCCTTGTTTATGCTATTTTATATTGTCTCTTTTAGTGCTCTAATTAGTTCTATGCTCTGAACACGTTCATCATTTACATCTTAATTATATTTAAATTTATAAGTCTTATTTACTTCTTGTTCTCAGCATTTGCATTCAATAAATGACTTTTGTCACCCTTGGGTGTCGGCCATCACATGACCATTATGACACCTCACGGACATCGGGATCAGGGCGTGTCATGGTATATGATTTCGTCACTTTAGCTAGATCAGAGGAATGTGTCTGGAGCAACATTCTGAAAGCTAGAATTCATCGCACTTGCTTGGATCGAGATGAGACATAGTGGGCAATGTCCACGTAAATTCAGGTCATTGTGCAGGAACGTTGACATTCTTATCTCCCCCTAACAGAGGGAAGACTGTCTCATTAAAGTGACAATGAGCGGTAAAGAGATCGCAGCAAGTGCTCTACGAGAGCTAGTGTGAAGGAGAATCATGATTGACAAAGATTCACATTCTTCTTTGAGGACTCATGTTGGTACGTTACGGCGGCTCAATTGGCACATGGAATGCACACCCAAATGCATAAATAAGAAAAACATCAGGTTCGTACCCAGTAACCAACTATAACGTCAGTCTGGTTGGGTGGCAATGGGCCTCAAGACAGACCAACATAGCTACGTACAAGATTGCATAGCCCTAGGTAAAAACCGAAAACTTGGTACGTTCACCAAAATCCGGGTGATCATCTAAATTGCGCTTTATGATCACTAGGCGAGGCTATTTGGGGGTGAATCATGGGAATTCAATGTTCAATTATAAACCCAAAATACATGCAATACTTTATCGAAAACCATCGATATAAACTCTCCGGCATTATCTAGTCTCTCGGACTTTAAGGGATAAGTAGGTTGGTGAACCCTTAATCGGGCAAAAGGTTTAGTAGCAATGTGTGTGGACAAACATGTGACCAATTTGTCGATTCATCAACCCTTAATCTCCCATTTAATCTTGTTTTCCTCCTCTTGTACCACTTTGAGATCATGTGAACCAGATTTTGAGCATAGATTAAATCTTTATCTCGCTGACTACATTGTTTTCATATATCGATATCTAACTTGTATTTTATTACCTTTCCCTTAAATAGTTTGCATTAGCAAAAGTAGATATTGGTGCATCAATTTGAAGAATAAGAACTCGTGGAATATTATTCACAACGTATGGTCAATGCTTCTACAAATCGACGATGGGGTCTCATCACCGGACAACGAGGATACTTGACTTCTCCTTTCCTCACCATGGCATTCAAGGTCATGGCTCCTCTTTAAAATTTTAAACTATCATGCCTACAATCCCTTCTAGATTAGATCGACTTTTCTAACATTTTCCCACAAACAACGCGCCCCGCCAAGAAATTATAAACATGAGGTAATTGACTAGTTTTGTAATCAAAACTCAAAAGATAACCGCAGCTAGCTAGCTCACTGTCGGGTTGTAATTTGTGAATGGGTTGTTTCAATTAAGGTGAGTATAGAATGTATGTTGTATTTCACTTCATGATTTACAATGGAGATGCTCTTTATAGGAGCCAAAGGAGCGGACAACAACTAATGGAAATAGTAAAGAAAGGCTAATGGACAATTAGTGGACTAGACAAAATTATGAAAGGCATGTCTAATGGAAGTACTCATGAAAGGCTAGTGGACAAGCAATCAATGTGTTGAGAAGAAGATTCCCTTTTATGCCCCCGCAAGACGGTGGTCCCGTCAGAGACACCGATCTTGGATCGTAACAATTGGAAGCGTGGACGAGGAAGAGCTTTTGTGAGGACGTCTGCAAGCTGATCCTGAGTAGAAACATGTGAAACTTGAAGAAGCCCGCGATTGACGTGATCACGAACAAACTGAAAATCAAGTTCAATGTACTTCATGCGAGAGTGAAGAACAGGATTGACACTATAAAAAGTTGCCCCAATATTATCGCAGGAAATGGTTGGCTTATCCATTGAGGAGACACCAAGCTCATGGAGAAGGGATTGAAGCCAAGCTAGTTCAGCAGTAGTAGAGGCTATGACGTGGTATTCTGCTTCTGTGGACCATCGAGCGACAGAACGTTTGCGAGAGCTCTAAGAGATTAAGTTGCCTCCCAAATAGATGACATAACTCGTGGTAGACTTACGGTCATCACGATCACCAGCCCAGTCAGCATCTGAGAAGGCATATAGACGAGATGAGGCACTGCGGCGGAAGAGAATGCCATGAAAATAGTGCCTTTTAGATAGCGGATGAGACGTTTCAAGGCCTGCCAATGAGACTCAGTTGGTCGATGCATGAACTGTGAGAGTTTGTTGATGGTAAATGAGATGTCAGGGCGGGTGAGACTGAGGTATTGGAGACCTCCAACAAGTTGTCGAAAGGTAGTAGCATCAGTGAGAGGAGAGCCATCAGAGAGAATCAAAGGAGTAGAGGTAGCCATTGGTATGGTCACATCCTTAGCACCATCCATTTTAGCTTTAGCGAGAAGATCATGGATGTATTTATGTTGAGAAAGAAACAAACCCGTGGTGGTGGGTATCACTTTAACCCCAAGGAAATAATGAAGGTTCCCCAAATCTTTGACAGAAAAACGATTTGCCAAGGCTTGAATGAACGTATAGAGGAGACTGGTATTATTTCCTGTAAGAACAAGATCATCAACATAAACTAGAAGGAAGATCACATCATTATCCTGACGAAAAATAAAGAGAGAAGTGTCTGAGATGGCATTGACAAATCCTTGATTGAGCAAAAAGGTGCTCAATTCCTTGTACCATGATCGGGGTGCCTGCTTGAGGCCATATAAAGCTTTGCGAAGTTTGCAGACATGTGTGGGAACGGTAGATTCACCGAACCCGGGGGGGGGGGTTGTACCATGTAAACATCTTCAGAGAGTGATCCATGCAAAAAGGCATTGTTCACGTCTAATTGATGAAGAGGCCAACCATGAGTGAGAGCCAAATGAAGAACAATACGGATGGTGGTGGGTTTGACAACTGAACTGAAGGTGTCTAAGAAATCCACGCCAGGACGTTGGTGAAAGCCTTTAGCAACAAGGCTTGCTTTGTACCTATCAATGCTGCCATCAGAATGTCTTTTGATGCGGAAGACCCATTTGCACTCGATAAGATTCTGTGAAGGTTGAGGAGGAACAAGCTCCCATGTGCCATTGCGGATTAACGCATTGAACTCGTCGAACATTGCTGCACGCCAAAGAGGATCTTTGATAGCCTGAGAAACACATGTTGGTTCAATGGGAGAAGGAAGTGGGTGTTTGGTGGCAGTGCAAAGTTGTTTAGGTTTAAAGATATTGTTTTTGGCTCTGGTGGTCATGGGGTGATGGTTGAAATTATTTGGTGGTGGTGGTGGGGGTAAAGGAATGATAGATGTGGGTATGAGATGATGTGGGGATGGGGGGTGAGCAGTTGCAGATGGTGATGGTGCAGGGGAGAGACACAACTCCGAGACATCCGAAGACGTATGAGTGACAGCATGCTGAGAAGAGGTGTGTGATGGAACCGGTGGCACTTTGGCAATGTGAGCATGAATGGAGATGGCGGCTGGAGTGACAGCAGACCATGCAGTGGAGTCGAGGAAAGGAACTGAAGGGATGACGGAGTCACGAGAAGAAAAAGGAAAAGTGTTTTCATCAAATCGAACGTGACGGGAAACAAACATACGACGAGAAGGGAGATCAAGACATAGATAAGCATTTTGAGTAGAGGAGTAACCAAGAAAGAGACATGGACGAGATCGAGGAAGAAACTTGTTGGAATTATAGGGTCTTAACTAAGGGAAACATAAGCAACCAAACACACGAAGCTTAATGTAGTTAGGAAGATCACCAAAGAGAGCTTTGTATGGAGAGATATTTTTGAGAACATGAGTAGGCATCCTATTAATAAGATACACAGCAGTTTTGAAAGCATATGACCAATAAGTTAGGGGTAAGGATGTTTGGTGGAGAAGTGTTAACCCTGTTTCGACAACATGGCGGTGGCGGCGTTCAGTAACACCATTGTGTTCAGGAGTGTGTGGAGGAGTGGTGAGGTGAGTGATGCCATTTGTGGAAAGAAAATGTTTGAGTTTAACATATTCTCCTCTTCCGTCAGAGTAGAAGGTGATTATTTTGGTGTGGAAGTAGTTTTCTACAAGAGCTTTAAAGGTTGTGAAGATTGAGAAAACATCAGATTTGTGTTTCATGGGATAAAACCAAATATATTTCGTGAAATGATCGACAAAGATAACATAGTATGAAAAACCATCAGTAGATAAATAGGGAGCAAGACCCCATACATCACTATAAATTAGTTCAAGGGGACGCTTACTAACAAGCGTAGAATGACCAAACGGGAGCTTGTGGCTCTTATTGCAATGACAAAAAGTGCAAACAGAAGGAGTTGAAGACATAGGAATGGAGGAGGTACGTTGGATTTGAAGATAGGTTCGATGGTTGGGGTGACCAAGCCTACGGTGCCACACATTGGAAGAGTCCATCACACTGCTCATAACTTGTTTTTGAGGCATCAAGCACGGCCACTCATATGTATCGTTCTTATTCGGGCCTCGAAGAAGTGCCGTTCCCGTGTTGAGATCCTTGACAAGAAAGGAATCAGGAAAAAATTCAATAGAGGTGGCATTTTGTCTATTAAATTTGGCAATGGAAATAATATTATGGGAAATGGAAGGAACACACAGGACATCATTTAAGTGAAATGGGGTGGTAGAGGAAGAAGAGAGTGATGTGGAACCAACATGTGTAATACTTAAACCTGTTCCATTACCAATAACAATCTGATCAGGACCATCATAGGTAGTGGAGTCCGAGATGTTCCTGGAGTCAGAAGTGACATGGTGAGAGGCACCCGAGTCGAGCAGCCAAGGAGATGATGTTGAGGGGCGGATAGTGGTGTGGTTGACCGTGGGTGGAGCGAAAGAAAGTTGAGGGCAGCGTTTTGCACTATGCCCTTGAGTACCACACCATTGACAAAAACCACGATACCCCGTAGTAGAATGACGATGATTGGAGTTGTGGTGGTTAGCACGGTTAGAGTTGTAGGTGGTATTTGTTGGACGTTGTTGGGAGGCTTGTGTGGCCCTGAAGTCACGCTGGAAGGAGCGGGGAGCTTGAGCAACAAGGGCAGTCATAGGAGTAACAGCAGCTAGTAGTGAATCCCGTTGGAGGAAAGTTTCATGTTCAATGAGTTTGTCATACAGATTTTCAAAGGAGATGGAGGTATCGCTAGCTCGAACAACGACAACGATTTCTTTGAAGGCAGGTCCAACACCATTGAGGACGTGTAGAACAACATCATCGTCGGAGAGTGGAGAATCAATGATGGCAAGCTCATCAATGATAGCTTTGATAGCTTGTAGAAAAACTGACACAGGTTGTGTATCACGACGCATGAGCGTAAGACGCTCTTTGAGGTTGAGAACCCGAGAGCGTGTTTTGTTGGCATAGAGCTTGGTGAGCTTGTCCCAAGCCTCCTTGGATGTTTTAGATGAGGAAATGAGAGATATAATCTGTTCAGAGACAGAAGCTAAGATAGCATGTAGTAGCAGCTGATCTTGACGAATCCAGAAGGTATAGCACACAGTAGAGGAGGCAGCAGGACGTGGTTTTGATCCATCAATGTAACCCATCAGGTCATACCCAAGAAGCAGGGCATTGAATTGAGCTCGCCAGGAAGGAAAGTTGGTGGGTGTGAGTTTTAGAGGTAACTGAGCAGCAGCGTTAATGGTGACAGGAGTGGGCAAGGGGGGTGAGTTGGTGGATTCAGCCATGAGGATCGGAAAAAAAAATTGCTCGATGGAGCTTTGTTGCTCTTGATACCAAATTAAGGTGAGTATAGAATGTATGTTGTATTTCACTTCATGATTTACAATGGAGATGCTCTTTATAGGAGCCAAAGGAGCGGACAACAACTAATGGAAATAGTAAAGAAAGGCTAATGGACAATTAGTGGACTAGACAAAATTATGAAAGGCATGTCTAATGGAAGTACTCATGAAAGGCTAATGGACAAGCAATCAATGTGTTGAGAAGAAGATTCCCTTTTAGTTTCCATGCATTGTACCATAGAGTCAATATCGATATTAAACCTTTTGATCAATCATAAGGCTATGAACATTTGAAGAATTATTAATTCTAAGAACTAATTACATGATCAATTCATAGATGTAGATTTCGTACTTACATGAATCCTCAGAAATAATGTGTTTGTGGGTCAATTTTTTGTATATTGATTGTCTCCGTAAGGAGTTTTTTATATTGCAATTTACAGAACTAATATCTAAAGACCATTTAATTACAGCTGCTAATATTCACTTAACAACATTTACTGTGAGTAGCAACTAATGTTGACTATATATCCATGTTGTTGACAGATAGCAACTATTGTTGAAATCTGCTATACGCATATATTGTTTGAATCTTTAACAGCTGCTCCTTTTGACATTAAAATCTTACTAGCAAAATGGAAAAACTTGGACAAAAAGAAAAAATTGACTTTGACAAATCTTTCTTGTTCACCAAACCATCGTAATCAATCGAATATTGAATAATACGCAGTCGATCCCTCCGTACGTAACTCCGGCAATCATTCACCCCTCATTATAGCGGCTTCGAGTATGACTTGCAATCTTTTACTCCGATAGGTTTGAATGTTTGATCCAAATTGAATAAACTTAAGATGAGACTAAATGCAGTCATATTTTCTTAGTTAGTTCCCTTAATTAGCATCGTCATGACTGAGGGCTGACTACTAATCTAACCCTTATACCATTATTTGGCTTGTGCAGAAGAAATTAACCCATCTGTCTTTCCTGAAGTGGCAGTAAAGGCGGCAATAAGCCTCCATGGAATAGTCTAAGATTGCCCGTAAGTTCAATTCCTGGTGGGATGACCGAGGACAAGTAAACCGTACACATTGATAAAACATGTACAATTCCAGATTCCAGGCAATTTCTCAAGTTTTATTTTCTTCATTTGTGTCTGACACACTTACAAATAAGTATATATATAGGATAGGATGGATAGGTAATGGATTCATATCTAACACGGTGCTCATCTTCAACTCATACTCTTTCGGTGGTTGAGTGCTTCCTCTTCCAGCAGACATCCATTTCGGAGTAATCTCTCTACTTTTATCCTTTTTATTTTCATCATTCTTTCAATTTTTATGGGGTTTGTAGATTCAATGAAGGTGGAAAACAGTTTATAACAATTACATTGTCTTGGTTTTTTATTTTTTTGAGGGGTTTTTCTTATGTCTTTTCTTATACCCACAATGTTACTCCAGACAAACAAAACTGATCTAATATAAGTAAGGTCTGTAATTATATCTGAAATCCGCCTATATTAGAACGTATGTAAATGAGGGAATAATTTCCCGCACCACTCTATTTATAACTGTTGATTGAATTTAAATTTTGAGATCTGTGTAGTAGATAAATACAAATCTCAAAATTTAAAGTCATTCAATAGTAATATGTAGGGTAGTGAGCATTACCATCACTTGAGGGTGATGAGAAAAAATGTACCCATGTGAATGATGCGATCAGTTTTTTGTGTTTATAGTCCATGTATCTATTTGAAAATCTTTACCCCCATTTCAGAAAGCCCTTCAAACTTGTTTTTTAGCTATACTTTTTTGTTTCTTGCGTGTTTTGAATTTGTGATGACCGTAAACATTTATGTCGTCATACATGTTATTTTATTATCTTACGCTTCGTAATATTATTTTGTAATTTCTGATAGTTTATAAATTGATTGATTGACATTAAAAATAAGAGATGAATAATACTTTCTTTATTCTTAATTAAGTGAAAAGTTCTCAAATCTTGCTAACATGGTATTATTTTAGCATACAAAAGTCATAATTTGAGTCATTTATCATTGTTTAAAGATATTTCTAGAAAATTTGATTTGAGTTAAGAGTTTCTTTAGTTATTTATATGAATAAAAGAAATCGACAGTTTACCACAAGAATGCTACTTTGTTATTAGAATCATCGATTTTTTTGACATATATGGATGACAATGGTATCTAAATTGAATGAATTTTTTAGAGATGGTCTTAAATTCTAATGAGAAGAATAAACGGTTTCGTTTATGCATTTATACAATGAAATGATATCATGTTCGTGAAGGAAGACTTTTCTTATAAGTATTATCCATAAGAGATTTCATGAGCTTTTTGTGCGAGTATTTTTCTAAGAGATTACTATTTCATTATTAGCAGGAAAATGGTACGTTGTTTTCAAGGTTGGGTATTTTTGTTAGCCGCGCTAGTATTGGCATTAAGCACTCCATGTTCACATGCACATCTGAAACACAAGAAATTTAAGACCAAGACTGGCGTCTACCTCTCCCCTAAGTTTGTGTTGGAACCAGGATTAAGTTCCAGCAAATACTTTTACAACGTTCACTTCCCAAAAGGTCACATTGCCCTAAAGAGTTTCAATGCTGAAGTAATTGATGAAGAAGGGAATTCCAGTCCTCTTCATGAAGTCTACCTCCATCACTGGATTGTTGAAAGATATTATGCTCGGATAGGTTACGTGGAGCCAGAGCAGCAGCTTCCCCTGCAGCTCTCGGAATCGGATGTTATATGGTTGAGGAACAGTGGGATGTGCCAGAATGGTGCTCTTGGACAATATTTCGGACTCGGATCCGAAACACGAAAAACAGCCACAGACGTTCCAGGTCATTATGGAATCGAAGTTGGGGATGGTAAAGGGGTTCCTGATGGGTTTGAGGAGAGATGGATGCTCAATGTGCATGCAATTGATACTAGAGGAGTGGAAGATGACCTAGGGTGCACGGAGTGCAGGTGTGATATGTATAACGTGTCCAGGGATCAAAGTGGCCAGCCTCTGCCGGCTGGGTACACCGGGGGTTTGACATGTTGCCCTGACGGTGCAAAGTGCAGACTGAAACAAGGGTTTGATGGTGAAAAGAAAAACCACTACTTGAGATATACTGTGAAGTGGGTTGACTGGTCTGAGTCTGTTGTGCCTGTCAAGGTTTATATCCTTGATGTCACTGATAGAATGAATCATTCAGCGCCTACTGGAGCTAAACACAATTGCCTGGTAATTAATTAATTAATGAACTTAATTTTGTACTGTATGGCATTAACATTCTCTTATCAAACACTGTCTGTCTCTATACAGTTTATGTTGCCAAACTTATCTAAAAATTGACGTAACATACAATGTAAGACTTAGGGGTGGTTTGGGAGTGAGGTGCTTAAAAAAAAAGCACCCATGAAAAAAAGCTGTGAGGGTTTTAGGTGTTTGGTAAACTGAAAAAAAAAAAGGCTTATTTTGGAAGTTGCTGTGAGAATAAGCTGAAATCAATGGAAAAAGCTGAAGCTGCTATTTGCAACTTTGGAAAACTGGCTTTTTTTTCAAAGCACACAGAGCTACAATACTCCTTTAATGAAAATAACCACTATCAGACTGTTTTTTTTTTCCAAAAACACTTTTACAAAAAAGTTTACCAAACACTCTGCTGATTTATTTCACAGCCGCTTATTCTCACAGCACAGCCGCTTATTCTCACAACAACTTTTTTTCAAAGCCTGTACCAAACCAGCCCTTAGTTATGTTGATTACTAATTTGTTGCTAACATGCATGTGTGGTTCATCCAGTTTGACGACATACGTCTTTTGATTCTTTATATATCTTTCTTTCGTGCAGGTCGAATATGATGTTGAAAAATCTTGCAATGCCACTAATGGGTGCTTAGACAACAAATGGGCAAAGATTACAATGCCAACTGGTGGTCATGTCATCTATGGTGTAGCCCATCAGCACAGGGGGGGGCTTGGTTCAACACTGCATGGAGAGGTGCTTTTTTTCTTCCACTCCAAGTAATTTAATTGGTTGTTACTCAAATTAATAATTATACACTGTCGTAGTGTCATTAACTAACTGATTAACTAATGTTTTTGTTAATTAATTGTAATCGTTTTAATTTAGGATGGAAGGGTTTTGTGTTCGTCAACACCAATTTATGGAAAAGGAAAAGAAGCGGGAAATGAGGCTGGTTATATCGTTGGAATGACCACTTGTTACCCTTGGCCGGGCTCAGTCAAGATAAAAGATGGGGAGACACTAACTGTAGTTTCTAATTACGAGAGCACTCAGCTGCACAGCGGAGTTATGGGTCTCTTCTACATTTTGGTAGCAGAAAAAGTTTGAGTAAAATAAGCTACTATTATCAAATTAAATAAACATCTGTAAGATCATATTCATCTGTTTGGTGAATGTGTGATGACGTAATAAAGCTCCAGTCAACTTAATAAATCTGAAGATTTGCATAAATATTCAGGTGTTTGTTCACGAAATGATCGTCGCTATATGTAAAGTTGAAAGCAAGATATCAGTTAAGCACCATCATTTAAGGATTTAACTCATGCATTTATACATTCCCGCAAAGGGTAATGTTAGGGTGACAAAATTTGCAAACAAGAGTTGCAAATTAAATTATGTGTCACCAATAAGAAATAAGCACCTTAATAAACACTTAAGTTATAATCAAATCATCAACTTTTATATCATTTAGTTTACAAAATTTAGTCTTCCTAGCATTACTCTTCTCACAAATTATGAAATTTAAACAAGCATCAATAATATTTTTACAATATAATAATCACCTAAACCCTAATATTATTCTTCACATAGTTCTATAGCAAACAAAAAATGTACCCACGTAATTATTAATATATTTTAAAAAATGAATACACATAATTAGCATGGGTATATTCAACAAACATATGTGTACAAATTAAATTAAAAATATGGGTACATATTAAAATTTGTTGTAGGCATAATTTATTGAACAATTATGGAGGCCAGAGAGAGGGAGGTGCGGCACATAGAGAGAGAAGAGAGAGATGTATAATTATGAGGTGTGTTCTATTCTACCCCATTGTGCCTTTATTTATCGTAGTAGGGAAGGTTAATTCCTTACCCTTTTAGAATTACAACTCTAATAGGATATTAATTAACTACTAAAGGGAATATTCAAAGATATCCCTAGATACATTAGGATTTACACAATCACATTCCTAATCTAATAGGATTGCAACACTCCCCCTTAAGTATGTAAATACTCAAGTAAATAGCGCATCAGGTCTTCAGCGATGAAGTAAGTACAGTTGATGAAGTCGTCGACACAATGAGCGAATGCGAGTCTTAAATCAACGGAAAAATGCATAATAAGGTAAAACTCACAAAACCTCGCTATGGTAAAACCTAATGTGGGAGAAAAACTCATAGACTAAGGAGAAAAGTGAGAAGTTGCATTAAGTCAAAACTATACGTCTTCTTGACGTAAGTAGAAGAACTCATAAGGATATGATAGGCTCATGATGGGTGCCTTGTGAAAACCTAGTTAGGTAGCAAAAACCCAGTGGGAAAAATGCTCTTAATCGTAGGGAAAAAAAGTACATTAAGATCAAGTGAGTATACTTCTTGATAATCCCCCTGAGTTTGACAGAACTTCCAAATGAGAACTACAAGCATTGCATACGAATAGTTAGGCATACCAATTCCTCGAACAAGCTTCTGGAAGGTTAACTTCGGCAGTGACGTCGTGTAGAGGTTGGCAAGGTTGTCTAGGATCGGCTTACATGACTTCAATCTCCTGATGCTTTGCTGATGTAGATGTAGACGTAATATGTCTTGGCGTGGACTTTGTTGATGTATCATGTCTTGGTCGGGTGAATACATGCAACATAATCTTCATGGATCATCGTTGAGACTCAACGATGGATGAAAACAGCAAGTGCTTCAAATATGCTCAACAAGAACACCTAACCATGTCTCACTTGTGGCGTAGTGAAGTGAGGTGAGTCTTGGAACGATTTGAAGATTTCGCAACTAAGGTCATATTGTGGACCTCCAAGATATTGTGATATCCCTAACGATAAAGACATAACCATAGATCAACAGCGAAGGAGATGTCCTATCTAATACAATGAACTAAGTACAACGAAGCGCAAAGTTGAACTTAGATATGGAATTTCAGATTCCATAACCTCTTCAAGGGTCTCATTTACATACAACGTATGGACGATCACAAGTATACTCAAAGGTAACACCTTCGGGGTGTAGTTCGACTGGTAGACCAGGGTACCGTCAGAACAATGCTTCAACTTCAGGTGAAGGCATAAACGAGTGTTCCCAAGATCCTTCATCTCAAATTCCATCTTCAGGTGCAAGGCAGTTTTCTCAAGCTCTTCCAGAGTCTTAGTGAGATTCCTGTCAATGACATAAACTGTAACTCTAGCAATTCAGAATAAGACTTCATAGAGTAACACGCAAGGGCATAATTCATCCCTGACTAATAAAATAATCACTGGTATACCACATCCCTTGCATTATTTCAATCCATAAGTGAACGCCTCAAACGAGTTAAGAGGGTGTCCCTTGGTTTGAAACTATTTGAACCAGTCCATGTAATTCTTTGGGAACTTACATGTAAATCTCCATATCTATATCCCCATGGAGAAAACACTAACCACATTTCATAATGTTGCTATCAATCACAGAACGTTTGAAAGAAACATTGCGCCGTAAGGCGTGCATCATATCGCACTATTTCATTCATCTCATAATGTTTCATTTCCCACTTGTAACACAACAGGTTTTCCTTAGGCAGTGTAGGAACGATAGGTCCAAACACACTTTGGTAAGGAATTTGACTTGGTTTGTAATTTCGGTTGTCCAATCAGTTCTACGTTGTCACTTAATCAACAGAACACGGTTCAATATTGTCGCTTTTTATTTATGTCGGTAGCTACCATATAAGTGAAAACATAATCGATGGTAATCTCATTTCAATTCTATTTAGCTAACCCAAACTAGTATATTGGACTAAGAACTTCAAGTCTCAGGAGTAATCCGGATTAATCTCATAAGATGGAAATGATTTGAGACAGCAATCAAGTATATATTCATTGTTGTGCCGTGTCTTCCTCTTCTAGGGAAGTGAATCATACGAACAGAGTAATATGTCGTGCTCTAGGCCAAGACAGATTGATTGGCTATCTGCCGGTGTACCAGACCGTCCAATAGGGGCGTTCAAACCGTTCAACAGGGGCGGCACACCCTCCAGGGATGTTGACTCGACATCTGTTAAGTATGTCCATCCTTGCAGACATGTTTGTAGCTGGTATAACACGCCCCGATCTTGATGTCATCGGGACATCGGGATGGCCGTGTGCTGGTTGACACCCAAGGGTGACGAAAGCCATTTAATTAATGCAAATGCTGAGAACATGTGAAACATGCATATAAATTGTAGCAAGATAATAGAATGTGACTCTTCATGCAGTAGTAGAGTACTAACACTATAACAATATTCAACTGCCAACAATGAATTGTTATGATAATGCAAGACATGTCCAAATCATACAACTAATACAGAGTACAAGCGGAAGGTAAGATAGATAAGTTATATTACAATAGATGCCAAAGCAAAGAGAATATAGCACGATGTCACTGGTAGGGGAATGCCTCATACGTCGGATCGTAGTCCTCGTTTCTATGTTCTGAGGGGGCGCAAAACAAACATAAGTGGACCAAGTTTATATATATATATATATATATATATATATATATATATATATATATAAAATAAAACAGTTATCAACACACTAACCCCCAAAGTTTTATGGAAATTCAATAGTATAATATGTAGTAGGTTTTTCCGAAAACCTTAGCATGCCATAAAACTTCTCATGAAACATATCTTATATATAGTGTACTAGCTAGTGGTATCAGTATTAGAATCGTACGACCGAAGTCACCAACCTACATCCGGCCGAAGCCAATATAAGTATCTTCCGGCCGAAGCCACCAACCTACACCTGGCTGAAGCCAATATAAGTATCCTGAAGCCACCAACCTACACCCGGCCGAAGCCAATATAAGTATCATCGTCCTCAGGTACCAACCTACGCCCGACTGAAGCCAATATAAGTATCATGGCCCGTAGGCAGAACAGTGACCACTAGATATGCACAAAAACATTAAACATAGTCTTTCCAAACATAGGTACATATATCTCAAAAACATCTTCATAGTATAAAGTCATCTATCATCTATACTATAAAGAAATGTGTAAAAAAACATGTTCTAAATAGTATATCGTCATCCATCAAATACCCTACAAGAACATGGGTTCGATAGAAAGTATAGTATTCCAAAATATTCTAAGCAAGCATAATATCTTATAAAACGTAATCATTAAATCATGCTTTTCATGTATGCATTTCTACTATTAAAACATGCATTTTATAAGGGGTCTACTTAGAGATACTCCGTCGTAAAAGAGTCGTACGAAATAGGAATGACGGAATCGTTGCTATTAATTGCACTTAAGCACATAAAGGGTACAATTAATAAAACTATACTCAAACGATTAAATTTGGAAAAACAGACATAAAAACGGGTCCAGGATGTCGAAATTAGCCTAGTAGGGGTCCCGAACGAAAACCTTAAAAAGTTAACAAAAGTCAACGTTGACCGGTCAAAGTCAAAGTCAATGCTGACAGTTGACCAGGTCAAAGTCAACGGGTCCAGGTCGATCAACGGGTCGGGTCAAACTAATCTGAGTCAAATTGGGTCAGTCAAACCGGTCTGAGTCAAACTGGGCTGGGTCAAAGGGTCCGGTCAACTGGGCTTAGCTGCTAGGCTAGGTTCTAAAGCCCAAAGGCCTAAGTCCAAAGGTTTTGGGTCAAATGCTCATGGGTCGAAGCCCTTTGGTTTTGGGCTGAAGGCCTGGCCCAACTAAAAAGGTTTTGGCTTTTAAGGGTTTACGGGCCTAAGACCCTAATGGAATGGCCCAAAAGCTTTTGGGTTTTAGAAACTAAACAATTAAAAATAATAAAATAAAACAAAGGCTTTGGGTTGGGTTTAACGAGCCTAAGGCCAGAGTCATATACATTGCCCAAAGGGCCTTGGTTTATTGGGTTTAGGTCACTGACCCATTCCTTGCTATGGAAGGAGGCTGAAGCCTTCCAAGCTCCGGTTAACGTCAAAATGCAGTTCTAGACTTCGATCTAGATACCAAAACAAAGGTATAAACGAAAGGAATAAGTTTTGTACCTGAGATCCATCGTGGAATGGCCGGAGGTGGTCGGAATCTTACTCGAAACCTACTGATTCACCAAACCTGGGTTGGGTGCCCTGAAGCTTCCCAGAGACAAGGGGAAAGAGATGGGAGATCCACGAAGGTGTGCTTCGTCATCAAGGTGTTTGATTGGGTGAGGTGTGCGTGTGGGTTCGATCGGAGAGAGTGAGAGAGTTAGAGAGCTAAGAGAGAGAACTGAAAGTGAGAGAGAGAGAGAAAAGTGAGAGTTGACTCGGGAAGGGGAAAGAGAGAGAGAGAGAGAGATAGGGTGAGAGTTAGTGGGCTGCCACGTGGCAGCTAAAGAGAGGGAGATGATCTAACATTTAGATCCGGATTGGGTACAAGATAAGGGACCAAATTGCACATTTGATAAACTTTCAGGGACAATGTGAAAATACAAATTAAGAATAGAGGTGGGGTTTCACAATCTACCCCCTATAAAAAATTTCGTCTCGAAATTTGAAATCACATGCTACACGGAAAAACTCAAAAATAAGAAGAAGAAAAAATATATATGTATAGATATGTAACGAAGAGATCAAGTCAGAGCGGTTGCACAAAAGGGAAAATGCCACACCATCGCGATCGGGTTGCACTGATTCCATCTTTCGTGCCTCCAGGTTCATGCCTTCTTCCCCAATCCATGTAAAAGTAGAAACATACTTTATAAAGATATAAAATAAAAAACAATTAATGATGTAAGGTAAAAAATAAGTACGTAAAATACAATAGTGTCAAAATAGATAAGTAATAACATAGAGGTCGAAAACTTGTATTGAAATTAACATCGAAGATGGAAGAGACTTAACCAAACATTTGTAATGTTGAAAACAATTAACTATAGTAAAGTAAGTTAAAATACTTGTATTGAAAACCAAAACTGAAAATGAGAGTGGGTTTCGCCTAAAACGTAACGTCACGTACTGCGAGGAAAGTTATCTTTGGGTCGAGCCCCGACAATGACTACCCAGTAACATCTATCGTAGATGGGTCTACTGCCTACTTGCTTAACGAACCCAACGAATAAGTTATCGATACAACAGTCAACCGCTCGCGATATGGACCACATATTTGTTGTCTCGATAAGCAAGCAGTAATTTCCCATATAGTAATTTTGATCTTCTGAATACCATTTTGCCGCACAATGTGAGAGTGTACAAAGATCGTCCGATTCTCGCCTCGACCATGTTGTTGTACCATTCCAGACTGCACCAATCAGATCTGCTAGAAGTGTTTCGACATCCACGTACTCACAAACAATAAGGTCCTGAAGTGAAACAGTGGAAAGATGCGTTAAGGCACACACATCTCCTTATTATGCTACAATTCATAGGCATCATATCCCTGAAAAAGTACTAGAGTATGATATGATGTTTATGAATTGCAGCAGGATAATGAGTGGTGACTATTCAATTCTGCGTGAAGATAATGATGCAATCTGCTGATCACCTGCACTACAATCTTACCAATCTCTTACTAAAAGACGGCTTAACCTCACACCTACATGGAACTCTTCCTGGTAAGTCTGGTAAACTTGTGGAAAGGTTATGCTCCTAACGTTCCTGTCTGAATCGATAAAAACTAGGTGCACACTTCTACCGAAATGATCAATCATGAATTCCTCACTGATTGAGCGAGAAACCATGTCAAGAAGTGTAAAAGAACACTAAAAAATTTAAGGTTCAAAACAAGTCCGTCAAAATTAGAGTACAAGACCAAGGATACTTCGCATTTTACGACACCTTGTAAGGATTTTCAATTTTCAACGATCATAACCTTTTTGTAAATTGATGAGAATAACGTCTGCTATCGAAGAGTCTCCCA
Source organism: Malus domestica (assembly GCF_042453785.1). NCBI lineage: Eukaryota > Viridiplantae > Streptophyta > Magnoliopsida > Rosales > Rosaceae > Malus > Malus domestica. Next base: position 23,165,288 of record NC_091674.1, on the reverse strand, counting down.
AGAAGGTATTGTAGAACCTCCTGATACCAACATGGAAATGGGAAGACATTACTATGGACTTTGTGTATAGTTTGCCGATAACACAGTTGAGATTTGATGGCATATGGGTGATTGTAGACCGACTCACCAAGACTGCTCATTTCTTACCTATTCGACAGACCTACTCATTGGAGAAGCTGGCAAAGTTGTTCATTGATAATATTGTCAAACTTCATGGTGTACCCGTCACTATTGTATCGAACAGAGATCCTAGGTTCACCTCTAGGTTTTGGAGAGCTTTTAATGCTGCCATAGATACCAGTTGCTGTTTAGTACTGCTTACCATCCACGGACCGATAATTAGTCTGAGAAGACAATTCAGACCTTGGATGACATGTTGAAAGTGTATGTTCTCCAGTGAAAAGGTAACAAGGATAGTTATTTACCGTTGGTTGAGTTTGCCTACAATAACAACTATCATTCTAGTATTGGCATGGCACCTTTTAAGGCACTTTATAGGAAGGCGTGCCAGACGCAGTTGTTGACACTACTAATGCTAACATCCAGCTAATTAAGAGAAACCTGAAGGCATCACAAGACCGACAGAAAAACATTGCAGACAAACATTCTAGGGATCGTGAATTTAAGATTGGTGACTTTGTCTTCTTGAAGTTATCTCCTTAGAATGGTGTAGTCCGGTTTGGTAAGCGAGGGAAGTTGAGCCTTTGATATGTTGGTCCCTATCAAATTTCAAAGAAGATCGGTGCAGTTGCTAATAGGTTGGAGCTACCACCAGAGTTGTCACAGATTCACAACATTTTCCATGATTCCATGCTCCGGAAGTATGTGTCGGATCCCTCTCATGTTATTAAGCCAGAACCATTGGAAGTGAATCAGGATGTGAGTTATGTTGAAGAACCAGTGGTGATCATTGACCGGCAGGATAAGACCTTGAGAAACAAAGTTATCCCGTTGGTGAAAGTGATGTGGAGAAACCATGTCGTTGAGGAAGCAACATGGGAAACGGAGGATTTGATGAGAAACCAATATCCGTTTCTATTTTGTTGAGTTTGTAATTTCAAGGACGAAATTTTTATAAAGGGGGTAGATTGTAAAACCCATCCCCAAAATTATTATGTAATGTTACATTTTCCCCAAAATTATGTAATTTTTACAATTTGGTCCCCTATCCTAATCTAATCTGAACCTTCCATAAAGATTTCCCTTATCCCCTACCTTGCCACATGGCAGTCCCCTAACCCTCACCCTATCCCTTTCTCATTTCCCGAGTCCCTCTTAGATTTCTCACTCTCTCAGCTTAACTCTTACTCTCTTTCGAGCCTCTCCCTCTCACTCTCTTTCCCAATCACACCCACACATCCATCGGCATACCTGAGACCCCCACACTCACCGAGGACGGTACCACCACCATCACCGGCGTCTACTATCTCTCCATGCATCTTTGTGGAACTCCGGAGCACCTAAAGGGCACCCAAAACCCAGACTCCGACAAGCTGACTGAGTGTCGAGCAAAACCTGGCCACCTCCGGCCGTTCCACGTCGAGTCTCAAGTAACACTCTCTTCCTCTCATTCCTACCTTTGTTTTAGCACCTAGATCAGGCCCTAGGGAAGTAGGTCGCAGTTGACCGGAGCACGGAAGGCTCCGGCCTCCTTCCCCAGTGAAAAAACCAACCCAGGCCCTTTGGGCCGTCTATAGGACTCTGGCCTTAGGCCTATTAGCAGTTAGACCCAAAAGCCTAACCCATTTAGTTTTTAATTTTAATTATTTTCTTTAAAAACCCACAGGACTTATAATCAAGGCATACAGTCCTGACGTCAAGGCACTTGCGCATCGACATCTTTGAGCCTTCTCGATGTAGGACCCATTCCTTGTTCATTCTATTTTATATTGTCTCTTTTGGTGCTTTAGTTAGTTCTATGCTCTGAACATGTTCCTCATTTGCATCTTAATTATATTTAAATTTATAAGTCTTATTTATTTCTTGTTCTCAGCATTTGCATTCAATAAATGGCTTTCGTCACCCTCGGGTGTCAGCCAGCACATGACCATTACGACGTCTCACGGACATCGGGATTAAGGCGTGTCATGGTATATGATTTCATCACTTTAGCTAGATCAGAGGAATGCGTCTAGAGCAATATTCTGAAAGCTAGAATTCATCGCACTTACTTGGATCGAGATGAGACATAGTGGGCAATGTCCACGTAAATTCGGGTCTTTACGCAGGAACGTTGACGTTCTTATCTCCCCCTAACGGAGGGAAGACTGTCTCATTAAAGTGACAATGAGCGGTAAAGAGATCGCAGCAAGTGCTCTAAGAGAGCTAGTGTGAAGGAGAATCATGATCAACAAAGATTCACATCCTTCTTTGAGGACCCATGTTGGTACGTTACGGCAGCTCAACTTGGCACATGGAATGCACATCCAAATGCATAAATAAGAAAAACATCAGGTTCGTACCCAGTAACCAACTGTAACGTCAAAATGCTTGGGTGGCAATAGGCCTCAAGACAGACCAACATAGCTACGTACAAGATTGCATAGCCCTAGGCAAAAACTGAAAACTTAGTACGTTCACCAAAATCTTGGCGATCATTTAAATTGCACTTTATGATCGAAAACTTGGTACGTTCACTAAAATCCAGGTGATCATTTAAATTGAGCTTTATGATCGCTAGGCGAGGCTATTTGGGGGTGAATGATGGGAATTCGATGTTCAATTATAAACCCAAAATACATGCAATACTTTATCGAAAACCGTTGATATAAACTCTCTGGCATTATCTAGTCTCTCGGACTTTAAGGGATAAGTAGGGTGGTGAACCCTTAATCGGCCAAAGGGTTTAGTAGCAATGTGTGTGGACAAACATGTGACCAATTTGTCGATTCATCAACCAAAACCATAAGTATTTATATGGTCTGCATTTTAGTTGGATTAGTCCACATATATTCCCTTGAATCCACTGTGAAAAGAGGGTTATTTCGTATCTTTGAGATGGATGACTTAGAAAATCAAATTCCTTAATGAGCAGGCTTGGCAAAGTGTGTTTGTAAGCATAAGTTCCTTACTTCGGGTAAGGAGATGCGCTGTAGCATCATTGTTCTACCTAAGTGTTCCAAAAGGTCGTATGTGGTGTGTTTTAGGCCGGCCGCATGTGGTGTTTTCCCAGTTGGGAGACAGCCCATTGGCCCCAAATCAAAGCTTCAAGCTTATTTTTGGAGGTGGTGCAAAGATATTTCACTCTATTTTCTTCAATGGTTTCATTCATGATCATTGTCATCTCGAATATCCTTAAAAAAACTCAACGACGTTCTTCCGGAGTGAATAGAGTATAAGGCCTCTGACATGGTAATTCAGTACCATTCATACAAGGTTGGAAAGATCTGAAGTCGTTGCTAGAGATGTGTTTTAGGTGTAAAGTTAGTGTGCGTAGTATCGCATTCATCTAGACAACTAACTTTCCCATATTCCTACCTAATCATGTGTTTAATTGAATTCGATCATATGTATACAAGAAACATGATTCAATTAACTCTTATTTGAGGACAATATCAATATCATAAAGTAAATGGTTTACTAAAGGGATTCGGCCAACAAGGCCATCCATGTCAAAATTATGTTCTTCCAACGATGTTCGATAAAGCAAAATCAATCTCACATATTAACTACGAGAATGGTACTCCTCAACAACATTGGTAGGGGCACAAATACGTGCATAAGCAATGATCTATTCCATTGAGACGGAAGTAGATTATGCAAGGTTGAGGTTCGGGAATACGATCCCTTATTCTTGAAGTTTTAGGTCTTAGGTGCCAAGGATCATGCTTCAGGCACGATGCCACACCCTGGCAGGCCCTGATTCTACCATGTATTGTAAAAACAAACTTGAAATTGGATCGTGAGAGAGACAGACCCAAAATTGGATTCGGTAGGCTCCAGCTGAAGCTAGAATGGTATGTTCGGTAGGCCTCTGCCGAAGCAGAGAAGTATCGTTTGGTGCATATCTGCCGAAGCAGAGCATGCCCTTCGATGCATTTCTGCCGAAGCAGGGCATCACCCTTCGGTAGGCTTTGACCAAACTAGGTCAAGCCATTCAGTAGACTCCAACCAAACTGAGTCTATACCTTTCTCTCACATATATGGTAGTATTTAGATCCAAGAATTTGGTAAACTTCCGCTTTCTACACTGCTGCTTCAGGAGCGAGTTAGAAACATGGAAGGACGAGAAAAGTATTCTCCAGTCAAGATTCGATCGGATCTATAAACTTCATAATCGTACTTATTCATGGACGTAATCATGGTATGCTTCAGGCAATGTCTTTCATGATTAGACGGTTCATAGGAGCGAGCTAAAGAGCCATAGAATCCTCGTTCAAGAGGTACTTCTATAGGTAATGCTTTGGGCATAAGTCTTCGAATGAAGATCATAGCGGAGGCTTATTCAACTCTTCCTTACCATTGTTGGCTTCAATGGTTTCTCAGCTTCTTAATGGTCAAGTGGAGATTCACATCTTGTACCCCACATAAAGTGGTTTCTATTAGAAACGTCCAAATAAGGGAAATCGAACTTGTGGCAGTTCGACAATCTACTAAATTGGAATGAACAAGATTGTGATTGGTGCTATGGGAATAAATCATCCATAAGTATCAAAGTTAGAACACTCGAGTTTTAAGACATGGTTTTCATGAAAACGTCAGGTTCTGTATGGGTGTGTTTGTTTTATGAAAACTTCTGGTTTCAAAGGCATTAAATTCAAAATTACAGGTTCGAGTTTAGTTATGAACTTCCGGTTCATAAAATGAGGTACTTGTAAGAACACAGAATACAAGATACAACTAAGTGTAGTGGATTTTGGTTGTTTTAGGAACTCAAGTGTGAGTGCTTCGGGACTACGAAAGTAAGTCAACGGTTGAAAGAAAAAGAAATAAATTATTGAATCGTTAATGTCCAAAAGTGATCTTCAGGTCAATAATTTTGGATTTCTTGTCAGATTAATGGACTGCTGGTCATTTTTAATTAATTCAATAGATCGGGACCAAATGAGGTCGATTGTAGAAGCAAATTGAAAATATAAAGATTTAGGCCTATGCACAGAAATTATGTTGACTGCAAGCCAATTAGGTGGTAGCCCAAAAAAATGGGTTTAAATCTACTTAGGCAACCACAACCCAAGCTACGTTGCGGGCTAAATCAAGAGGGAAGCCCAATTGGGCTTTGGTCCGTGAAAAAGAAGCAACCCATGTTATTGGTAGGCTAAAGCGGGCTGGAAAATAAACAGGCCAAAAATGGCTTTGGGCCGAGAAAACCACAGCCCAATCACGTGTTGGTTGGCTGTTTAAGTCACGGCCTACAACAAGCTGCAAGGGTGGGCCACGGTTATTGTGCAATCCATAGTGGTTGCAAGTTTAATAGGCCAAGGGAAGATGGGCAGAGCCCAGCAGCGTTAAGCTGCTAGCTTTGGATCGAGATGCGAGGGAACCTAGCTTTAAACCGAGGATTGAGGGCTTGAAGCCCATGCACCAGGGACCCATGTAGCAGGCCTGGTCAAATTTGAGCAGTAAGCCTAAAAAGGTTGTCCAGTAGCTTACCCAAGCTTCAGGCTTGGTGCGTTTTGATGGGCTCAGGTGCAAAATTTTCCCAAAAGTTTAGTTGTATTTTTTTTCTTTTTCCAACAATCTTAGGGTTTGAAAAACCCTAATTGCTTCTAATTTCTTTCGATTCTTTGACTCACAAATTCCACATAGCAAAAATTGCGTAATGCATGAAACGTATATATATATATATATATATATATATATATATATATATATATCGGAAGGTAAATATAAATGTAGGGGGTTCATGCATCATGGGGAATGTTTTCATGCTTTATGGTCGTTTCAAATATCTTCCTTTATTTTAAGCGTACCTGATTGGCAGAAAACAATAAAAGCTTTTGACTTTGTAGAAGATCATTCTCAGAGAGCCGGAATTGCATCTCCAATGCATTGTATCATGTTCGACACAGAAAAATTAAATTAAATCAATAGCATGTATTCAATAAAATAATAAATTAATCATAAAAAGAATGATTAAAACGTAATACTCCCTTGATTGAAGATCAAACTCTCTTTAGCGTAGCGTCAAGATCGTGCTGATAACGTATTGTAGGCATAATTTACTGAACAATTATGGAGGCCAGAGAGAGGGAGGTGCAGCACATAGAGAGAGAAGAGAGATATGTGTAATTGTGAGGTGTGTTCTATTTCACCCCATTATGCCTTTATTTATAGTAGTAGGGAAGACTAATTACTTACCCTTTTAGGGTTACAACTCTAATAGGATATTAACTACTAAAAGAAATATTCAAAGATATCCTAGATACACTAGAATTTACACAATCACATTCCTAATCTAATATGGCTACAACAAAATTTAAATTATGTGAACAAATTGAAATTTAAAAAATATTGGTACAAACTAAAAATAAAAATATGTGAAAAACACTACAAATATATATTTGCAAATGATTAATAAGGTTTTCATTTTTTAAATTGACATATGAGGAATGTAAATAATTTAATATTCAAATAACGATATGGAAAAAAGTCAAATAGGCCAGATCAAAAATGAAAAATAAATAAAGTTTCAATTAATAAAAAATGAATATTTAAGATAGGAATTTAATTTATCCAAACATAAAATCAAAGCTAAGGTCGAAGCAGAAGAAAAAAAAAAAAAACAAATCACACAAAAATACATGAGTCCTTATGAACAAGGTCGGAAGGTGTTCATTGACTAGGTTCGGTTTGTTTTGTATTTATCATCCTTAGTCAAGGTTTCCAATGTGGACTTTTCAAAGTACCAAGGAATTCAATGGTTTTTATTTATTGATGCATTGATTTCATTGTTAAAATTTCATACAAATTACTTAGTACTACGGTCTAGTGATGTGGTATTCTTGATTATTTTTCAATGAAAATCTTAAATTCGATTCTCGTCAAAATCAAATTTGAACTATATTATTATTAGTTATTTGTAAGGCTAAGTGCACTCATTCTCGTTAATGCAGATATTATCGTTTATTTTATAAAATAAAATAAAATAAATTCTTATGCGTCATGGCTGAGGCAACCAACCATATTTTAACTATTAAGCTCTCTCTCTCTAAAATATCACAAAACGTCATCACTTCCGTAATATGCCTAGAGTTTCCAGTCACTCTCAAGCTCTCTCTCTCTCTCTAAAATATTTAGAGCTTATAATCCATGATATATATGTCTGTTTTGTTTCAAACAGATTGAAAGTCTCCAACTTTTCATCTCAGACTCCTCGTTTTATTCTGGTACGCTTCTTCAGCCTTTCATCTTTTATGACTGAATTATATTTGTTCATTTCCATATTAATCCATATGACAAATTCGCCTGGAAAGTAAATAAAATGTTCAGAAATGCGCAAATTCGATAAGGAAATATTTCCGCACACTCCTTTATAAAATTAAGAGAGAGATGGAGAAAAAGGAGTGTTCGCGGAATCATTTACTACACCCTTTTCTCATCTGCAGTCCTTCCTTTTTGTGAGTAGTGATAGAAACAATTGAAAGATATGCAGAAGGAGAAAATTGGAGTGTGAAAATCGCTTCACATGTGATTACCCGTATCCATAATTCTTGCAAAAAAAGTATAAAGGATGCTGATGACGCTTTTGGAGTGTCAATAACATTGATTGTTATGATCTAAAATTTGAGTCTTGAGCTTCTGTGTAAGTGTTCTGATTGTTTAACCATAGATTATCTTAATTTTGGCAGAAAAAATGGCAAGTTGTTATCAAGGTTGCGTGTTTATGTTGGCTATGGTTGTATTGGCATTAAGCACACCATGCTCACATGCTCTTCGAATTGTCAAACCTAAGACAAGAACTAGTGTATTTGTCTCCCCTAAGTTTGTGCTGGAACCAGGATCAGTTGCAGACAAGTATTACTACGATGTCAACTTCCCGAGAGGTCATATTGCAATCAAGAGCTTCAATGGTGAAGTAATTGATGAGGAAGGTAATCCGATTCCCCTTCACGAAACTTATCTCCATCATTGGGTTGTCGGGAAGTATTATGGCCGGATAGGTTTTGTGGAGCCGGAGGACGCTCGTTTTGACGAGTTTCAAAGGTCGGATTTCGCTTTTGTGAGAAACAGTGGAGTGTGCCAGGGGGATACTAATGGACAGTACTTTGGAATTGGGTCCGAAACACGGAGAACAGATACACATGTTCCGGATCCATTTGGAATTGAAGTTGGGAATCCGGCAGTGATTCCTGCTGGCTATGAGGAGAGATGGCTGCTCAATGTGCATGCCATTGATACACGGGGGGCGGAGAATGGGTTGGGATGCACCGAGTGCAGGTGTGATCTTTATAATGTGTCAACCGATTCTCGAGGCCAGCCTTTGAGGCCGGGGTACAAAGGAGGTTTGCGTTGTTGTTATGATGGTACACAGTGCAGAGTAAAACAAGGCTTTAACGGTGTCAAGAGAAACCTCTACTTGAGATATACTGTGAAGTGGGTTGATTGGTCTGATTCTATCATTCCTGTCAAGATTTATATCTTCGATGTTACTTATAAAATGAATCGTTCAGCTGGACTTGCCATCGAACATGAGTGCCAGGTTAGTGAGTTTCACCTCATCGTATGATATGCTGTAGTAGTATTCACTCAAGTTATGATAACGCATCAATATTCTGGTGTTTGCAGTTTTGTATGAACTTAGTTCCTTTTTTAGGATTGAGGCTATATCTTTCTATTGTGCAGGTTGAATATGATGTCGAAGAGTCTTGCAGTGCGACTAGTGATGGGTGCGTTGACAGCCAATCATCAGTGGTTACTATGCCGACTGGTGGTTATGTCGTCTACGGTGTAGCTCATCAGCACACAGGCGGGATCAGATCAACTCTATACGGAGAGGTGATTTCTTCTTCTACTCTTAGCAATTTGGCTTCTGGTGGCCTTAAATTAATTTCTTTCAGTGTGTGGTAGAACTCAAAAACCTTTTATAATTCCTGTAAGTAGTATGTACTGGCTTGGATACATCACCGTTTAAATTATCTGCATTTCCAAGTCTGCGACCATATTGTATGTAGGATTTAGGTCAAGAGTTTCTTAGTATGTCAGGCTAAATTCCACTCTTCCTAGTCTCTTTCTTGTTTGAGTTCACACATGTACTGAAAGTATGTGCCTCTACGTAATGTACTTGTTTGTGATTACATTAGGATGGACGGGTTCTGTGTTCGTCAATACCAATTTATGGAAAAGGGAAGGAAGCTGGAGATGAGGCTGGTTATATTGTAGGAATGTCCACTTGTTATCCTCAACCCGGCTCAGTCAAAATAAACGATGGGGAGACTCTGACTCTAGTATCTAATTACAGCAGCTCCCAGACACACACAGGAGTTATGGATCTCTTCTACATTTTGGTTGCAGACTACCTCCCAAAGTCCTCTGCGCTTAGCTTGGACTCTACACTTTGAGCAATATACTGTAAGGCGTCCGGGTTGTTTTTTACCTAAACTCAATTTCTTTAATCAACTGAGTACTGACGTGGTTTTGTTCTTGCAGATATTTGAGTCGTATAAGCCAAAGTTGCTCGCGTCCTTCATCAACGCCGATGAGAAAGAGGTTGGCGATGGCCATAGATTGATTTTGGTGTGAACTTCTATGTATGAATTATGTAAAGTGTCTTGATTCTGCTTCTCACTCAGTGCTGTGATATGTAGACATAACAAAGCCAATGTACTTATAGCAATAATTTGAGCTTTTTCTTAAGTGTTTTGTTAAATGTGGTGAACTTTGAAGTTCAATTCAGTCTGTTCAATATAAAAAGCTAAATTATATGGATTTGGAAGCATGTCATCAAATCAAGACTCCCTATTTTTGCTAGGAGAATGTACTTTTTAACTATTTTATTTGTGTACATGGCTATTATGATTGGGGTCGGAGGGAAACCTCTACTTGGCTATGATACTAAGTGAAGCTGAAATGATCAATTCTTGAGCTATTCTTGAGAATAAATTATCAATATTATGGTGTTTCAAACTTACAATGCGAGCATTTGAACTTAAGCGTTATTGTCTTTATATTGAGAATTGCATACATGATGTATATATGCTTATTCAGCAATCACAATTTTCAGCTCTAAATGTTGGCACGGAGGACGTTTGTAGTCGTACGGCTCCTGCTATTGTGTCTAGTTTTTTCTTTATGTGTTTTGTATACTTGAGTTTGGGTGCTTTTCTGAATACATGTAAACAGTATCGTACTGTACTTGGTTGTGCTAAAGTTATGCAGCCACTACTTGGGGCAATTTCTCCTGATTTAACTTTCCTCACCTCCCTCACCTCCCTTTTAGGTAAACTTAGAGGTCTTTGTTGTTGATCATTCGAAGTTCATTTGTTTCCAATATATCAAAAAAACCAAAAGATTATATATTAATCAAAATCATTGGTTTCTATACAAAATATCTGAATATGCATTGAAATCTATGTTAAGAAGAAATAGGATCCAAATCATTGGTTTCTATACAAGATATTTCTTCCATTTTTTACTTCCATTGTTTGGTTGAGCTCTTGGTCATCATTTCCTCTTGAAGTAGAGCCATGCATATTATACATACTATAACCTCCATTTCAATATTTATTTTGTTGACCCTAAATTAAGGAAAAAAAAACATAAGAATTACAAATAGAGAATTATACTATGCAATGTAAATAAATATTAATAAATAACAACAAAAGAATTATATGCAACCTCTTAGTATTTACTTGAACTATATCGTACTTTTGGTCAAGTACGTTGTGTTGAATGTAACATCATCAAATTCTTCATATCTTGCCTTTATGGAAGAAATTTGCATTCTGAACTTGCATTCTTACGAAGTAGTTTTGAACTGCAGTAGCATTCCCTTCTCCAAATGGTAAGCGCCTTACCTTTTCAATATAACTTCTACAGTCTTTTTCTAAATATGTTATGTTCTAATGCCCCCTACCCCACCCCAACTTTAGCGACCACTAAATTATAACTTTTGTTTACCTTTATTACGACTTTATCATTCACTTCAAGCTTCTTCTTTTTATAGAAGAACTTTTTTTTTCTTTTTTTTTTGTGGAAAACCTCGACGGTATGAGGGTAATTTTATTGATAACAAAAAAAACAAGTTACACCTAGTCAGGAGGGACATAAACCTTACCCCTAAAAAAACAGAGACAACAAAAAGGAATACACTAGAAAGAATGAGGGATATAAACCTTACCCTTCTAGAAACAAAAAAACGAGAATGATACAAAGAAAAAGGGGGGGACATGAAACCTAACCCCTTTAGAACCAAACATGAAGGTCTAAACCTACAAAACAAGTCAAACAACACCATAAAGTTAGGAGAAAAAATGGAAAGTGAGACAAATCTGGATGCCATTAATTTGAGAAGCGGTAACTAGGCAAGCGAACATAGTCAGAAAACAGAGCAGCACGAACCGTCATTTGAGGAGAATCATGTCATGTTAAAGATGGAGAAGACAAGCCCATGTTAGCAAAATTATCCGCAACAAGATTTCCTTCGTGATATATGTGAGATGCGTAGAAAGTCATTTTTTGAATGCGATCCAAACAAATAGACCATTGCGTATGAAGAGGCCAAGGAAGATCAAAATCAAACGATTGAAGAGCAGAAATAACACTAGAACTATCACTTTCCAACCAAAGACAATTCCAACCCTGCTGATAAGCAAACTTAATACCAATAATAATTGCTGATAACTCGGCAAAAAAAAGAGTTGCAATGATCCGTTGACAGAAACCTCCAAGAAAACGACCATGGCAATTCCTAAAAACTCCTCCACATGCAGCAGGACCGGGATTTCCTTTAGACAAACCATCTGTATTAAGCTTAACCCAAGGAAACCAAGAAAGAGACCAAAGGACAGGAAGAATAGTAGGTGCCTTGCGAGGGATAGGTTGGATCCCCAAAGAAGAAATGATCCTAGTGTCAAAACCCTGAGAATAACCAGGAATAAACTTCCCACCATGAACAATCGTCGAATTGATAGACATGCAAAGACGATGAAAATAGATTGGACAACCTTCAAAAATAAATTTATTTCAAGCCTTCCAAATAGCTGAAATAGTAGAAAGACCTGCAAAAATCTATAGATTGTGCAATTGTTTGGAAAATGGCTTACGAACATATATATCCCAAAAAGCAACCAAAGAATCTGGAACATGTAAAGATGTACCAAATTAACATGCTAACCACCTCCAAAGTTGCTTAGATATCCGACATCCAAAGAAAAGATGAGCAGTAGATTCTTCAGAATTATGACATAAACAACAAATGGATGCCAAAGAAATACCACGTCGTTGTAGTGCATCTTCTATAGGAAGTTTATCATGAAAAAGTCTCCAAGCCAAAATAGATAGTCGTGGCGGAATAAAATGTTGCCAGATAACCTTAGCCCAAGCACAATCACTATGTCTCCTTCGAATAAGGTGATAACTAGAAGAAAAAGAAAACTTCCCAGTGGGTGAAGGTTGCCAAATCAATTTGCCATCCTTAACATTTAAAGGCAAAGGTAGACGTAAAATATGTTGCACAATTAAAGGGAATAAATTTGAAAAATAATCTGGCAAAGACCAACTTTGTACTTCAATAACATCTAAAACCCGAGGAAGAACCTTAGGTGAAATGATCGAAAATAAAGAAGGGCTAATAATAGGCTCATCCAACCATTTGTCAAACCAAAAGGAAACTGACCTCCCATCACCAATAATCCAACGACTGTTATTATTCAAAATAGGCAAAGCACGCTTCAAACCATGCCACACAGAAGACCGTAAATAGATATTTTGATTTCTGTAAGGCGAAAGAGGAAAACGCTAATGAGCAAAAGAACCCCACAGAGAGTAGGATTGTAAAGCATCACATCCAAAACTAAACAAAACCGTCAAATTCAAAGAAGCTAAATCACGAAGACCAAGCCCACTTTCTTTTTTAGGTCCACACACCATACTCCAATCAACTGTTACCAATTTTCGGGAAGATAAATCCCCTGACCAAATAAAATTCCTTGCGCAAGCAGAAAAATGCTTTAAAACGCAAGATGGCAATTGATAAACTGAGAAGCTATGGAGAAATAAGCTTTGATAAACAGACTGCACCAATTGAAATCGTCCAGCCATTGAGATAAGTTTACCTTACCAACCCGAGAGGCGAGCTTTAGCCTTGTCTACCAAAGCTTGAAAATGAATTCTTTTTGGCTTACCACGAAAAATGGGTACCCCAAGATCAGTGAAAGGAATAACACCCAAATGAAAGCCAAGATGCCTAGAAACATGAGCTTTACGATAGACTGAGGAAGAGCCGAGATAAAAAGTGCTCTTAGATGCATTAACAAGTTACCTCGATGCACAACCATACTTATCCAAGAAATTTCAAAGAGAACGAAGAGATCAAACATTCCCACGACAAAAAATGAAAAGATCATCAACATATTACACATGAGTAGGAGGGCAACAACCTCGCGGAGCTAAAATAGAACTAATCCTTCCAGTAGATAGATAAACCTCTACTCAAAGCTTCCTCTGCTAGACAAAAAAGAAGTGGAGAAAGAGGGTCACCCTAACATACCCCTTAGGAGCAAGAGAAAAACCCATGCGGTGTGCCATTTACCAGAATTAAAAGGCGAGCTGACTGTAATAAAACACGCAGCCAATCCATAAAGATACTAGAAAAGCCAAAACTAGAAAGCACATGGAGAAGAAAATCCCAGTTCAAAGAATCAAAAGCTTTAGCGATGTCGACTTTTATGCCTACGTTACCACCAAAAGCCTTTTTGTCCATAAAATTGAACCCTTCTGAAACTAGCCCAATGCAATAAGAAATACGTCTACCTTTCAAAAATGTCGTTTGTTGAGGAGAAATAATGCGAGTGGCAATTGGGCCGAGCAGATCAGCAAGAATCTTGGGGATAATTTTGAACAGAAAGTTAGCAAGAGTAATGGGCCGATACTGAGCAATAGTGGCAACACTTACATTAGGGATAAGCACCACAAAATTGCAATTGGCATTGGGATAAAGCCATCCACGCTTAAAAAAATCTTGTACAAAAGAAATCACATCTAAACCAACAATATCCCAGCATGACTGATAAAAGGAACCAGGAAAACCATCAGGTCCCGGAGCACTGAAGGGATCCATAGAAAATACAACACTTTTAATTTCATCTGCTAAGGGTAAACAAGAAAGAGAAAGATTTTACTCTTCACTAACCATAGGTGGTATTACACCATAAACATCCTCAATTCCAGTTGGGGTGAATGAAGAATTATATAAAGACTGATAAAAGTTTACCACATGATCAACAATAGCAGTATGTGAAGAGAGTACATTATCACCATCTAAAAGAGTTACAATACTGGAGGAAGAATGCCTATCTCGAGCATAAGCATGGAAAAAAACAATATTACGATCACCCTTAGTGAGCCATTTAACCCAAGCACGGACATGCCAAAAAGCTTTTTGCACTGAAGAGCATCGAGGACAGCCGTCTTAGCCACAACTTCCTCATTAAACTTCTCTTACGAATTCCCATCAGAAGAAATACTATTTTGGATATTATGAAGTCTTTCCTTAGCAATCGTGACATTTCTATGGACATCGCCAAAAACATTAGAGTTCCAAACTCGAAGACAGCGCTTAAGGGCCTTAAGCTTTTCCAACATAACAAACATGGGACACCCATAGACAACAGTTGATTGCCAACACATAGCAACCAAACCAAAAAATTCTAAATGTAAAGTCCATATGGACTGAAACCGAAAAAGCTGCGAACCTTCAAGACGAATAGCAGAAGCCAAGAAAACTAGACAATTATGATCATAAACGACCCTGGGTAAAGCTGAACAACTAGTATAAGGCCAAGACTGTAACCAACGTGTGTCACAAAGAGAGCAGTCAAGACGCCTCTCCATGTAACCACGGACACTCCAACCATTAGTCCAAGTGTAAAAAGCACCAGTAGTATCCATATGAGTAAAGTCACAAAGCTCAGTAGTACTGCGAAAGTCTTCACATGAAGTTCGAGCAGGCAAGTGACCACACATTTGCTCATGCGCTCCAAGGATAGTATTAAAGTCACCAATTGCCATCCGTAGAATACAAAACTCAAATATTAAGCAATAAATCACCCTTGTTATTAACAGTAAGTAAAGAAAGACCTAATGAATTCCAATAAGCAGAAGGAATAGAATCAAAAGTAACCATAGGTTCAGAGATGCAAACCAAGTCAGGATGATGAGAGTGGCAAACATTAGAAAGTTCCGTACGTGTATCAGAATTACCAGTACCGCGAATATTCCAATAAACTAGCTTCATTTGGAGGTAGAAATAACTTGTCTTCCTGCCCTTGTAACATAGAGGTCTTCTTGCATACATGCATTAACTTTTTGGTTTGACGGTTGAAAAAATATCTAGCAGTCAAAAAATTAAAACTGAAGTGTACGCACCACACATGCTCGTGTTCCTAGGGTTTGACGGTGTTATGTTGGTGCCGTCCCAGGCGGCATCGTCCCAGCGCCGTTGTTGAATCTTCCACATCGCCATTTGTTGGTCTTGGTTTGCTATTTCGCTGCGTTGGTTACTTTACGGTGTTGAAGATTGACTGCTGTTTGGGTATTGCGATAGCCCGCAATTGGGGTTTTTAATCTCCAACAATTCTTAAGGTCTTACTGCACCAACAGACTCTGCTTTTAAAGGATTTTCAACAATTGGTTGCACCTACACACTTTTCAACAGGTTGAACTATCTAATTTTATATTTAATTTTTTATATTATTATTATGGAATGCATTTTGTTCTAGGTTAATCTCTTGGTTTCCATGGACAAGTCACCCGTTGCCTTATGCCCATGGGATTTCTTGACTTCTCTGCTACTTTTTCCAAATTGAATATTGCCACTAGTCAATTATCCGGACAACTTCCAAAAGCACGGACCTTTGCTTCCATTGTCACAAATGGTGTGGAAAGTTCAGTTAATTTAAGTCAACTTCCCTCTCCTACTGTTCAGGGAGATGTGACTTATGTCAAAATCAGTGAGGACCTTTATCAAGAACAATTACGTTCATGTCGAACAAACCTTATTGGTAGGCTTTTGTTAAAAAAATGAACGATGCCGATGAAGACTGAGCTTCTCAAGAGTGCTTTGGCTTCTTTATGGAAGCTTCATAATTCATGGAAACTGGTACCTCTTGGCAAGGAATATTTTGATCTTCACTTTTCCAGCGAAGAAGATATGAGAAGAGTGTGGGGTGGTGGAACTTGTACACTTCAATTTGGTCTTTTTAGGTTGTCTCAATGGCACCAGATTTCAAACCTGGTGATGTCCTTCCCCAACCACATGCTCAGGTATGGATCAAAATATATGGCTTAAGTCAAGAGTATTGGCACCCTCGCATTCTTATGGAAATTGCTCATGGGGTAGGTACCCCTCTCCAGTTGGATCATGCTACACGTGAAAAGTTTTATAGTTATTATGCTAAAATTCTGGTCGTTGTGGATCTTTCTGCTGATTTTCCTTCGACTATTATGGTTGAGTGGGAACAACATGGTTTTTCTGTTGATATTATTTATGAGAATCTGCCACCAACATGTGGACATTGTGGTGTAATTGGCCATAATACAAACAAATGCCGACATTTAAAGGGTAATCATTTCGATAGGATGCATCCGGATGTTAAGGCGCATCGTCGCGGACGACCACCAACTCGTCAAGTTTATCGTCCAAAACCATCGGCTAAGACTGTTTCTCCTTCAGGTGATACTATACACATGGAACGTTCCCCTTCAGTTGAAATTATTCACAATAAGCATTTTATTGGACTTAATGATGATATGGGGGCCCCACTTTGTAGCTCTCTTGAGCAATGCCATGCTGAACAAGTCAACAATTTTGCGAATCAAATACTAATGACTGTTGTGAATAATGAGCTAAGCATGTTGGCTGACAAGGTCATTGATTCATCGACAAACCCTCATGGTCACTTAGAGACAATTTCAGATAGACAGCTTCTAGAGGTACAACCAACCAATATTATTAATGATTCCCCTTCTCGTAACTTGAATGATACTCTTTCAAAGGAGATGAGAGATGTGCCTGCGGAAGAAATTAATATCGACCACAATGTTGATGTTGATGTCCCACCTGGTTTTGGTTCAAGGAAAGAGATCAATGTTGTGGATGCAAGGAAGGATTCAAATGACTTTACTCTAGTTCTTAGTAAACCCCAGCATAAGAAACACTACAACATCAACATAGAAGAACTAACCTTTGGTAAACACTACAAATAACGAGCTTTTGTTGGACTCGATCCATGATTATGATGAAGCTTTACAAAATTCACTCGCTGCTTCTCACGCAAGTATAAGCCTGCCCTTAATTGAGCCTTGCAATCATTCTTTATACTTGGATATGGCTTAAGAGGATACATAGACTTCAACGTTAAAATACCATAGAAAAACACATAAATACTACAAAATTACTATCAGAATACTATACTACAATAACATTGATTAAACAAAAGACTTTTGAATTGACACTGAAAGATGTGATTTGTTACATAGAATTGAACTAAGCTGCAAATTACTTGGCAAATATGGCTTATCCTTTGAATGAATATGAGACGAGAGAAGCTTGTGTTTGGGTTGTAATGTATAACAAGTTCATTGTCGCGTGACGTTCTAACTCAATAATATAGTATTATATTAATTAAACTTATACATAACATTATTTCATTTGAAAATGATGTAAGTCACGATTACCTTAAAACCTTTCTATCCTTGAAACTTGGAGCTCCATCCAAAAGAAAATAATGAAAAAGAAGTTACATGTAACACGTTGCCCGTTATATGATGTTGGTTGTTCAATAATTCATTGCTATGATGTACTAGTAAATCAAGAGGTCACATAATAGTAAATTCGTTTCATATAAATTGTGCTTCAAATACTGGCATAAAAAAGATAGAGTAAAAAGGTGGTCAATTTGCCGTAGTTAACCTATGCGTCATGGCTGAGGCAACCAACCATATTTTGACTATTAATACAAAACGTCGTACATATCACAAAATGTCAAGAGACGATCCTCGCCGGATTCTCTTTGTGAGGATCTTGGGAATCCTTTAATCACATTCGTTTATCATACATCGTGTGGTCAGTTTTTATTAGGTACTGTTTATATTCAATTTTAAATAAAAAAAAATTACAATGATAATCTAGCAGGAATCCTCTTGGCAAAATGCCATCACTTCTGTAATATGTCCCTCTGGCAAAACGACATGTGTCTTTGTGTTCAACAAACTCGTGTTTCCAGTCACTCTCAAGGTCTCTCTCCCTCTAAAGTCTACGGAGTTTGAAGTTCAAGGACCGTGTACACACTCACCCACACACGAATAATCCATTATATATTTTTGATTTGTATCAAACAGACAAAAAGTCTCCAACTTATCAACTCAGACTCTTCTTTTTACTATGGGGGAAGGAACCGGATCCCCTCTTGAGTATAGGGTGGGGATCCTCCTGACCGGACCATCTAGACCATTGAAATTTGATCTAACGGTTACAATAATTATAACTTTTAAAGGGCCCCCTGTTTGTAGCCGTTGGATTAAATTTCAATGGCTTAGATGGCCTGGTCAAGAGGATCCCCACCCTAAGCTCAAGAGGGGATCCGATTCCCTGGGGGAGAGGATCTCTTTCACCAAAACCATCAAATCAAGTGATATGATTAAAAATAGGGGTTCCTTTAAAAGTTATAATAACTTTAGCCGTTGGATCAAATTTCAAAGTTCTAGATTACTTGATTTGGTGGCTTTGGTGGGAGAGATCCGCCTTACTTTGATATGCTCTTGACTTCCTCTTTATGTTTGATTTATATTTAGGGGTAGGCATAAAAACCGCCAAACCGGAAAACTGAATCAAACCGTGACAAAAAAAACTGTAAAAAACTGCGTTGACCAAAAAAGTCAAAACTAGAACAAAACCTAAACTAAACAGTTTCAAACGTTCCGGTTTCGGTTTGGAAATATTAAGAACCGGAGAAACCAGACTGAACCGCTTTTAATATAAATGATTGTTTTATTATTATTTTTATATAAATAATGTTATAAATAGGCAAAAGTTAGAGAAATAACCTTTGCTAAAAGAGAGGACGAAGTGGTGCAAAATATCACACTGTTTAGTTTTTTACTACCACCACAAAAGTATTGCAGGTATTAGAAAATGAGGGATATTTAGAGTATTATATTTCTTCCTTTTCTCTTCTTGATATTCTCTGACTTTGAACAATCGAAGTGCTCTATTCATAGAGCCACTTCAATGGAAACTTACAAAAGGATTACTATTTAGCATATGAGTCTTTACTATACACATTGGGCAAACATACCCACTATTTACAACACTCCCTCTTGGATGCCCACATAACAGTATCAGTTGCCTCGTTAAAACCTTGCTTGGAAAAACCCAGTGGGAAAAAACCATAGCGAAGGAAAAAGAGTACAACTTTACCCGGATGGTGTTGAGCATGCTTATGTTGCCTCATTAAAACCTTGATAGGAAAAATCCTAATCGAAGGAAAAAACGTACAACAGGTATGTATCATGGATGCTCCCCCTGAATTGTATCTCCCCCTGATTCCGCATTCTTCAAATTTGTAATGTGCACTTTGGTAGAGATTTGGTGAACAAGTCTGCTAAATTTTCATTGGAATGGATTTGTCTGACTTCAATAACTTTAGCCTTCTGAAGCTCATGTGCACTGAAAAATCTTAGAGATATGTGTTTAGTCTTATCACCCTTGATGAATCCTTCCTTCATCTAGGCGACATAGGCTGCATTACTTTTATGGATGACAGTTGGAGTGTCTGTCTTTGAAGGTAGACCACATGAATTCCAGATGTGCTGGATCATTGATCTTAACCAAGAACATTCACAACTTGCTCCATGTAAAGCAATTATTTTTTAGTGATTGGAAGATGTAGCAACTAGCGTTTGCTTCGTTGAACGCCATGAAATTGTAGTATCTCCATTAGTGAACATATATCCATTTTATGAGCAGGCTCTATGCGGATCGGAGAGAAAACCAGCATCTGCGTGTCCAACAATGATTTGTTCATTTGTGGGCTTGTCTGAGTAGAAGAGACCCATATATGTTGTCCCATGAAGGTATTGTTGAACATCTTTGAGTCCATTCCAATGACGAATTGTTGGAGCAGAGCTGTACTTGGCTAACAATTTAACTAAAAAAGCTATATCTGGTCTAGTACATTGTGCTAAATACAATAAAGCACATATTGCGCTCAAATATGGTACTTCTGGACCAAGGACTAGTTCATCATCTTCTTTTGGTCGGAATATATCTTTCTTAATGTCCAAAGAACGAACAACCATTAGGGTGCTAAGTGGATAAGCCTTGTCCATGCCAAATCGCTTAAGTATTTTTTTAATGTAAGCTGATTGATGGTCCAAAATTCCATTAACACAATGCTCGATCTGGAGGCTGAGACAATATTTTGTTTTCCCAAGGTTTTTCATTTCAAATTCGTTTTTCAGATATTCAGCAGTTTTGTTGAGCTCTTTAGGGGTTCCAACTAGGTTCATATCATCGACGTATACTGCCACCATAGCAAATCCAATATTTGATTTCTTAATGAAGACATAAGGGCAGATGACATTGGTCGCATATCCTTCTTTAATCAAATACTCACTAAGACGATTTGATCACTCATATATTTCATGCATTTATACCATTCATTTCTAAAGTCTTTGGATGTTTTTGTGTTAAAATTGTGGCATTTTACCTTACCTTGTGTTAATGTACAATTAATTTTGTGTTAGCATTTTTTTTCATAGAAAATGAGCTGAAAAGAAAATAAAAGAAACGGCATAAAGAAGTACAGAGATGATGGCACAAGGGACAGAAAGAATAAAAGAAATGAAAGAAGACTAATGAGAAATGGAGTGCACCGATGCAGCTAATGGAGGAATAAAGAAACGGACTGTGGGGAAAAGAGTAAAGAAAAGAATAGGTGCAGTAGGCAGAAGTGGAAAAGAAAGCAGAAATAAAATAAGAAAAGCAGAAAACACGGGCAGACAAAATGGAGTGGAAGGAAAAGAAAAGAAAACAAAAAAATATAAGAAAATGATGAGGAAAGACAGAAGGAAAGCACGGCAATACAATAAAGGAGAGAGCAATGAGGGCAGAGAGCAGTCAGACGTGAGAAGAAAATAGAAAGAACGGAGAAAAGGCACGGACAGACAGAAGCAGCAAGCTGCCTTCTCTCTCGGTTAAATCCTTCCAAACTTATATTTTATTTATGTTTTAATAATGTGTAACTAAATTTATTTTGGCTAGAGGTTAATTCAAAGCCATGAATATATTTGTAATATGAATTGATTACCTTAAGTTGTGATTTCTGAGTTGTGATTTAATTTGCTTAACTGTTTGATTGATAGCTTATTTTTGTATGTCGATTAAGAATGCATACTTAATTTACATGCATGAATTTGACGCTAGAATATAAGGAAGTTTCACCTAATCGTTATGAACTTATATTCACAAGTAGTGAAGGTTGCTAGTCACAATCACGTTAAGTAAATTCTTGGCATAAGTTTCATGCAAATCATAGTAACGAGTGCCTCGTCAATGCTTATGTTTTTCATAGAACTTAATGATTCTTGCTTGTATCTCTATTATGCAATTCAGGTAGGGAACTTGTAGGGAATGTTTTGGGTTGTCGTATGCAATCATCCAACCCAATAACTTGTGGAAAAACTGAGGGTTAATTAGTGCAATTCACGGTTAATTTGGGGCGTTGAGATTTACAATTTATTGAAAGAACAACTGAAAATCAATTTAGGTTGCATATGTGTCATGTGTGGAGAAGAACCCTCTAGCTAGTCCGTCACCTATCCTTTCAACTTAATTTCATGCTTTTGTCAATTCTGTAATTTATTTAAGTTTAATTTACTTCTCGTTAAAACCAAACCCCCCCCCCATTATTAAATTATATTATTTAGTTAGTTTTCATTGTTGTTAGTCTTTTAATTCAATTTCCGTCCATTTCAATTCCTAGTGTCTAATTTGATTGTTTTCATTATTTTGAGTCATTCTAAGTGTGTTTTGAGTTATTAGAGTTTTTAGCCTAGTTTTGTGTCCTTGAGTCTTGTTTAATATTTTTAAATTAATTTAGAATAGATTAGCAATCTCTCCTAATCCCCAGCCTAGAACGATACCCTACTTACATCTATACTACAATTGATAAAAAGAGGGTTTAATTTGTGTGTTTAGTTATTTTACGCATCAAATTTTGGCGCCGTTGCCGGGGATTAGCAACTTTGCTAATCCCTTTATTTTTGTTTTTGTTTATGTTTATATTGGTGTTTGTTGTTGTTGTTGTTGTTTGTTATATTGGTGTTTGTGTATTTTACTTTTGATATTTGATTTATTTTTCTTTCTTTGATTTTAGGTACAAATAGAGCAAGACATGGCACTTGCGACCATTCAAGCTCAATTGGCACAGCTCACTGCTCAATTGACTCATAATGCCGAACGGACCACAATGCCAAGTGTCCCTACACTTGATGTGCCCTATGAGCAAGGATATCAAAGTCCTCAATTTTCTGCAAATGAAGATGTTTGGGGATATCAAGGCCATAACCAATCAAGGGGCAACATGTTTTCCAACGCTTGCAATTCAGATTGGAGAGGTAATTCAGATTATATGTGGGATGAACCTCAACAATTTCAACAAGGTGGATATTGGCAGCAAGACGAGTTCTATTCAAAACCTATGCAGCCACCACAGCATCCGCCACAACAATTCCAATCAAATCAAAGTATGCCCGTGAATTATAATGAAATTCTTGAAGGACTAATTTCTTTGACGCATGGTTCACAAAAAGAAGAACAATTGCCGCCATCGGAAGAGTTCTATCAGTGGCCATATGAACCGTCACAGCCACCACAACAATCAGCCCAATTCAATTCAGGTACGTCCTTGAATAATGATACACTTAATAAGTTACTCACCTCTTTGAATCAGGGAGTAGAAAATCAAAACCAGGAGATGCAAGACAGAGTCAAAAGAGTGGACGAATTGGATATGCAAGTTGGGCAGATTGTGGAATTCATGGCACAGATTCGAGATCAAAGTGAACTTTCCAACTCAAACATTGCAAATTCAAAGGCAGAAAGTGAAATCGATGAAGCCATCACTTTGGAAGGTGACATGAAGGATGAAGCTGTCCCAGAACCATCCAAACACAGCCCGAACATGGATGAATTGCTGTTGCAAGCAGAAGAGGAGGAGGACGACCTGGGCAGTTTAGAAGAATTCTTGCTGCAAGCTCCTCAAATCCCTATGTCATCCAACTCAGGTGAGGAAGTTCTAAATTCACTTCATTCTAACATTATTCCACCGAATGTCCTTTGTCCTTGCAGGTTTTTTATTCCAAATATCAAAGAGAGTGAAAAAGACATTGTGGAAGCTCTTCCAAAGGTGCAAAGTGATATCCCAATTCTTGGTGCACCAAAACAAGTTCCCGATGGTATTGAAACGTTCAAAGAACCTTGCACACCAAGAAAAGGGATTCAAGAAAATGAAGTGGTTGAAGCATATCAAGAATACATCCAAGAGGCTGTGCATGAGACAATCAAGCCCAAAGCAGTTGAGTTTGATGACACGGGACAAGCCACAACCATCATAGTAAACCTGGCCAAGTTCAAAGTCCCGGAAATGTTCAAAGATGTGGTGTTTGTCATTGAGTTTGTGTCGGAAAAAGAAAGTAAGCCATCTTCTCCAATTTTAATTTTAATTTATACTAACATGTTTCTGATTTTGATGATTCAGGCACCCACTCTTGAATTTAAACCATTGCCGAATCATTTCAAGTATCACCTCCCATTAAAAGATAAATTCCATGCTTTGGAGCCGAAGGGAGTTTAAAGGAAAGATTCGTCCGACTGCGGACGTTAAAGCAAGCGCTTCTTGGGAGGCAACCCAAGCATTCAACTTACACCCTTATCTTTACTGCTTTCATTTTGTTTTGTTTAGTTAGTTGTATTATTTGGTTGATTTCTGTGAGTTTGTGTTATTTAGTTTAAGTGTGGGGGAAGGTTAAACAAAGTCTTTTTACATTAATTTACATATTTTAAAAAAAAAAAACATAAAAGTAAAAATATTTTACAATGATGTGTAAACTAATAGCATTCATTGGTCAGGTGGTGCTTCAGTAGTCGGCGGAGCTTCAGCAGTCGGCGGGGCCACGGAAGGAGGAGGTATCGGAGGTTGATCAGTTGGAGCTTCACTATGCGGTGCCGCCCCAGAAGACGAAGGCAGTTGCGGTTGGAACAAACCCACAAACCTCCGGTGATCAAGTAAAATCTGACCATCAGTTTCCTGCAGCTGGTCAATTTTCCTCTTCATGTTTGTGGCATAATTGTGTGCAAGCTTGTGCAATTGTTTATTTTCATGCTTGAGTCCTCTAATCTCCTCTTTGAGACTCTGTATTTCAGCCACCAACGATTCAACGTGACGGGTTTGAGCAAATAGGCGTTGGGCCAGGTTGGACACAGAACCCGCACACTGCACGCTAAGAGCCAGAGACTCCTTAACCGCCAATTCATCAGACCGTCTAGCGAGCAGTCTGTTATCTCTGGGGGTGACAAGGTTCCGGGCCACCACCGCAGCGGTCATGTCATTTTTCATCACCGAATCCCCAACGGTAAGAGGACCAGTAGGGGATATGAAAGATGGGCGCCATATGTTGTCTGGTGAAGGCAGAGCTGCCTCTTCACCAATGTTCAAGTCAAAACGACGATCGGAAGGGCCATACATTTTTCAGAATGGTAAAGAAAAAAGAGATCGGACAGATTAAGATTTTGGAAGTGCAAGAAGGGAGTGTTTACAGGAGGGAGCTCAAGTGTGTTGTGGAACAAAAATAACGCCTCTATAAAAAGAAGAAATCAAAGAGGCACTCCTTAGAAATCGAAGAAGCGTCCTCTCGCAAATCAAAGAGTCGGGGCTCCTTTCTCAAAAGTCGGATTCTTTTCTCAAAAGAGCCGTTTCATTTCTTAAAAGTTGGGCTTACTCAGAAACCACGAGCCGAACCCCGGATTTCAAAAGATCAATTTGTCCAGACGTGTCGTCACTCGTCACATGCAACTGGCAGCTTTGCGGAAATTACGGGCAGCTTTGTCAGAAAGCGCGTAATTTGTACTATTTATCCATCCACCGGCTGCCGACAATGAGTGAGAGAATAGTTTCGGTTGTGAAGAAAAGTCCTATAAGTATCTACCTTCGCCTTCCACAGCAAAGGCACACCCTCTCAGCACTTCTTCATCTCCGAGAATGCATTTCCAACACACCCTCTCGAGTCACTCAGTGTTCCTTATTCCTTGGGGTACCTCTGCAAACAACCCATCCAAAGCAAAAGTATTTCATATCATGAAGGTTGAAAGCAAGAGTATCTCATATCATGCTTTCTCCCTGTCCTTTTCCTTGTCTTTGTTTTACGACAAGGAGAAAGAGAGCAATCAGCCAGCATTTGGTATCAATCTTCCGATCTGGAGCCAACTGCCTGGAACCCCTTCCTGATTGCTTGCCTAGCCTTGCTCTCGAGTACTCATCTTCATCATCTTATGCTTCCGTTTTGTCTACCACATCTACTTGGGTGACAAGTAAGGGAAGTGAAAATGATACCTCGAAGCATGTGGAGACAATTTGCCAATTCATCCTCAGCTAGGGACAAGGAGAAAGAAAGCAAGAGGTGGGCACTTGGAAAGATTGAAGAAAGAATCAGACCAACACAGCTACCTTGTGCCAGCCCGCGGTGCAAAAGAAACAAGTAGAGAAGAACTCAGCAAAAGGAGTGCGAGTTACATCCAAGAACTCGAGAAGCTTCAACAACATTTGGAGGGCACCTTCGCCAAACAGCAAAGCCTCGCCGTACAATATCATCAAATCATCACTTGCAAGTAAAAAGCTAAGTGTCACCCAGTTCAAGAGGAAAGCTGTGGAAAGTCAACAAGCACGACCAATGATCACTTATTAGTTCTATTCATTGTCTTTTATCGTGATTTTCAATTTTTCGTTTGCAATTTTTTTTACATTTTCTTGCGTTACTTAACTGAATTATTTCTTTTCTTTGCAGGAACTTTTGGTTATTTCCACCCTTGAAGTTGATTGCAGAATTTTAGCTTGGGGGGTCATCGCTTGATTTTACTGCAAACTAGGGAAGTTTTCAGTCTAATTGCTTTATTTTGTTTCTTATTATTTATTTATTTTATTTTTATTTGCATTATAGTGTTTTCTGACATTGGGGACAATGTCCAGTTTAAGTTTGGGGGTAAAGAGTATAAAAAATGACCAAATTGAAATTTTTTGTACCTTCAACTATGAACGGGTTTCATTTGTTTCCGTGTTGTTGCTTTTTGTTTTCTTAATTAGTTTTGTTTTCTTTTTTTTTTCTTTTTTTTTAAATTTTAAAAAAAAAATTCGGAAAATTTAAAAATCCAAAAATATTGTCTTGTTTTCCTTATTGTATTTTTGTTAGTTTCCCGACCCAATGATATAATTGGATCAATTTTGAACCATGATCATCAAGAACTTAGTTAACATGTGTTTTGTGAAATTCCTAATTCTCTTGTTAGTTTTGTACATGTTTGATCATCTTTGAAAAACCAAATGCACATAGCCTTGTTGATGTGAAACTAAAGCATGACTTAAAGCTTCATATGTGAATTTAGTGACCATATACATCCTATGTGAGTTTTTGAGCCTATTGAAAGTGTGTGCATTTTTCATACACTCCTATTTTTTTATGTGTGATGAACTTATGTGAGATACATCTCTAGAACTTGCGTAACGATCTTTCGAAATGTTTGTCATTGATTGCATGAACTTGGAAATGATAGAGGCATTAGGTTTACCACTATGGCCCAAATAACCATGTTTTCCAAAGAAAAATGATATCATTAGATTGCCAATTTGAGCTGTATTTGTTGAGCCTTTTATTTCTTATCACCAGATATGTCTACCCTTATACCTGAAACATTTTTCCTTACCCTTTCCAAGGCGAGCTAGTGAGCAATGTGAGATTGTCTTATGAGAAATGTTTGTGAAGTACTTTGAAGGTGTTTGGCAAAAGAATAAGTGTGGGGGTATTTCATGTTTGGATTCAAAAAAAAAAAAAAAAATAAAAAAAAAGAAAGATTGTATACAAATGAAATAAAAAGTTTTTAAAGTTTTAGTTTAAGGGTGTGGTTGGAGGTGCTAGAAGAATTGCTGGAGAGCTTGAGTTCTTATAAATCTAAAGAAAAGAATTGCTTGTAATGTAGCTTGAAACTTGTGTTTTCCTATTCTATCGTTTCAATAACCCTATCCCTAAACCTCATTACATCCAATAAAAGTCCTCTTGATTTAAGTTTTGCAATTATGACTGTGGAGAAGTGATCTTTATGTAAGCTTATGGTAGAAATTTCACATTTGATTTTTTTGAGCGAAACACATTAAAACTAAACACATGTGTGATTGAGTGTATATCCCGTGAGAAGGTTGCTAGTTTGCATATGGTGATTTTAAAAATTAAAAAAAAATTAATTGCATTAGCATGGCTATCTCACACACTACACTTCAAGGATGATTCAAAGATTACTGCTAATATTTGAATAAGGAAGATGAACTTGGATTAGTTCCTTGATGCTAGCTATGGTTCTTGATGATTTGTTTTCTTGAATGAAATTCTATGAGGGTCACATAGAGGGAAGCTAATATTTTTCATGTTATTACTTTTTCATGTTTTCTTTGTTTTGCTAGAGGACTAGCAAAAATGTAAGTTTGGGGGTATTTGATCACTCATATATTTCATGCATTTATACCATTCATTTCTAAAGTCTTTGGATATTTTTGTGTTAAAATTGTGGCATTTTACCTTACCTTGTGTTAATGTACAATTAATTTTGTGTTAGCATTTTTTTTCATAGAAAATGAGCTGAAAAGAAAATAAAAGAAACGGCATAAAGAAGTACAGAGAGGATGGCACAAGGGACAGAAAGAATAAAAGAAATGAAAGAAGACTAATGAGAAATGGAGTGCACCGACGCAGCTAATGGAGGAATAAAGAAACGGACTGTGGGGAAAAGAGTAAAGAAAAGAATAGGTGCAGTAGGCAGAAGTGGAAAAGAAAGCAGAAATAAAATAAGAAAAGCAGAAAACACGGGCAGACAAAATGGAGTGGAAGGAAAAGAAAACAAAACAAAAAAATATAAGAAAATGATGAGGAAAGACAGAAGGAAAGCACGGTAATACAATAAAGGAGAGAGCAGTGAGGGCAGAGAGCAGTCAGACGTGAGAAGAAAATTGAAAGAACGGAGAAAAGGCACGGACAGACAGAAGCAGCAAGCTGTCTTCTCTCTCGGTTAAATCCTTCCAAACTTATATTTTATTTCTGTTTTAATAATGTGTAACTAAATTTATTTTGGCTAGAGGTTAATTCAAAGCCATGAATATATTTGTAATATGAATTGATAACCTTAAGTTGTGATTTCTGAGTTGTGATTTAATTTGCTTAACTGTTTGATTGATAGCTTATTTTTGTATGTCGATTAAGAATGCATACTTAATTTACATGCATGAATTTGACGCTAGAATATAAGGAAGTTTCACCTAATCGTTATGAACTTATATTCACAAGTAGTGAAGGTTGCTAGTCACAATCACGTTAAGTAAATTCTTGGCATAAGTTTCATGCAAATCATAGTAACGAGTGCCTCGTCAATGCTTATGTTTTTCATAGAACTTAATGATTCTTGCTTGTATCTCTATTATGCAATTCATGTAGGGAACTTGTAGGGAATGTTTTGGGTTGTCGTATGCAATCATCCAACCCAATAACTTGTGGAAAAACTGAGGGTTAATTAGTGCAATTCACGGTTAATTTGGGGCGTTGAGATTTACAATTTATTGAAAGAACAACTGAAAATCAATTTAGGTTGCATATGTGTCATGTGTGGAGAAGAACCCTCTAGCTAGTCCGTCACCTATCCTTTCAACTTAATTTCATGCTTTTGTCAATTCTGTAATTTATTTAAGTTTAATTTACTTCTCGTTAAAACCAAACCCCCCCCCATTATTAAATTATATTATTTAGTTAGTTTTCATTGTTGTTAGTCTTTTAATTCAATTTCCGTCCATTTCAATTCCTAGTGTCTAATTTGATTGTTTTCATTATTTTGAGTCATTCTAAGTGTGTTTCAAGTTATTAGAGTTTTTAGCCTAGTTTTGTGTCCTTGAGTCTTGTTTAATATTTTTAAATTAATTTAGAATAGATTAGCAATCCTTCCTAATCCCCGGCCTAGAACGATACCCTACTTACATCTATACTACAATTGATAAAAAGAGGGTTTAATTTGTGTGTTTAGTTATTTTACGCATCACGATTATACTACATTCGCCTAAATTGTTTCAACTCATATAGTGATCGCCTTAATTTGATTGAGAACATACCTCGTGGTTTGTTAGTTGCTTCAGGCAACTTAAGTCCTTCTGGGACTTTCATATATATATATATATATATATATATATATATATATATATATATATATATCAGTATCTAATTCTCCATATAGATACGCGGTGATGACATCCATAAGTCGCATGTCAAGTTTTTCTGAAATCACCAAACTTATTA
Source organism: Malus domestica (assembly GCF_042453785.1). Lineage (NCBI taxonomy): Eukaryota > Viridiplantae > Streptophyta > Magnoliopsida > Rosales > Rosaceae > Malus > Malus domestica. The sequence goes on along the minus strand of NC_091674.1, from coordinate 23,135,531 downwards.
AGTAACGAAACGTAATTGTGTCCATTACAGGAGAGTATGTCTCTTCATAATCAATTCCAGGTCTTTGTGAAAAACCTTGTGCAACGAGTCGTGCTTTATATCTTGCAATCTTATTTTTCTCGTTGCGTTTCCTTATGAATACCCATTTGTAACCTACGGGGTTCACACCAGGTGGGGTTTGGACTACTGGTCCAAAAACACTTCGTCTTTCCAAGGAATTTAATTCTGCTTGGATTGCATCTTTCCACTTAGGCCAATCGTGTCTCTGTCTACATTCATCAATAGAGCGGGGCTCAATATCATCACTTAATATAATTTCAATGGCTATTGCAAATGCAAACATGTCGTCTATGATTATTTCATTTCGATCCCACAATTCATTAGTACATGCATAATTTATGGATATTTCTTTGCTTTGATGTACTTCTGTCTCTTTAGGGAAATGTGTCTCATCAAGGACATTTTCTTTTTATGGAAGTACAAAATCATGAATTGTGGATTTATCATTCATTTTCTTTTCTTGAATGATTTCATTTTGGTTCAACTGTGCCCTCATCTTTCTCTTTCGAGGGGTTGAATCTTTTGAACCTGGGGGTCTACCACGCTTCAAGCGTGCACTGGATGAATCACTCGTTGCCACTTTATTTTACCAACAGAGACATCAATTCATGCAGGTGTGTTTGCAGCTGGTATATGTGACTTTGTCACTTTCGAAGCATCATTAAATTCATCTGGCATTTGATTAGCAATACCTTGAAGATAAACGATCATTTTCACTTCATTTTCACATTGAGTGCTTCGTGGATCAAAATGAGATAAGGTGGGAACAACCCATGTCAGCTCTTGCTGTTCTTCTGGAACGGTCTTTTCTCCCCTTAACGACGGGAAGACTGTCTCATCAAAATGACAATTAGAAAAACGAGTTGTAAACATATCACTAGTCAAAGGTTCCAAATATCTAATGATAGATGGTGAATCAAAACCCACATAAATTCCCAATCTGCACTGAGGTCCCATTTTAGTTCGTTGTGGCGGTGCAATAGGCACATAAACAGCACAACCAAAAACTCGTAAATGTGAAATATTTGGCTGATGTCCAAACACGAGTTGTATTGATGATTATTGGTGGTTGGTTATGGGTCTTAGTCGAACCAATGATGCTACGTGTAAGATGACATGTCCCCATGCAGAGACTGGCAATTTTGTTTTCATGAGCAAAGTGCGGGCTATTAATTGAAGCCGCTTGATAAATGCCTCTACTAAACCATTTTAAGTATGGACATGAGGAACATGATGTTCAACATCAATGCCCAGTGCCATGCAGTAATCATCAAATGTTTGAGACGTAAATTCACCAGCGTTATCAAGTCGAATGAACTTAATAGGATAATCTGGGAACTGTGCTCAACTTAATTATCTGAGCAAGAAGTCTCGCAAAAGCGACATTTCGAGTAGACAATAGGCAAACATGTGACCATCGGGTATCAACCAAAACCATAAAATATCAAAATGGTCCACAAGGTGATTGAATAAGTCCACAAATATACCCTTGAATTCTTTGCAAAAATGATGGGGATTCATTATCAACCTTTAGTTGTGATGGTCTAATTACCAACTTCCCTTGGGAACAAACCTTGCAAGGGTTATCATTTGAGACATCAATGTGTCTGCTCAATAATGGATGTCCATTAGAGTTGGTAATGATTCTACGCGTCATGGTAGATCCTGGATGACCCAGACGGTCATGCCAAAGCATATAAACCTTTGAATCCATGAACTTCTGGTTCATGACAGCATATGTCTCAACTGTTTTTATGTATATATAATACAATCCACTCGATAAACCATGCAACTTCTCCAATATACGCTTCTGGGTATCATTTGAGGTAATGCATTAATATTCCACATTTTCTACACTTTTCGTTTCAATGTGGTATCCATTTAGACGTATGTCTTTCAAACTCAACAAATTTCGAATGGATCGAATAGCGTATAATGCATTATGTATGGACAATATTGTTCCATTTGGTAACATAATCTGGGCTTTTCCTGAGCCTTCAATTACATCTGATTGACCTAATATTGTTGTTACCTTTACTTTTGCAAGTACCAAATACGAGAAATACTTTCGATCTCGAAGTATTGAATGCGTGGTTGCGCTATCTGCAAGACAAAAGTCTCCGCCATTGCTCTTGTTTTGAGAATAACCATAACTTTTATCCATGTTCTCTGAGTAAAGAAATTACAGTTAAAAGCAGTTTATTCATACTGGAATACTACTTTTATTGAATTGAAAATGCGAGCATTAAACCACAAGTACAAATAACAGGAGTACATTAAACATAAATGATTCAATCGGACCCATAAACTTCATTCCTTCTTTCAATAATAAAGTCTGAAGCATCCAGGTGGGTTGTGTTCAACTGTCCTAATAAATTGGTAACTGGATCAGGTGTTTCCATTGGTTGAGCCTGGTCGAGGAAATTGATCTCGACACCCTTCTCCTTGAAGGAGGCTTGATACATATCCACCAGATGCTTTGGGGTGCGACAAGTACGCGCCCAATGTCTGTTGCCACCACACCTATGGCAAACTCCTTCAGAATTTCTACGAGTGTTCATATGAGATTTTTCTTTCTGACGATTTGCATTTTTAAAGCTCAGACCTGGATTATGCCTTGGAACCTAGTTATGAAACTGGACACCATGGTTCTTACCTTTCCCGTTCCACCGGCCTCACTTGTGGCCACATCCTCGTTTGTAATTATTGTCACGGAAGGATATGGTATTCCCTTCAAGGAAAGCAGCATTCACTTCTGGGAACGGTGCTGATTCGGTCAATCGGGACTGATGATTTTTCATTAGGAGCTCATTGTTTTGTTTAGCTACCAAGAGCACAGATATCAGCTGGTTGTATTCAGTGAAGCCTCGCACTCTATATTGCTGATGTATAAGCACGTTAGAGGCATGAAATGTGCTGAAAGTCTTTTCCAGCAAATCTTCCTCAGTAATAGTATCCTCACAGAGCTTCATCTGAGATGTAATTCTGAACAACGCAGAATTGTACTCTACTATTGACTTGAAATCCTAGATCCTTAGGTGAGTCCATTCATAGCGAGCTCTTAGAAGAATCATCGTTGTCTGGTGATTGTATCTGTTTCTCCAGGCCTTCTAGAGGGCTAACGGATCTTCAACCGTTAGGTACTCGCTATTTAGTCCCTCATCAAGATGGCGACGAATAAAAAACATGGTCTTCGCTCGATCTTGAGAGGATGAGATGTTTTCTTCCCTAATGGTATCTCCAAGATTCGCTGCTTCCAGATGGATCTTGGTATCCAGTACCCATGTAAGGTAATTCTTCCCAGTAATGTCCAGAGCAGCAAAATCAAGCTTTGCCAAGTTTGCCATTTTCTTTTCTGAAAGAAAAATGAGGTGTGTAAGAACTTGCAATAATCTGTGTTCTGGAGGAATATATTGTTAAAACTTCTGGTTCTTACAAATTTTGATCTTCAGGCCAAAATGATAAGTACTCAAAACTTCAAGCTCGAGATTTTCATGATTAATGAGAATGGTGATTGTACCGCACCATTCTCATCGAAACAAGTACAGGATGGGCAATTATTCCGCACCACTATAAACAGCAGGAAAATTTAAATATGTAGAGCAGGGTGGACTATACCGCACCACCTAAAATTGCGATAAAATTTAAATATGCAGAGCAGAGTGGACGATTATACCGCACCACTTAAAATTGCGATAAAATTTAAATATGCAGAGCAGAGTGGGTGATTATTCCACACCACCTAAAATTGCGATAAAATTAAATGTGTAGAGCAGGATGGGTGATTATTCCACACTACCTAAAATTGCAATAAAATTAAATAGCAGGTAAATTTAATTATGCAGGATAGGGTGGGCGATTATACCACTCCACTTAAAATTTGCAGTAAAATTAGATCTGCAGTCCAAGATAGGCGATGATACCGCACCATCTTGGATTGCATAAATAAACACTGGGTTAGTAGTCAAGAGTTACACCAAACAAGAAATCAAAGATATAAGTAACTGTTAGGTTGAGAACTAGAACTAAACATGGTGCAAACAGTTCTTCACGAGGGTATATCCAGCAATTGAGATAGAGGAAGAAAAAGACTAGTAAAAACCTTAGAGGAAACAATTTTTTTTTCTTTCGATGAAGGGAAAATGAGAAATGGTTAGAGAGTCGTGCTGATAATGTGTTATAAATAGACAAAAGTTAGAGAAAAAACCTTTGCTAAGAGCGAGGACGAAGTGGTACAAAATATCACACTGTTTAGTTTTTTACTACCACCACAAAAGTATTGCAGATATTAGAAAATGAGGGATATTGAGAATATTATATTTCTTCCTTTTCTCTTCTTGATATTCTCTGACTTTGAACAATCGAAGTGCTCTATTTATAGAGCCACTTCAATGGAAACTTACAAAAGGATTACTATTTAGCATATGAGGCTTTATTATACACATGTGGGCAAACATACCCACTATTTACAACAAATAAGACATTTTTCCAAGAAGACCATGTGCATAAGCCCAATATTTTTCTTCACTTCTCTCCCCTCCTTTGTTGTTTTATCACTTTTCTACCCCTACATTATTTTTCTCCATTCTTTTCCAGTATATTATGCATTAAGTACATTTTAATTTTAGTTTAAGATCTACACTTTGGTTTTGAGATGAGTCTTTCTATCTTTTGATTTATATTTATATGCACACTTTCTATCCTCCAGTCACAAATCTTGTAGATCTAGTAGTGGAAAATCAAATTTACTTGAATTTGTGGTTGAAATATGTGTTTGGTATTAGAAGTAGAAAATTAGAAAAAACATATATATAATTTTGGTTCATGAACCAAACTATATGGTTTTAGTAATAAATTTAAGCAGAATCACACCAAATCGAACCGTTGAAATTTTCTGGTTTCGGTTTCATTTTGAGGGTGGAACCGGACCGTGTCCACCCCTATTTATATTTATTCATTTATATATTAACCCATATGAAAGTTCGCATGGAAAGTACATAATTTGTTCAGAAATGTGCAAATTTGATAAAAAAATTATTTTCGCACTCACTTTTATTCATTTTTAGCATTTGATTGATCAAATAAAAAAATCAAGAGAGAAAGAAAAAGTGTGCAAAATCATTTACCTTATGCACTTCCTTTTTTTTCCCATGCAGCCCTTCCTTTTGCGAGTAATGATGGAAACATCTAGAAGAATGAAAATTTAGAGTATGAAAATCGTTGCACATGTGAATATCCGTACTATAATTATTGCAAAACAATATAAAAGAAACTGAGGAGCTGTTACAGAATATTGGCACTCAAAAAACATTATCTTTTTAACTTCTCGAAGTGCAGCTTTTCCCCTATGTTTTTATAAGAGATGCGTGTATGGTGATGTTTTTGGAATACCAATAACATCGCTTTGTTATGATTTGGAGCATAAAATTTGAGTCTTGAGATTGTGTGTGAGTGTGAGTGTTCTGATTGTTTAACCAGAGATTATCTTAATTTTGGCTGAAAAAATGTCAAATTGTTTCCATGGCTGCGTGTTTTTGTTGGCTATAGTAGTATTTGCATTAAGTACACCATGCTTGCATGCTCTATAGATTGTCAAAACTAAGACAAGAACTAGTGTTTTTGTCTCCCTTAAGTTTGTGTTGGGACCAGGATCAGTTGCAGACAAGTATTACTACAATATCGACTTCCCGAGAGGTCATATTTCAATCAAGAGCTTCAATCGTGAAGTAATTGATAAGGAAGGGAATCTGATTCCCCTTCACGAATCTTATCTCCATCATTGGGTTGCCGGAGATATTATGGCCGGATAGGTTTTGTCGAGCCGGAGGAGATTAGTTTTGAGGAGTTTCAAAGGTCGGATTTTTACTTCGTGAGAAACTGTTGGAACCAGTCACTAACCCTAGCAACCCTAGCATGTCTTTTCACATCACAAGTCTCCAAGTAATCATGGATGCACAAGTCAACCGCTTGCATTTCAGTTTTCCAGCTCCTTGATTCAAAGCCCTTAACTTGCTAATTACTTCTTAGTCTTGGATTTGATGTAAATCACCTTAAATTATGGAAAAGCTTGTGTCCTAGGTTTACCCGATCTCTAGGGTTTCATGTAAAGATGGTTGCTTGTAACCATTTGTTTCTCTTGCCTGTATATACTGCCTTGTACATTCAGAATTATTCATGAAATAGAAATACTTTAAAACCAAAAAATTCACATGGTATCAGAGCGGTGTCATCCTTGACATGTCTCTGCCCGTGTTGTTTCCGCTGTTGTTCTTTTAAGCTTCTGTAATGGCTGAGGAAAGCTCAGTCAATCTTGAGGGAGAAAGCTCTCAGGTAGCTCCCTCGAATTTTTTAAATGCTGAAGTCAATACCAACCAATGTCTATACTCGATGCTGTTGAATGAGTTCAACTACCTTCCTTGGTCTAGAGCAGTTTCACTCGCTCTATGAGGAAGGGGAAAGTTAGGGTTCATCAATGGAAGTGTTGAAACTCCAAATCCTTATTCTTAGGCCTATGAAGCATGGCTATGCAAGGATCAACTTGTCATGTCCTTATTGCTCAACACTATGGAGAAACATGTTGCTGAGATATTCAGTTACTATGAATCCTCACAAGATTTATGGAAATCTATGAATGATATGTACGGAAACTAGAATAACGACACTAGAGTATTCAAGTTGAAAAGAGATATTGCTTGCCTTCAGCAAGAAAAGAAGTCCTTTGTTCACCTCATCAGTATGATATGCTGTAGTAGTAGTATTCACTCAAGTTATGATAACGCATCAATATTCCGGTGTTTGCCGTTTTGTATGAACTTAGTTCCTTTTTTTTTTTTATGATTGAGGCTATATCTTTCTATTATGCAGGTTGAATATGATGTCGAAGAGTCTTGCAGTGCGAATAGTGATGCGTGCATTGACAGCCAATCATCAATGGCTACTATGCCGACTGGTGGTTATGTCGTCTATGGTGTAGCTCATCAACACATAGGGGGAATCAATTCAACTCTATATGGAGAGGTGATTTCTTCTTCTACTCTTATCAATTTGGTTTCTGCTAGCCTTAAAATAATCTCTTTCGACATATGGTAGAACTCAAAAACCCTTGATAATTCCTGCTAGCCTTAAAATTATCTGCAACTAGACTGTAACAATTTGCAGTTGAATATCAGAGTGCGTAACGAACAAAACTATAAAATAATAAGAATATTATTAAACAAACTAGAATGCCGAAACGGCTACAAAATCATAAGAGGCTACATTGTGAATGACTTGTTCATTCTACGAGCTACGAAACATCATATATATAGAGAACTAACCTAACCATAATAAGCAAGAAAACGAAACTCAAATACTAATGGGCTAAGCCCAAATTCAAACAATAAAATAATCCTAAATTCCAACACCCCCGTCAAACTCATGGCGGTACACGTCACGAGTTTGCCAATAAGCAGATGCGGATGCAAGCTCCGTTAGGCGGACAAGACAAAACAAGCTCCGTTAGGCGGACACAAGCTCCTTTAGGCGGACACAACAAGGCAAGCTCCATTAGGCAGACAAGACAAGACAAGACAAGCGGGCAATCAATCAAGTGAGCAAACGAATAATCCAGGCCTCAATCAACAAGGCCCAACAGATTGTGGACTCCGCTCCATACCTTTTTTTTCTTTTTTTCCTATTTTCCTGTTTTCTTTCTTTTCCTTCTTCTTTCTTTAGTTCCGGTAGAAAAATGGGCTCAAAACATGTGTAGACCAACATTCTGAACCCAGACTCCGTGGTGCGGTTGCAGCTTTTCAAGCGAGAAGCAAAGAACAGTTGCAGGATTTCAGGCAATGATGGAGGCGTGACTGGGTGGCTTGGCGGCGAGGTGGATTCGAACGACAGATGTCTGGGTTTCTGGTTGCAACGGCAGCGTGCAGATGGGGTTCGTGGGTCTGGGTGAGAATGAGAACGAGCAATGCGGTGGTGGGCGGACGGGTTTACAGGTTCAGGGCTGATTTGCAGCGTCAGATGTGAACAATAATTGGATCGTACATGTCCGAGTTTTAGGCAGCAAGGCGGTGTGGCGTGGCTGGTGGTGCGACTTATGGTCCTGATGTAGATTCCACACAGGCGATGAGACGGATGGGTCTCCATGCAGCATGCGGCGGCGGGACTCTAATTTTGCTTTCATCTGTTTTTTTTTCTTTTTTTTTAAACTACCCACAAATAAACAGTCTAAACCATTCAAGGCAGAAACAAGATCCCAAAACCAAACCAGAAGAAGAAGAAGAAGAAAAAAAAAAAAAAAAAAAAAAACAGTTTTCACGAACCTAATGTCACACCCTAAAACTTGAGGTGTGAGATTAGGTAAAATAAATAGAACAAAGTGGTTGTTTAAGGATGCAAAACAAATCTCATCTTAAGATTATGTCAACGAAAATTTAAATTTCCCAATTCCCTTAAAGTTAAACTACAAAAGTCAATTTAAAGAATAGAGTTAAAGACTCATGGTAATACAACTACAAAAGCGACCTGAACCGTAAAATTCACCGAAAATAGCTTGTTCAACCAAAATGAGTGAAAATTTCCAGATCCAAACTAGAGCCATGAAACTAAGTTGTGTCAAAATTTCATTGATTTTCGAGTTCGGGAAGTATAGGAAAATTTTTAAACTAAAACAGGCATGCTACTGTTTTCTTGTAAAAACAATTTCAGCAGCACCAAATTACTTTGCAAATAAAACTATCTATATTCCAAAGAACAAAAATCTGAATTTTGCAACATACCACTTAGGTAATAGATACACACCCACAGTTTTAAACATAACCAAGTTCATAGTGATTCTTCAAGAGCCATTCATAAAACCTTACAAATTAAAATAAGTTCACAAAAGACCTTTAGGGCTTCTAACAAGAAAACATTTTCAGGCCATTTGAGGAAAATGTACATGAGCAAAACTATACAAGTCAAAAGACGAGTAGTTATATATACATGGTTCTCATGGCCCAGGTAAGTAGTGACTTTAACCCACTGAGGTCTACAACTTAGGCTACTACACAACAAAAGGATCGATTACAGACAGAGACCAACTATACAACACTTTGGTAGCTCACCCAAAAGACGTGGACGCCCGGACTCCCTTCAATTAGCCCACACTAGAGCTGCCACTTGAAAATCAGCTAGTTGACTCTACACACCTGAAAGTACATGTTTAGAAAAACGAGGTGAGCATAAAATGCTCAGTAGGGGTAAGTCTGTAGTCATTTAAAATCTCTAGTGCATGCCGAAAGTAATAAGAGTTATTCAAAACCGTTTATTTTCACTACTACGTAATCCAACAATTTGAAATATGCTCAAAAATTTCTGACAAAAAAATCAAAGGTTTTGGAGCATTCGTAGCTTGATAACAATGGTACAACACACAAGTTCAAAATCACTTCTTTTGTCATAAGGATAACAAAGCCATTATCATTTAAAGAATCACTAGCACACCAAATCACAAAGATCTTCTTTTATCCCAACAAGTGATAAGCAGATTGGAAAGAACCATAATATACCTAGCCAATATACATATCACATGTATTTATCACTTTCGTAACTCATTCTCACAGCCCCCACACATGGAGCTTTCCTCGGGGAACCTTGGGTCATTGTGCCCATAATCAAACAACTTCACGGGTCATTTTGCCCATTCATACATTTCTCAACATTCTCAACTGCACAGGTATTACACCACTTTTCATCTACTTTTACAATTTGAACATTCGTATCAAGATGCTTCAGAAATTGATATTGAGTAAAATGAGAGGCATGCACGTCAAAACACAATTTTAAAAAAAATCATGGCAATCACTTTAAACTCCCCAAAGTTATAGCAACGAAATTCGAATTATTCAAATCAATCTAAAGAGTAATATTTGTTCCACTTCTTCCACATAATCGAAAATGGAAAAACATTTCAAATAAGCTTGAAATAGTGCTCAAATGCCAACAATCCTTGATCAAGTAAAAATGAAAAATCAAAATACTTTTATAGTTAAAGCTCCCCTACCTCAAACTAAATTTCTTGACATTCAACTTCCAAGGAGTTCGTCGACTTGTGCCATAGTCCCCTTATCCTTCTCTTCCTTATCTATAAGCAAGAAAAATCATCACACACCACTTATACAAATATCTAACAACATACCCTAATTCAAGGTTAATTGGGGACTTTAATCAAACACTTGGTGCTCAACTCTAAAACTATAACATGAACTATGATACCTTCATGTTTCCTACTCCCACCCAAACTAATTCATGGGTTAACAAACAAAAATAAATAAAATAGATCTCAAAGGTAAGAGAAATAGATACCTTAAATGGAGACAAAGGAAAGATCCTCAATTGTTCTAATCTTCACAAGCAAAGAAACTAAACTCCTCTTCCTTAGATTTTCTTTTTGGCAAGTTAAGAGCTAAAAGGGATAAACCCCTTTCCTTTCTTTCGGCTGGAAGGGAAAAGGAGCTAAATGGGGGGTTTCTAGAACCCATCCCCCTTTTTATCCTAAACTAGACAAGACAACAAAATGATATTAAACAAGAGCAGATTAAATCCCGAAGGATTGTACCTGCTTTGATACCAAGTTGAATATCAGAGTACGCAACAAACAAGATTATAAAATAATAAGAATATTATTAAACAAACTAGAATGTCGGAACGGCTACATAACCCTAAGAGGCTACATTGTGAATGACTTGTTCATTCTACGAGCTACAAAGTATCATATATATAGAGAACTAACTTAACCCTAATAAGCAAGAAAACGAAACCCTAATACTATTGGGCTAAACCCAAATTCAAACAATAAAATAATCTTAAATTCCAACATTTGCACCTTGCATTTCCAAGTCCGTGACCATATTGTATGTAGGATTTTGCTTTAATCACTGCATTGTGATATCTAAGTAATGTGCTTGTTTGTGATTATTGTAGGATGGACGGGTTCTGTGTTCGTCAATACCAATTTATGGAAAAGGGAAGGAAGCTGGACATGAGGCTGGTTATATTGTAGCAATGTCGACTTGTTATCCTCAACCCGGCTCAGTCAAAATAAACGATGGGGAGACTCTGACTCTAGTATCTAATTACAGTAGCGCCCAGACACACACAGGAGTTATGGATCTCTTCTACATTTTGGTTGCAGACTATCTTCCAAAGTCCGCTGCGCTTAGCTTGGACACTACACTTTGAGCAATATACCAATGAACATTAAGGTTGATGAATCTAAATAACGCGTCCGGGTTGTTTTTCACCAAAAATCAACTTCTTTAATCAACCGAGTACTGACGTGGTTTTGTTCCTGCAGATTTCTGAGTCGTATAAGCTAAAGGTTCCCGCGTCCTTCATCAATGCCAATGAGGAAGAGGTTGGCGATGGCTATAGATTGGTTTTGGTGTGAACTTTTACGTATGAATTATGTGAAGTGTCTTGATTCTACTTCTCACTCAGTGTCAGTGCAGTGATATGTAGATATAACAAAGCCAATGTACCCTTTGGTTGAACAATTATTTGAGCTTTTTCTTCAAGTGTTTTGTTAAATGTGGTGAACTTTTGAAGCTCAATTCATTATGTTCCATATAAAAAGCACTCCTACCTTTTGTGTGTGCACCGTGGTATGATGGATGCTAGGAGTAGTTTGCAAAATCTAGAGTATATGGGTTTAGAAGCATGTCATCAAATCAAGACTCCCTATTTTTGCCAAGAGAATTTCCTTTTAACAATTTTGCTCGTGTACGTGGCTATTTGGTTTAACGGCACTCAATTTCTACTTTATGAAAAATGAGTTGGAATCTCATATACAACATTTGTTTGTTCATTTACCGCAATGTGATATTCTGAAATACTGTAATAGAGTGAAGTATGAATGTAAGATGTGGGTACGTTGTTTTTGTTTGCTCCAAAATTGATTTGGATGCGTATATATTTATCTAAATGTATTAAAATTCAAGTCGATGAATCATGTCTCAACCTAATGTAACTAAGAAAATAGTCGTGTTGGAATTGGTTTTTTAATTTGCATGATTTTTTACATTTTTACCTGCGTGATCAAATTAAAAGTCGAGTTAGTTTAGGGTTGATTGAACCCAAATTTATCATCAACATCTCATTAAATTTTATAAAACGAAAAATAAAAAGTAAAATAACATGGCTGAGGGAAATAAACTTGGAATTTGGGTAAAAGTCAGAATTTATAAATTGGCATGCACCAATTCTCTTGTTTGGATTTATAACATAGAAATTTAGAATTTCCGCGTGGAAAAAAAACTTGGAATTTGGGGTCTCCAATTTCCAAGTTTAAATTCCATGTAAATAGGTGTCATTTCCCAATTTCTATGATTGGGAGTTTAACACTATGTTTAGATGAAGAAATTTAAGATTACTAAGGAATTTTAAAATGAAGGAAATTTAAACGATGAAATTTTATTATATAGAATTTGTGAATTTTCTTGTTTGGGTAACCTAAAAGAACAATGGAATTGAATACGGAATTTGTTGTTTTTAAACTCTCAATCATAGAAATTAGAAAATGACACATATTTATATGGAATTTAAACTTGGGAATTGAAGGTCCCAAATTCTAAGTTTTTTTTCCATGCAGAAATTCTAAATTTCTATATTTTTGAATCCAAACAAGGGAATTAGTGCATGTCAATTTACAAATTCTGTCTTTAATCCAAATTCCAAGTTTATTTTTTTCATCCAAATATAGTGTAAAATTAATAAATTTCATTTTCAATTCCATTATTCTTTTAAGTTAACTAAACAATAAAATTCATAAATTTTATAAAATAAAATATGTTCATTTCAATTTTCGTTATTTTAAAATTTCTTAGTAATCTTACATTTCTTCGTCAAAAACGCAAAAAAAGAAAGTGGAGGAGTGAAAGGCGACCAAACACGAGGAAGAATATCCACTTCCATTCCAGAGCGATCCTTCTCCTTCACCGTCAGGCTCATATCAGACGATCTTCACCTCCTCCGTCGTATTTATATACTTCAGATAATATATATATATGTATGTATGTATATATATGCCCACTCGGCTGTTATAATCTGCGTTACCGGTCCGCTCCTTAACTACCATTAAATCCAATCCACCCAATTTCTAAGATTGAAGAAGAAGTTGAGTTCCCATCTCCCCCAACCCTCATTTCCTTTGTCCTGTTTTTATCTTTGCTGAATGGCGATGGCTGAAGAATTTATCATGAATTTATGATCGAACACCCAAAAATCCACCAACCATTTGCCCAAAATTCGCAAATCTAATACCTTTAATTGTGGGTTGTGATCGATTTGATCCGCCATTGAAGAAACTCGAAGAACATTGAAGAAGAAGAAGGGGACATAAGAATTGGGTTTTTATGTCAGGGGCAAAGCCGGCCGCGGCAGAGCATGTCAGCTTCTCCAAAGTAGATGTGAACAAGTCCACCGCCTCCGCCACCGCCAGAGCCGACGGATGTTGCAATCCGGTCAAGAAAACTGGACCCATTTCGATGGATCACGTTCTTCTAGCGTTACGGGAGACCAAGGAGGACAGGGAAGTCCGAATTCGAAGCCTTTTCAATTTCTTCGATGCTGAAAATCTTGGGTATTTGGATTATTCTCAGATCGAGGCCGGACTGTCGGCCCTTCAGATTCCTCCGGAGTACAAGTACGCCAAGGATCTTCTGAAGGTCTGTGATGCCAACAGAGATGGAAGGGTCGATTATCCCGAGTTCCGGCGGTACATGGATGACAAGGAGCTCGAGCTCTACCGCATTTTTCAGGCCATTGATGTTGAGCACAATGGCTGCATTCTGCCTGAGGAGCTATGGGATGCCCTTGTCAAGGCTGGTATGCCCCAACTTTACTTTCTTTTGTTTTGAAATTGCGAAAATTCGTTAACTTTTACATGCTAGTTTATACTTCCTTCGGTAGATTGTAGAGCATTGGTATCATTCTTTGAGGCATTGTTTATAGTATTGCTCTGACTGTAGTATGGTTTTTCACTAGGGAGCATTTTTACCTTTGTGTTCTAGTTCTACATTGAGAATGCATAGTTAGAACTGTAATATAATTTCTGAAACTGTTTAGAAGGGAACGAAAGTGGTAGGGTTTCCATTTCTGTAGATTTAAGTGGGAGGATTTTTTATTTTTCACCTTATAAGTCCTGGCAGTTTTTAACTTGTAGGGATTGAAATGGATGATGAGGAACTTGCCCGGTTTGTAGAGCATGTTGATAAGGATAACAATGGTATTATAACGTTTGAAGAATGGAGGGATTTTCTTCTACTGTATCCACATGAAGCAACGATTGAGAACATATATCATCATTGGGAAAGGGTGTGCCTTGTGGATATTGGTGAGCAGGCTGTTATTCCAGAAGGAATTGGTAAGCATGTTCATAGGAGCAGATACTTTATTGCAGGTGCTATAGCTGGAGCCGCTTCTCGTACTGCCACTGCTCCTCTTGATCGCTTGAAAGTGGTTTTGCAAGTTCAGACATCACGTGCTTCTGTGGTGCCAGCTATAAAGAAGATATTGAAGGAAGACGGTATCCTGGGGTTTTTCAGAGGTAATGGAATAAATGTTGTGAAGGTAGCACCTGAAAGTGCCATCAAGTTCTATACTTATGAAATGTTAAAGAAGGTCATTGGAGATAATATGGGGGCCGACGAGGGAGATATTGGTACTGCTGGTAGACTTTTGGCCGGTGGTATGGCAGGTGCAGTGGCACAAACTTCTATCTATCCGTTGGATCTTGTGAAAACTCGGTTACAAACTTGTACTTCAGAAGCTGGAAAGAGTCCTCGGTTGGGGACATTAACTAGGGAAATATGGATTCATGAGGGACCTCGGGCCTTCTATAAAGGTCTGCTTCCATCTCTTCTTGGGATTGTCCCCTATGCTGGTATAGACCTCACTGCCTATGAGACCTTAAAAGATATGTCAAAGACATATTTTCTTCACGATAATAGCGGTACAGTTTCTCTGGTTTTCTGTTTTTTTTTTTTCTCCTTTTTTTTATCTTTTTCATCTCGATAACATTTTTTGTACCGTTTGGTGAATTGCCTTTTAAATCTTACTTTTTTCCAGAACCTGGTCCTCTCATTCAGCTGGGATGTGGGACAATATCGGGAGCTCTAGGAGCAACATGTGTTTATCCATTGCAGGTTATCCGAACCAGGTACAATTTCATGGCTGAAGTCTTCCACTACTGGTTATTTATTTTTAGTGAAGAGGGCACATCCAAACTACTTGATTTTCTTCACTTCATGTTAGGTTTTCTATACCTAGTGAATTTGCTTTCGGTTTTAATATATTATTTCTTTCCAGATTGCAAGCTCAACGTTCTAATACAGCTACTGCATATAAAGGAATGTCTGATGTATTCTGGAGAACCCTTCAGCACGAAGGCTATAGAGGTTTCTACAAGGGATTGTTTCCAAATCTTCTCAAAGTTGTTCCAGCTGCAAGCATTACATATATGGTATACGAAGCCATGAAAAAGAAACTAGATCTGTAGCGAGTTGGTAACTACATTGATCTTTGTAGTTAGAAATTGTAACGGAGCTGACGGTGACGAGAAAGAAAATGAGATTACTAGTTAAGTAGAGGATACGATTGTTATATGACAGATGGTGTCCCCCTTCAGGATACGGGGCACAGGATTTTCAATTTTGTAGTCGGAAAGCTTTTTTTCCCGGATTTATCATAACTTGCTATTGAGAAACAAGGTTACAGGCCATTCGGAATTTGATGGCAAACGTGAAAGGTATTATCTTGCTCCTTTTTCTGTGTTTCTTAAGACTTATCTCTCTCTTTTACAGCAAGATTTGGGCGGGACTTGATGCTGTTCTCTCAACTAAATCCGTATGTGGTCAAAATTACAATGAGTATTGTCCCGCTCGTTTCGTAACTTCATCTTGTTCTCTTGTTGATATCATATCCTGAGATGGATATGCTGTAGTGTGTAACTGAATTTCTTGGTTGCTTGCTTTGGCCTTGTATGTTATTTAGACCATCTTTAACGCTTTGGTAAAAATATAAAATTTTTAATTCAAAAGCGTTTTTTTCTTCTCCAACCTTTCTGGATTAAATTTTTTGCCCGAAATTATTAAAGAATGAATTTAGGCTAAATTTTTTTTTTTTTAAAAAAATGCATATCATGTAGATTATCCTAATTTGCCCCAAAAATCAATTTGAACTCAAAACTGATTTTTTGCCAAGGGTTGGAGTTGGAGAAAGTTGGGGGATGTTTAAAACCTAAATTTTAGGTTCTAACCCAAGAGTTGGAATGAGCCTTAGGTAGTTGCTTGCATTTCCAGTTCCAACTGGTCGTTTATTGCGCCCAGGGAGTCGTACAAACTTAAGCATGTCTATAAGTGCAAACTGGCATTGCTAATTTGTAATTACCAGCAGCAGCAGCACATAATTAGCGTTAGGTGGTTGTAAGATTATGTGCAAAATCAACACATAGGAAAGCCAAAAGCTCTTATGCACCTGAGATGCCACCAAGGTGGTATTTCAGGCCATTCATGTGTTGTCATGTCATATTTATTACTTAATATATTAAGAATCTTACATCCGTTGTTTGTATGATTGAATATTTGGGACACTGAGTACATGACATCTCAAATGCAGAGAAGTTTCTCTACCATTGAACTGATTCAAAGATAAAGAACAAAATGCAAATATGAGTTTTTTGGGAATCTCAATGAAACACTCCCAGTACTGTTGACTTTTAACGAAAATAACATTTTTACCTTGAAAAGTCACTCCAGGTACTCTTCACTTCACCTTTATTTTGCCATTTTTATTTAAACTAAAGTTTTTGAAGCTTTTTCGTTAGTTTTCATTTTTATTTAATCCTTAGCACAAGCTTAAAGTGTAGTAATTCTTTCCAAATTGATATTTTTAACTACAATACTGCAACGTTGAAAAGTTATTAGAAATTAAGTGGGAAGAACAAACAGATCCACATAGACCCTCAAAACAGGCATAGAATTGCTTTTTTTTGGTAGCTATTGGCAAGAATCTCAGCCATGTAAATAACAAAGACCACAACTGAAGGGAAGAAGCTGCCAAACATTTTGAACATACACCATTCAAAATAACTTGGCATGCTTGTTTACTCTACTATTACATAAAGATCCTATTACATAAAGAGTTCGACATGTGAGGAAAAAAAAAACATATAGATTTTGACACTCTTCTTTTAGCCATTTGCACTCCAAACCGAAAATATGTTATTATTTATCTCCTTATTGACGAGAGGGGCGCAAGAGGCTCCAAAATGAGTACTAAAATCGCTAGCCGATAACAAACCGGAAGAAAGGCTTTGCCTCCCCTTTGCCTTTTTGACTTGCCTTCTGTCCCTTCACATCCCATCAAGTGAGGAAGAGGGTGGGATTGACCAAGCATGTAGAAGAAGTTCTACTCACGTTCTTCATCATCTTCTTCCTCTTCTTCCTCCACATTTTTGTGTGTGCTTTAGCCAGAGAGAGAGAAGAGGGGAGGGGGGGGGGGGGGCGCTTCTTAGATGGTTTACAATGAAAGTGGGAGTGTTGTTATTTGCATCTACAAGTGTATATATAATTGTATGAACCTTTCAACGAGCTAGGTAGGTTGCTGGTGGCATCCATAATTTTTTAAGGCCTAATCCGAATTTTTTTACCACAGGGGCTATCATTTTTTAAAGATTGTTTAGTGAAAATAGTGTATGAGATTGACATAATTCTTCATTTTGGTTCGTAACAACGAAAACTGATAGAAGTGATTCCTGAGTTTGTCAACAGTAAATCATTATGGTCACTCCATAAAAAATCTATAAATATCCTTGTTAAGTGGAAATGTTGGTTTAACAAAAATATTCTTTAAAAAGTGGTCACGTGACAGTTTAACGAAGACATTGACAAATTATTCACAGAATAACCAAAATGATTTACGGTACATAAACTCAAGAACCACTCATATCGATTTTCAATATTAAAAATTTAAAATGAGGAGTTATGTCCATTTCAAGAACCATATTGACTAAAAAAATCCTTTTTTCAAATCATAAAGAGAAAAAGAGGAACGCAAAGAAGACGAAGGAAAGAATCACAACTCTAATGGTCCCCATTAGCATTATTAATCTCTGATTGAGGTAAGTGTGCTTATCTTTTTCTTAGAATATTATCACTCTTTCTCTGCTTTCTATCAATCACAACATTAGCCTTTCAAGATAAGAGAGAGAGTTTTGCGTTCGAAATATCGCTCGTAATAAAAAGTGAGTTTTATTCACTAAATGATACGTCTGTAGTTAATTTTTAATCTAAACTCACTTTAATTTTTGTTTATTTTTAACATTTAATGAAGAAGAGAAAAACTTAAATAAAGCAGTTTGACCGGTTAAATTATCAGTCACTTACTCTAACAAATACGTTCTCGCTAACGTTTAATATCATCGAACTCCACGAAATCTAGGTTTCTTTATTTGGTAAAACAAGTGAGGGTTCGTTTATTATTAATCAAAGTAATGGGTGGAAAGATGAGTTAACATATTGCCACGTGGATGGATCTTTTGGAGTCGAGTCCAAGGGGGGAATTTGGAAATAGAACTGGTCTCCTCTTTATGGGAGTGGATTTGCACCGTCCGTCTGTGAGAATCTGTGTGTCCGAAGCCACTAATCCACTTAGTGGGAGACCCAAAATGTGGAACAAACTGTTGATTATGTCACTAACCTAACAATAATCCAAAGCTAATCTCTCTCGAGATTTTTCAGTATATTCAGGACACAAGGTGGTACATCATATGTCATTATACAAGTAGTGAGATACTTATATTAAAAAATTAACAATTAAAAAAAAAATTTCCTCCACTTATATAATGACACGTGGTGTACCACCTGTATTCTAAATAGATAAAAAAAAATTCGTCTCTCTTATAGATAAGGAAGACCTAGTGACCTAGTGTGATAAACAATAGGGAATAACTAGGGTTTGGATTTGCTTTAGTCACTAATTAGACTCCTTTATAGATTAGTGTTTGCTACATCTATAAAGTGTTTGCTACATTTGTGCTATGTGCAATAATTGAGGGCATTTGATTTATTCTTAATTCCAAAGTGTAATTGACTAAGGGTCTTTTAAGTAATAAAAACCCCTAAAAAAATTCACATAGCAAAATAGAAATTGAGAAGAAGATGCATGAGCTCTTGTTGTGCATCATTTTGCATATGCCTATTGGAACCCACCAATTCCCTTCAATTTGAAGTCACATAGCAAATGCAAATTTAGAAGAAGATGCATCGAAATTGTTATTGGTACTTCAAGAATCTAATTGTGCATTACAAATTTTTTATATTTAAAAAAAATACTCTTATAAGGAGTGCACAATCTGAGTATGAAGTGTTAATAATAGTTCACTTTACTTATATTTCATTACTTTAGATTATTATTATAGGAGAAAGACTTTTATGTAACGAGAATGTCACTATAACAGTATCTCAAATCAATTGCATACTAACATGTGAAAAAGTTAGATATGTGATAATTAACTTAAGATACTGCAAAATAAAAATCTCAATAGACGTAAGTTTCTCTCAATGAAGTAACATTCCCAATAAACGTAAGTTTCTCTCAACGAAGTAACATTTTGTTCTCTTGGCACTGAATATACGTTGAGTAATCATTTTGAAAAGGAAAAAAAAATTGTTTAGCCCTAAACCCGATTTTCGCGGCCTTGGTGGTGGCTGCTCGGTTCCCCAGAAAAGAAAAACCTAAAGCCGTTTTTCCAATGTCCATTGAGTTGGTTCTAGATAGATTGGACTGGACCTAGGCCCAAGATTGTGAACTTCATTTTAAGATCCGGCCTTCTTCTAATGATATTCTTATTATATTTTTGTACTACAATTGTATATCATCTTAGGTGGCATTTGATGTAGACAATCACAGCATCTAAATTAATTAGCATTTAATTTCAAAATGTTAATCAATAATTAATAAAAAGATTTTAATTAAATGATAATTGTGGTATACGAGGATTTTTTTTTCTCACCTAATATTATTTAAGTGTTTTAATTAATAAAAATATTGAAATTAAATGATGTAACTTATCCAACTCATCTGTCACTTAAAATGGTAAAGAAATATGATATAAAATTGTAGTAAGAATAGCATTACTCCCTTCTTCTTCACTTTCGTACTGGGGATCGTTTTGTTGTCGTATAATTTGCACCAAAAAAGGTAAGAAAAGATTATTGTCAATCAAAGAATATTACCTATTTTTGCATTCAAGCTTACAAATAAGGTGGACGTGCCGGAGTGGTTATCGGGCATGACTAGAAATCATGTGGGCTCTGCCCGCGCAGGTTCGAATCCTGCCGTCCACGTTTTCTTTTTTCTTTTTATTTATAAAAATCAATATTTGCATTTTTTTTTCAATAGCTCCTCCTTAATTTACCGCCATTTCCTTCTTTTTGTTCTTCGATCCTTTTGATTTCCGAAAACATAATGACTGTCAGAGCAAATCGAAGTGAATGAACGCCGCCAGTTCCACCACCATCGCCGCCGCAATCAAACACTGCAAAACCCCAAAACAGCTCCTCCAACTCCATTTCCACACCATCAACAACCCCCCTCTAATCCAGATTTCATCATCCCCATGCCTTCATCTCGCTCCTCCCACCCTTCTCCGCCTCTGCAACCGCCTCCCTCAGCTATGCCGTCGCTCTCTTCAACCGCATCCACCCATCAACCTTCTCCTTCAACAAATGGAATCAGTCTACGGGGTCCCTCGAGAGCTCAAGAATTAAGGGTGCATGACTAATCTGCTTCGAGAGCAGGTTTGATCAAAGAAGCAATGGAGATGATTGTGAAGATGCCGATGGGGGGCGTTGTGTTTGAGTGGGATGGTTTGCTTGGAGGCTGCAGAATCCATGGCCATGTTGAAACGGCGAAGAAAGCGGCGGAGCAAGCGACGGAGTTGGACCCTGAAGATGAGGAGTGTGTTCAGTATGCAACTGCAGAAAAATGGAACCATGTTGTGAATGTTAGAAAGTCGATTGGATGGAGTCACTCATGAGTTCATTGCAGGGGATTGCTTGCATCCTAGGACAGAAGCTATAATTTGGTTTTGAATGGACTTCAAAAAGATCAGTTCGAAGCATGCTACGGTAACCAATCTTTGTTTTTTTGTAAATCATATTTTTAATTTTTTACAATCTTAAACAGAAGTTGAATTTTGTGAGAAAGAACTTCTATGTAGTAGGATGTCAATGTAACGTGTCTCTAACTAATGACAGTGTGTGATTGATTCGGAAATCGTCGCTATCGTTGTCTAATCACTTAGATACTAACTTTTATATAACGAGAATGTGATTGTAGCATATCTCAAACTAATGACAATATGTGATTGGTTACTTTTATATAACGAGAATGTTATTGTAGCATATCTCAAACTAATGACAATATGTAAACGGTTAATGCACTAATGACATTTGATTAACGTAATATACAAACTTTCTGACAATATGAATGTCATTGTAGCTATCTCAAGTCAATGACAATGTATAATTAGTTTATGGTGCACCACTAACAATGCCTAATTCACGTAAGATACTAATTTTAATATCACATGAATATTGTTTTAGAATATCCTAAGTCAATTGTGACTATTACTATAATATATCTCAAGTTAATGATAGGATTAGTTTGGAATTCGTCTCACGGTGGCTCATTGACTAAAGAGTAGCCGCAGTAACATTGTTCGTAGGTAATTAAGTTCTTACTGTCGAGTGAAAGTAAATGATATTTATTTAGCCAACAGGATCCACTTTGGATTTTTTGGTGAGGATCTTAGAGATTCGTAAATTGTGTACGTTTATTGTATATCGTGTAGTCAATTTTTATTAAGTACTGTTTGTTTTTAATTTTAAATAAAAATATTTAAAATAATTTTTTAGTATAAAATATACGATAAACAAACATGATTCGCGAATTCTTGAAATCCTCACAAAGAAGATCCGAAGAAAATCCTAATTCTTTATTTAGTAAGTTTTGTTCCAGTAAAGTACAAGAAAGATTGAGGTGCCAGTTTCAGGAGGGTTCTTCTGACACTGTGCACTTTATAATTCCACACGTGTCCCATTCGCTTCTGTATTGCGTTACGTGGCTCCAGAACTCTCTACCCTTCTCGGTATCCATCTGACTCTATAAGTAATATCCAGCAGCAGTTAGTTCAGGTAAAAAAATCGCTTACTGCAAATTAGTAAGATAAACTGAAACTTCATTTGTCTGGTTTCTGCATAAGATCATGGCTTTCAGATCAATGGTAAAATCTTCTTCTTTTTTCTTTACCTTTTTTTTTGTTTTTGTTTTCTGAGGATTTACTTGCGATTTAATATAAGTGCATCAAATGCTACAGAACCACTGGAAACAAATGTCGACCGGCTTACGCCGATACGCAACGGCGACCTCTCCGAAGATGAAACCCTACGCCCCGGCTGCCGGTGCCACCGAAAATCCCCAACAGAGCTACTTCAAAAGGTTCATGAGGGGCGACTTTGTGCCGGTCTACGTTGCTGTCGGGATGATAGCGCTGTCGGTGGCGCTGGGGCTCCACACCGCCAAGCAGCACCTGAGGTACAACCCCCACGTCTACGTGAAGAAGAACCGGAGAGAGACGCTGCCGGAGGTGGTGGAGCCGGAGCGCGTGGTGGAGGAGTCTGACAAGTTCATTCAAAATTCGTTTTTCAGGAAGGTGGCGCATGTTCAGGAGTTTGACGACTACAATCACGCCGTTAAGGATCCGATCCGGAAAGATGTTTTCGCTCACAAAGCCGAACCGCCCCGTTCGAAAACCGTGACCCTCAAGGACGTCGGAGTAGACCCTATCCGTGCCCAACCCGAAGCTTAGTTAGTTCTGCTCTTCGTTTTTTTTATTTTTTCCGCTCTCGGGTTTTTCACTTGCTTGAATTTCTTGTATTTATCTTTTTAGCTTATGGCTTTAGTGACGGATGATGGTTTGTTGCTGTAACTTTTAACAAAGTATATACTAGGTATTGTAATCTTACAAGTTACAACTGTGCTGCAACTTTACTAAGACGTGGACAAGACTTGATCTGATCTGTTCATGTGACTGGCAGACAACGAGAATCGTAAAATAGTGTTTGGTGTGATGTACAACAAATTTTTTTATTTCAAATAGTGTTTAATGTAAACAAAGTCTTGTGGATTGTGATCGTAAAAGAGATTTGTTTTCCTCTGTTATGAGTAACGGACAGAATAAGAATAATAGCCTAATAGGGACTAATAGGAGAATGCAAATAATAGGAAGGTCCTCGAACTTCCAGGCGGTTTTTCTTTTGAGCAGTTGTTCACCGTTGGGTCTCGTCAATACAGATTCCTATAGTTTTCATATCTTTTTTTTCATTGTTACCAAGGATTTTTTGGGTAATCCGCTCCCAGGAGAGGTTCGGGATTTTATAAATATGGGTGTGTATTCTTTGTTGAGTGTACATTCTTGTTTGAGTCATTCTAAAGGAGCAAAGATCCTAGTTAGTGTAAAACTTAAGTTCTGTTTTGGTATTCTATTTGAAAATTTTAATCATTTCTTAAAATATTTTTTGAAAACAATTTTTATTAAAACTCAAAAACTTGATTGGTTTGCGATTTAAAATTTTTAAATATTACGACTTAAACTAAACAAAGGGATCTAAAAAGATAGGATCACAGGAGAGGGAGAACGAGGAGAGAAGAGGAAGGAAGTAAAGTTCGTTCATAGAGTCTCCTTTATCCGTAGGACCGTCTCCTTAGGAAGCAGGTAAACAATGGTAGTAGCAAAGAGTTGGCGTTGTAAGTACCCACGAGTTGTTCGAGTCATCCTAAACAGTAAGGATCCTAGTTAGCGGAAAGCTTAATTTTCTTTTGATAAATTCTGGGCACGTGAACAACATTTCGTGAAGCTCCTATATAAGGAAGGATGGAAATGCCTCACCCTCGAGGTTAGCGGTGACATGGTTTTTGAAGATTTGTTGACCTATGCTACAATAGCCTTCGGTTCAGTTGCCTACTTTCCCAGTAAGAATTGCGTATCATCCAAACTTTCTAATCAAATCTTTCTGATCGTATGACTTTGTTCATTCCTCTAACCGTCTCGTATATAGAATCAATTTGACAATGCGAACAATCTGCAACAATGAATTCTTGAACGAGACCGTCTACTTCTATAAGAGAGCAATCCGGCTGCTTCCGGGCACCCTGAAGAGCCACACCCTTCCTCATCCTGCTCACATCATGCCACCTTGATGCTGAAGCATATAGATTCGACAACAAAACACGCGATGCAAACTTTCTTGGTTCCAATTCCTCAATCCTTTTGGCAACAAACTCTCCCAAATCCATGTCCCCATAAGTCCTACATGCGAAAAGCAGAGATCTCCATATAACCACATCAGGTTGAATAGGCATATCTCTGATGAACTTTTCAGCCTCGTTTAACAGATTAGCACGACCAAGAAGATCCACCATGCATCCGTAGTGTTCGATACGAGGACTGAGCTTATAAATTTTAGTCATAGCTCGGAAATAGTGAAACCTTTATCCACAAACCCGCCATGACTGCATGCAGACAACACGCCGAGGAATGTGACCTCGTTCGGCCTCACATCACTCGACGCTTCCATTTGTGAAAACATTTCCAGTGCTCCAACAGAGTCCCCGTTGAGAGCAAGACCAGTTATCATGGCAGTCCATGTAAAAACATCTCTTGTCCTCATGTCATAGAAAATTCCAAGAGCCCGTATAATGTCTCCGCACTTCGAATACATGTCAATCAAGGCATTCTTCACTGAGATGTTGGTGTAAAAGACGCTTCTTTCGCAGTATGTATGCACCCATCTTCCATGATCTAAAGCACCCGAATGCCCGCACGCAGATATTACACAAGCAACCATTGCTGCGTCTGCTTCAACTCCATCTAATTGCATTCCCCTAAATAATTTAATGGCCTCCTTGAAGGAACGTGACTGAGCATAACCGGCGATCATAGAAGTCCAACACACTACATTTCGCTGCTCAATTCTTTCAAAAACCTTTCGAGCATCATCCATGCGCTCACATTTCGCATACATGTCGATCAAGGATGAACCCAAGAAGACATCCAATGCAAACCCACCTGCCAACACTAACCCATGAATTTGCCACCCCAAATGAAGACACCCCATCTTCCCACAAGCAGTGAAAGCGCTGACCAACGTCAAATTATCGGGCCTCGTAAATGCAAGCATTTCCTCAAACACCTGGAGTGCATCCCGGTTCCGATTGCTCTGCACATACCCAGAAACAATGCTGTTCCAAGAGACCACGTCGCGAACTGAAACGGGAAGAAAGTCGAAAACTTTACGAGCAGAGTGAAGCAATCCGCACTCGGAGTACATCGAAACAAGGCCGTTTTGGACGAAGACGTCGGTTTGGAGCCCGAGCGAGACTGTAAAAGCGTGAAGCTCTTGGCCCTTGTGGGGGAGACTGAGACGACCGCATGCCTTGAAGAGGAAAGGGAAGGAGCAGTTGTCGGGAAGCAAATGAGGGTAACGACGTCGCACGAGATTGTATTGAAAGAGCGCTTCTTGCGGGCAGGAGCTGAGCGAGAAGTCTTTGAAGATGAAGTTGCAGGCGAAGAGATTTGGGTTTTGAATCTGGGAGAAGAGGGAGCGGGAAAATTCGAGGCGGCGGTGGGAGAGGGAGAGGAGGAGGAGCTTGCTGGAGACGAAGGAGTCGGTGGAGAAGACGCCGGAAGTAACGGCGTGGGAGACGAGTTGGTAAAACCGCTTGGGGTTGAGATCTCCGCTGCATATTTCTAACAGAGACGGCCGTTTGTGTTTTGGTGTGAGGATTCGAAGTGACATTGCCGCATTGCAGGCTCGTCGGCCGCCGCTAGTAGCCTTTTAAAACAAAAACAAACCAATACAACTTTGTATAAAGGCGATCCAAGCAAAGTGTATGTAATTATTACATTAATTATGACGATGAATTGTTGCTTAGCATGCCAATCATCAAATCATGTAATTAGTTAAAGCAGTTGAAAATAACAATCTATTTGACAATTTTTATGGATAATAAAAAATGGAGCGATCCTGAGTCTCTCTAACGTTATTTGTATAATTTCTTTGATTAAAAAAACATTATTCGTTCCATTACTTTAGTTGGTTATCATATTATCACTTTAAACAAAAAGACAGCCAAATCTCGTATTCCCCTTCTCGTACGAAAAAAAAAGACATAATAGAAAGAGAACTCACAAATATCGGATTCTATTAGAACATCGAAGTTAAGTAAGTTTAGAAGAAAGTAGTACTAAAATGGATAACCTTCTGAAAATCCTCATGTTATATCCCCCGTCTACAACAACAACAACAACAACAACAACAAAGCCTTTTCCCACTAAATGGGGTCGGCTATATGAATCCTAGAACGCCATTGCGCTCATTTGTGTCATGTCCTCCGTTAAATCCAAGTACTCAAGTCTTTTCTTAGGGTCTCTTCCAAAGTTTTCCTAGGTCTTCCTCTACTCCTTCGGCCCCGAACCTCTGTCCCGTAGTCACATTTTCGAACCGGAGCGTCAGTAGGCCTTCTTTGCACATGTCCAAACCACCGGAACCGATTTTCTCTCATATTTCCTTCAATTTTGGCTACTCCTACTTTACCTCGGATATCCTAATTCACAATCTTATCCTTTCTCGTGTGCCCATACATCCCACGAAGCATCCTCATCTCCGCTACACCCATTTTGTGTACGTTGATGCTTCACCGCCCAACATTCTGTGTCATACAACATCGCTGGCCTTATTGCCGTCCTATAAAATTTTCCCTTGAGCTTCAGTGGCCTACGACGGTCACACAACACGCCAGATGCACTCTTACACTTCATCCATCCAACTTGTATTCTATGGTTGAGATCTCCATCTAATTCTCCGTTCTCTTGCAAGATAGATCCTAGGTAGCGAAAACGGTCACTTTTTGTGATCTTCGCTAGATTGCTCCGGTCATTAGTGTGGATAAGTACATAAATGGATAGAGATAGGAAAGCAAACACAAGATGTACGTGGTTCACCCAGATTGGCTACGTCCACGGAATAGAGGAGTTCTCATTAATTGTGAAGGGTTTACACAAGTACATAGGTTCAAGCTCTCCTTTAGTGAGTACAAGTGAATGATTTAGTACAAATGACATTAGGAAATATTGTGGGAGAATGATCTCGTAGCCACGAAACTTCTAAGTACCGGAGTGTGGTATCGTCTTGACTTGCCTTATCTGTCTCATATGTAGATGTGGCATCTTCTCTGGAAGTACTCTTCCTCCATCCAGGGGTGGTATCTGTAACTGGTGGAGATGCACAAGGTAATGTATCAATTTCACTTGAAGCTTACTTGTAGTTTCATGCTTGGTCAAGCGAGATACAAACCATGTAGTAGAAGTCCCCCAAGTCGCCGAGCTGGGGGATCTGCTGAAAGAGGTGACAGACAAGGTAAGCAATCAGAGCTTCGGCTGATTGTTCACATTCTCCCTATCTTGCAGGCAGCATGAAGGATAAAGAGAAGAAAAATGAGGAGAGATGATATGGGATACTTTTGCTTTTGAAGAAGTAACTTTCCACAGGCTTATTCTTGAACTGGGCTGGAGGGTTTTCTGGTTTCCTCCAGAGTATAAGGCCGACTGAAGAATTTGAGGGTCAAAACAAGTCCATCAAATCTAGAGTACGTTCGACCCTGCTGATATGGGATACTTTTGCTTTTGATAGAGTAGTGGATGTATCGGCACGTGTGCTGTTCCGCTTATCTCCACATGCTTCCTTGTATCCTTCTCACTTGCCCTATCTGTTCCTCAGGCAGATGCGGTATCTTCCCTGGAAGCATAAGATGTTGAAGATGAGTACTCGAGAGCAATGCCAGGTAAGTAATCAGGTAAGGGGTTCCAGGCAGTCAGTTCCTGGCTGGAAGCTTGATTCCAAGTGTTGACTGATTGCTCTCTTTCTCTTTGTCTTGCAGGTAAGAACAAGGCCAAAGGAAAAGACAGGGAAAAAGCATGATATGGGATACTCTTGCTTTTAACCCTGATGATATGAGATATTCTTGCTCTAGTATAGCTTGTTTACAGAGGTATTATCGGGGGGAAAGAAAGCTGAATATTTCGAAAGGCTTTGTTGGGAGTGCCCTCTCAGATAAGAGAAAGGGTTGAGCATTTTTGCAGGTCTGCCTGTCCGTTAGGGATGGAAGTCGACATATATAGGAGTCTCCCTAACATCAAGTAATAATGCTATTCCTTTACCCTGCTTGGTTATAGCACGGTAGTGGGAGCTGCCAGCTTCACATGTTTTAATTCTGTCAGAGCACTTTGAAAAAGTGGTTTGTGGTATCTGGAAAGCTGATGTTGCGTGTGAAGATTACAGACCTGTCGGGGGTCTGGCTCTCGAGATTCGGAGAACGATGCCTCTTCGATTTTTGAGAAAGCAATCCTGCTGGGGGTCTGGCTCTCGAGATTCGGAGAGCGGTGTCTCTTCGATTTTTTGAGAAAGTAATCATGTTGGGAGTCTGGCTCTCGAGATTCGGAGGGCCGTGCCTCTTCGATTTTGGAGCAAGCAATCTTGTTGGGAGTGTTTTCTCGAATGTGAGTAAAGGTTGGGCATGTTTGCTAGTCTACCTTGCCACGAAGCACAGAGGTTGACACACAGGGACTTTCCAATTATCCAGCAGTGGTACTGTTCCTTTACCCTCTCTTCGATTTTGAGAAAGTAATCATGTTGGGAGTCTGCCTCTCGAGATTCGGAAGGCGGTGCCTCTTCGATTTTGGAGCAAGCAATCTTGTTGGGAGTGTTTTCTTGAATGTGAGTAAAGGTTGGGCATGTTTGCTAGTCTACCTTGCCACGAAGCACAAAGGTTGACACACAGGGACTTTCCAATTATCCAGCAGTGGTACTGTTCCTTTACCCTCTCTTCGATTTTTGAGAAAGTAATCATGTTGGGAGTCTGGCTCTCGAGATTCGGAGGGCGGTGCCTCTTCGATTTTGGAGCAAGCAATCTTGTTAGGAGTGTTTTCTCAAATGTGAGTAAAGGTTGGGCATGTTTGCTAGTCTACCTTGCCACGAAGCACAGAGGTTGACACACCAGGACTTTCCAATTATCCAGCAGTGGTACTATTCCTTTACCCTTGTGGGTAATAATATGGTAGCTAGACCTTCAAAATTTATGTGTCTAAACTTTGTTAGTGTTGTTTCTTTGCAATTCTTTTACCCTTCTTGGTCAGAGCGATGTAGTGGGAGCTGCAAGCTTCACGTGTCTCAACTTTGTCAGAGAACTTTGGCAAAGTTATATGTGGTACCCATGAGCTACTGTTGCGTGTGGGAAGTGGGTGATTGAACAGTACGATTCATGTGCTTTCTACTTCGCCAGAAATCTTCGATAGAATGCCCATAATTTCCGCAAAGCTGAGTGTGCGTGTGACAGGTGCTGACAAGGCTGGAAAAGTAGGTGCCTCTTCGATTTCTGAAATCGGCCCTCGTGGTCTCTGAGCAGCCCAGCTTTTGAGAAAGCAAGCCTCTTTGATTTCTGAGATCGGCCTTTGTGGTCTTTGAGCAGCCCAGCTTTTGAGAAAACAAACACCTCTTCGATTTCTGAGATCGACCCTCGTGGTCTCTGAGCAGCCCAGCTTTTGAGAAAGCAAACGCCTCTTCGATTTCTGAGCAGGCGCCTCTTCGATTTCTGAAGCTTCGTCGAGTGCAGATTTTTATAGGGGCTGACATTAAGTTCCAAAGCACACTTGAATATCCACCAGTAGAAGCTCCATTCTTGCACTTCTAAGATCTTAATTTGTCCGACCTCTTCTCTCTTCAACACCTTTGAAAATGTCTGGCCCCTCCGACCGTCGTTTTGACTTGAACCTTGTTGAAGAGGCAGCCCCGCCTTCTCCAGACAACATATGGCGCCCATCCTTCGTCTCCCCTACTGGTCCTCTTACCGTTGGGGATTCCGTGATGAAGAATGATATGACCGCTGCGGTAGTGGCCAGGAACCTTCTCACTCCCAAAGATAACAGACTACTTTCCAAACGGTCTGATGAGTTGTCTGTTAAGGATTCTCTGGCTCTCAGTGTTCAGTGTGCAGGTTCTGTGTCTAATATGGCCCAACGCCTATTTGCTCGAACCCGCCAAGTTGAATCATTGGCGGCTAAAGTGATGAGTCTCAAACAGGATATTAGAGGGCTCAAGCATGAGAATAAACAGTTGCACCAGCTCGCACATGACTATGCTACAAACATGAAGAGGAAGCTTGACCAGATGAAGGAATCTGATGGTCAGGTTTTACTTGATCATCAGAGATTTGTGGGTTTGTTCCAAAGGCATTTATTGCCTTCGTCTTCTGGGGCTGTACCGCGTAATGAAGCTCCAAATGATCAATCTCTGATGCCTCCTCCTTCTAGGGTTTTGTCCAGTACTAAGGCTCCGAATGATCCCCCTCCGGTGCCTTCTCTTTCTGGGGCTCTACCGACTGCTGAGACTTCTCCTAAGCAACCTTTGTGAAGGCTCCCTCTTGTTTGTTTATTTTGACTCAAGTATATGTACATATTTGTAACTTATCGGGGATATCAATAAATAAGCTTTCCTTCATTTCAACGTATTGTGTTAAATACACCAAAGCCTTCTTCGCTAAGTTCTTTGAATTTTCTTTTGTTGAAGCTTGTATGTTGAAGCTTTGTGAGTGGAGCATATAGGTTGAGGTAGTGTTCCCTTAATTTCCCGAGTGAGGAAAACTTCTCGGTTGGAGACTTGGAAAATCCAAGTCACTGAGTGGGATCGGCTATATGAATCTTAGAACGCCATTGTGTTCTATCCTGTGTCATGTCCTCCGTTAGATCCAAGTACTATAAGTCTTTTCTTAGGGTCTCTTCCAAAGTTTTCCTAGGTCTTCCTCTGCCCCTTCAGCCCTGAACCTCTGTCCCATAGTCGCATCTTCTAATCGGAGCGTCAGTAGGCCTTCTTTGCACATGTCCAAACCACCGTAACCGATTTTCTCTCATCTTTCCTTCAATTTCGGCTACTCCTACTTTACCCCGGATATCCTCATTCCTAATCTTATCATTTCTCGTGTGCCCACACATCCAACGAAGCATCCTCATCTCCGCTACACCCATTTTGTGTACGTGTTGATGCTTCACCGCCCAACATTCTGTGCCATACAGCATCGCTGGCCTTATTGCCGTCCTATAAAATTTTCCCTTGAGCTTCAGTGGCATACGGCGGTCACACAACACGCCGGATGCACTCTTCCACTTCATCCATCCAGCTTGTATTCTATGGTTGAGATCTCCATCTAATTCTCCGTTCTTTTGCAAGATAGATCCTAGGTAACGAAAACGGTCGCTCTTTGGTATTTCTTGATCTCCGATCCTTACCCCTAACTCGTTTTGGCCTCCATTTGCACTGAACTTGCACTCCATATATTCTGTCTTTGATCGGCTTAGGCGAAGACCTTTAGATTCCAACACTTCTCTCCAAAGGTTAATCTTTGCATTTACCCCTTCCTGAGTTTCATCTATCAACACTATATCGTCTGCGAAAAGCATACACCAAGGAATATCACCTTGAATATGTCCTGTTAACTCATCAATTACCAACGCAAAAAGGTAAGGACTTAAGGATGAGCCTTGATGTAATCCTACAGTTATGGGAAAGCTTTCGGTTTGTCCTTCATGAGTTCTTACGGCAGTCTTTGCTCCTTCATACATATCCTGTATAGCTTGGATATATGCTACTCGTACTCCTTTCTTCTCTAAAATCCTCCAAAGAATGTCTCTTGGGACCCTATCATACGCTTTTTCCAAATCTATAAAGACCATGTGTAAATCCTTTTTCCCATCTCTATATCTTTCCATCAATCTTCGTAAGAGATAGATTGCCTCCATGGTTGAACGCCCTGGCATGAACCCGAATTGGTTGTCCGAAACCCGTGTCTCTTGCCTCAATCTATGCTCAATGACTCTCTCCCAGAGCTTCATTGTATGACTCATTAGTTTAATTCCCCTATAGTTCATGCAATTTTGTACATCGCCCTTATTCTTGTAGATAGGCACCAAAGTGCTCATTCGCCACTCATTCGGCATCTTCTTCGTTTTCAAAATCCTATTGAAAAGGTCAGTGAGCCATGTTATACCTGTCTCTCCCAAAACTTTCCACACTTCGATTGGTATATCGTCTGTGCCTACTGCTTTTCTATGCTTCATCTTCTTCAAAGCTACACCCACTTCTTCCTTCCGGATTCTACGATAAAAAGAGTAGTTTCTACACTCTTCTGAGTTACTCAACTCCCCTAAAGAAGCACTCATTTCATGTCCTTCATTGAAAAGATTATGAAAATAACCTTTCCATCTGTCTTTAACCGCGTTCTCTGTAGCAAGAACCTTTCCATCCTCATCCTTGATGCACCTCACTTGGTTTAGGTCCTTTGTCTTCTTTTCCCTTGCTCTAGCTAGTTTATAGATATCCAACTCTCCTTCTTTAGTATCTAGTCGCTTATACATATCGTCATAAGCCGCTAACTTAGCTTCTCTCACAGCTTTCTTCGCCTCTTGCTTCGCTTTTCTATACCTTTCACCATTTTCATCGGTCCTATCCTTGTATAAGGCTTTACAACATTCCTTCTTAGCCTTCACCTTTGCTTGTACCTCCTCATTCCACCACCAAGATTCCTTTTGGTGTGGGGCAAAGCCCTTGGACTCTCCTAATACCTCTTTTGCTATTTTTCGGATACAACTAGCCATGGAATCCCACATTTGGTTAGCTTCCCCCTCTCTATCCCACACACACTGGGTGATTACTTTCTCTTTGAAAATGACTTGTTTTTCTTCTTTTAGATTCCACCATCTAGTCCTTGGGCACTTCCAAGTCTTGTTCTTTTTTCTCACTCTTTTGATATGTACATCCATCACCAACAAGCGATGTTGATTAGTCACGCTCTCTCCTGGTATAACTTTGCAATCCTTACAAGTTATACGATCCCCTTTCCTCATTAGAAGAAAATCTATTTGTGTTTTTGACGACCCACTCTTGTAGGTGATCACATGTTCTTCTCTCTTCTTAAAGAAGGTGTTGGCTAAGAAGAGATCATATGCCATTGCAAAATCCAAGATAGCTTCCCCATCCTCGTTTCTCTCCCCAAAACCATGGCCACCATGAAAACCTCCATAGTTGCCTGTCTCCCTGCCCACGTGTCCATTTAAATCTCCTCCTATAAATAACTTCTCCGTCTGAGCAATTCCTTGCACCAAGTCTCCAAGGTCTTCCCAAAATTTCTCCTTCGAACTCGTATCCAACCCTACTTGAGGTGTGTACGCACTAATCACATTGATAAGCTCTTGTCCTATTACAATCTTGATTGCCATGATTCTATCTCCTACCCTCTTGACATCTACAACATCTTGTGTCAAGGTCTTGTCCACGATGATGCCAACACCGTTTCTCGTTCTATTTGTGCCCGAATACCATAGTTTAAACCCTGAGTTTTCTAGATCCTTTGCCTTACGACCAACCCACTTAGTTTCTTGTAGGCACATAATATTTATCCTTCTCCTCACCATAACTTCTACTACTTCCATAGATTTTCCCGTCAAGGTTCCTATATTCCACGTTCCTAAACGCATTTTGCTCTCTTGAACTCTACCCTTCTGTCCTAGCTTCTTCACCCTTCCCCGTCTAATAGGATCAAAGTACTTCTTTTGTGTGTCCAGTGTAAAGTTGATAGGAGCATATGCTCCCAAACAACTTTGAGTGGAGTCGTTCGAAAAGAAGTTTCTATAGCCCCCTTGCTCATTTAACACTGTATCCGGGTGCCGATGGAGATACAGCGACCCTTGCTCACTTATCACTGTGCTCAGGCCACACAGCGCGCCACTTACGGGTGACGCCCTAGCTTTAGCGCGATTTCGTTCTGGATTCATTTTCATAAGGATTCGACGTGATCATGGAGTGCCGGCTGTCGACTACCTGACGCCCTCCCCCTCCTCCTTTATCCGGGCTCGGGAACGGCAATGTAAGATAAACTTACACGGCGGAGTTTATATCCCCTGTCTACGAAAAAAAAAAATTCATACAATAAAAGATAAAACCAAATAAGAAGAGAGAAATTCAATTTAGCCGGGTGAATAATTATTTGGGCTTGACCCGGCCCAGTCACGAGAAAGAACGGAACCAAAAAGGTCGAAACTCGCAAGGGACGCAACGATGCGTCAAATTTTTACGTGGCCGGATATCATTGGTCCATTCAACGTGGCACGTGATTTGATTGGCCGACGCAAGTCGAAGGCAGTGTTGTACAGATCTATATGTACAAGTCTCGGTACTCTATTTCCCAGAGAGAGGAGTTGTCAAAGAACTTGGACGAGCGATAGGGAGAAAGAGAGAGATGGTTAAGGTTCGCGCTGGTGTTCTGCTGGTGCTCGCAGCTTGCTTTGCATTTCAGCAGCTATCTGCTTCCGACGATACGGTAATTTGCATCGTCTCAATCTGTAATTGCAATTTCATGCTTTGAATCTCAGATTTGAATCCCAATTTCTTACGAATTTCGATTGGTTTGTGAATTTAGGTGTTTTACGACTCGTTTGATAACCCATTCGAAGGCCGATGGGTCGTTTCCAGCAAGGAAGAGTACCAAGGTCCGTTCTTTCTTTCTAATTTAAGAGAAAAAGGAATATATATTTGTGTGTATGTGAATGTTTGTATGTGTCTGTAGTTATTGGATGGTTGTGTGATCGATCGATCTGAGTATTTAATGGTTTCCTTGTATGTTAAACTTGAATAATTGTGTTAACGCAGATGCGGATTAGGTCAGTTGGTCACGGCACGCTGTGCCCGAGTTCGAATCCACCACCCTGTAGATTAGATTAGTTAGAATATTGCTTTTGTGACAGAAATAATCATTTGGTAAACTATTAAGCTAATAGCTAAGTGAACTATTAAGCAACCGTACAAATCCCTATGATGCGAAATATTGTACCTTTTGGAGGACAATATGTAGCATGCAGAGTGAGATCACTACAGTAATGTATCCTTCTGTTTTCATGGAATTGTTTATTGTGTGATCGGATCTTGTTGTGCAAACGTATGGCTTTTGTGAATCGTAATGGACTTGAATGAGATACGAAATTTTTATGTCCCTTGCTCATAAAATCTGACAATTCTAGCTCATTGATCATGATTTTGGGATGTTTGTTGCCGTATTTGGAGTTGCAAGCTTATAGTGACGTCTGATTTGCTTTTAGGTGTGTGGAGCCACTCGAAGAGTGAGGGTCATGAGGATTACGGGCTTCTTGTGAGTGAGAAGGCCAAGAAGTACGCAATAGTGAAGGAGCTTGAGAAGCCTGAGAGTCTGAATGATGGAACTATTGTTCTCCAATTTGAGACTCGTCTCCAGAACGGGCTTGAATGTGGTGGTGCCTATCTGAAATACCTTCGACCCCAGGAGGCTGGATGGGAGCCTAAGATATTTGACAATGAGTCTCCTTATTCGATCATGTTTGGACCTGACAAATGTGGGCTCACAAACAAGGTTCACTTCATTTTCAAGCACAAGAACCCCAAGAGCGGAGAGTACGTTGAACACCATTTGACGACTCCACCCTCTGTCCCATCTGACAAACTCACTCATGTGTACACTGCCATTCTGAAACCAAATAACGAGTTGGTAATTCTGGTTGATGGAGAAGAGAAGAAGAAGGCGAATTTCCTATCAGCTGATGATTTTATGCCACCTCTTCTTCCTACCAAGACAATCCCTGATCCAGAGGATAAGAAGCCTGAGGACTGGGATGAGAGAGCCAAAATTCCAGACCCAAATGCCGTTAAGCCAGAGGATTGGGATGAGGACGCCCCAATGGAAATTGTTGATGAAGAAGCAGAGAAACCCGAAGGATGGTTGGATGATGAGCCTGAGGAGATAGATGATCCCGATGCCACAAAACCAGAAGATTGGGATGATGAGGAGGATGGTGAATGGGAAGCCCCAAGGATCGATAACCCGAAGTGTGTGACAGCCCCTGGTTGTGGCGAATGGAAGAAGCCAATGAAGAGAAACCCAGCTTACAAGGGAAAATGGCATGCTCCACTCATCGATAACCCCAGTTACAAGGGTATCTGGAAGCCTCAGGAGATTCCAAACCCCAGCTACTTTGAAGCTGACAAACCCAACTTTGAGTCTATCGCTGCTGTTGGCATTGAGATCTGGACAATGCAAGATGGTATATTGTTTGACAACATTTTGATAGCGAAAGACGAGAAAGTTGCACAAGCATACAGAGAGACCGCTTGGAAACCAAAATTTGAAGTTGAGAAGGAGAAGGCGAAGGAAGAGGAAGATGTTCAGGGCGCAGAAGGGTTCCTTGTTACTTTCCAGGTAAATATTTTGCATCTTCTCAGTTCTTGCTGTTGTCTAATGGAATTTATATGATGGATACTTTGAACAGTTACTGATAATCGTGTTTTTATTTCCTGCAGAAGAAAATATTTGACCTCCTATACACAGTCGCAGATCTTCCCTTTTTAAGTTCCCACAAGTCTAAGATCATTGTAAGTCATCAGTCTTTCGTTTATTATCTGTTTCGAAGGTGATTTTCTGGAACGCAACCTAAAATCCAAGCTTGTTTTGTGCAGGATCTCATTGAGAAGGCAGAGCAACAACCAAATCTTACCGTTGGCATCCTTGTTGCCATTGTGGTGATCATCTTCACCGTATTCGTCAAGCTACTCTTTGGCGGGAAGAAACCTGTGAGCGTTGAAGGCCCTCAAAAACTCCTAATGAAGTAGTTGTTGCTAGTGATGTTGCTAATGAAGTAGTTGTTGCTAAATGTTGCTTTCTCTTTGTGCAGGCAAGAGTTGAGAAGAAAACCACCGGAGCCACCGCTGCTTCAAGCAGCAGCTCAGCAGCAGCTAAGGAAGATGAGAAGGAGAAGGAGAATGAAGGTACTTCATCTGAGAGCGAGAAGGAAGGAGCCGCTGCTCCTCGCAGAAGGACAACGACCAGGCGTGAAAACTGAGGCGGAGAAGTAAGAGGAAGCCACCGATGGCAGTTTTCACTTCCGTCATCTTCAAATTTTGAGCCTTAGTATGTTTTTGTAGGTTATTCATGAATGTTGGCAATATTTTTCTTTTCTTTTGTTCTTTTAGCCCTTTATGTTGAAACACTTAAAATGCATGAGGAGTGTAAATGACGCATCTATTAAGCGATATTCTAATGACCAAAACAAAAGAATTTCTTTGACAGCATGATGATTGCAAGTCTATGATAGTACGTGTTTTTATTTGTTCGAGCGATATTCTAGTCTCTTCTTTATCCGTAGTTAAGCTATATTCTAATCTATTCTTAACCTAAACTACGGAAGACAGACAGATGAAAGACAAGGAGGAATAATAGGGGATTCAGAGAAGGGGCCTCTAGGTGTTGTTTGTTAGGGTAATTAGGGTAATTTAAAGGAAGATGTGAGATTAGATGCTAAATATCAAATCATTTATTTGATAGAAAGCTTTTGCGATTTTTGAGGATTTGGAAAGTGGGCTTAGTGTTTACTTACGAACACATCTAAATGAAGGAGAAAAAAAAGAAAGTTGTTGTAAACATATTCATAATTAGTGGCGGAATCAGAATTTTATCTCAATAAGGACACCATAAAAATGTTATTTATTACTAGCTATACATTCAACTACGATTGTCCGTATATCTAGTTTCCTACAAGTAATCTAAGGCCAACTTATACTAAGGCATTTCACAACGGTTTATACCATTTTATAGGATGGAATTCTTGAGACCTATATAACACTCAATAACCCAAGATAGCATCAATGACCAAATTTATGAGTAGCAAATTTTAAGCATCACCAAGAGCCACCATTTCTGCCACCAAAAATCTTCCTCCTAGCGAGTTAGGGATTCCCAAACTCATTTCTCCTCGACGAATTCTTTTCCCAATCAGAGAAGGTAGGCCCAATCAGAGAAGGTAGGCCTTGGTAACAGGAAGTTTTTTAGAGTGACCTAAACATGAAATGATATCACGTGTCACTATACAAATAGTGAGACATGTGTGTTAAAAAGTTATTAACTTAAAAAATAAAGTTTTTCATGTATAAAAACATGTAGTGTACCATCCAGTGTTCCGGTCAATGAAAATTTTCTCGTTGGCAACATCTTCTCATTAATACAGGACGCCGGCAAAAAATAGAAGCAATTGGTTGTTCGATGGTATATCACCGATAATACAGCATTGTATTCGAACACAATCAACCAATCTCACTAACGTATTCGGTAAACAGTTGAAGTAGTCAAATCCGTATTAAGGGTCATGGCCTCTCTCTGGCTTTTATCACTCATTGACAAATGTTGATAAACTTAACACTCCTTAACCCTTATTATCATAAACTTAACACACATCAATCAATAATAATAATAGAAGCCACACACACAAACAGCTCCAAACAGTTAATGTTTGGTGCAGGAAAGCTTTTTCGAAATGTACCGTTGTATACCGAAAAAAATTTATAAATACAAGACAGTAACTAAATGTTAAGCTTTTGGTGGACGCACAAAATTGTCTATGCTGGCCTCAAAAGAGAGACTGAACAACACATGGGGTAGAGTTTTACCTTATTCGAATTTTGCAAAAAAATTGTTCCCTCTCATCCAAAAAAACAACAGAATCCGCAGACCGGAAACAAAACTTTAACTGCAACAACATAACGTTCCTTTTTTCTTCTTTCTTTCCCTCTCTTACTCTGAAAAGCATATGATATATGCTATAAATTAAACTCGTCTTACGTCGGAGTTGTTTTTGTAACTTATCTTCCGTCACTATTACTATTACTGTATATTCATCGCTTGCCAGCAGCGGCCTTCCTAACCGGAGGAACGTCCTCATCATCGGACTGGATGTCTCCGTAGCGCCACATCCCCCGCCTATCAGTCCTTGCTTCTTCCTGGAACTTTTCCAAGTTCTCGATTGCAGTCTTCCTCTCCTTGGTTTCACGTTTCTTCATTTTCTCTAGCCTTGCAAGTCCTTCCTGAAAATTCCACAAATTTAAACAGATGACATTCAGAAAGACATTACGAAAAAAGAAGTTTAAAAAGATTCAGACAAGCATTACATATTTATATAACATGATGAGGGTTCTGTTTGACAGAAGCATGAATTCATCGATGTTTTATTGTATACTTGATCACAAATTAAACATTACTTATAAGTTCACAACAGATTGTTTCCGAGTAAAACTGATTATATATGTCCCCGAGGGACAACATATACACGCAGATTTTGTGTGGGTAGGATTGTGATGGGCAGCAGGAAAGAATTTAAAAGATGAGATTCAAAACTAAATAGAAAAAAGAGCTATAACTCAAACCTGAAGCATGGCGGCATTCAAGCTGATCTCAGTATCCACAGCGACAAGAGTCACAAGAAGCACTGGCCCGGTTCCCTGACCCTTAACTTTTCCCCCTGAAAGATCCCTTTCCTCAATCATGGCCCTAAATTCTTTGGCACTGTTTAATGCGTGCTCACTTAAATACTCTGCTGCTTCTTGACCAAAGTCCTCCTCCAAGCCCGGGACTTTAACGTATGCAAGGCTGCATAATTGAGCAAGACCGGGTGCAGAGGAAACCGAAGGGTCAAGAGGCCGTATCTGACTGTAAGGGACAACCTCTTGGTTACCATAATCCATGTAGAAAACTTCAAACTTGTCTTTAGGGGATTCCACAGCTCCTCGAGGTGCATTGACAATCTTTGCATGAAGAAATACACAAATTAAATAATTTGAAATTATAAAGACTCAGTGTACAAGTCACATAATCAGACTTGCCTTTTATGAAAATAGAGAAACCTATACCTTAATGCCAGATGATAAGATTATTAATTTTCCTGGAAATAAAAGCCTAGGGATAAATCTAAAGAGTTCATCAAGGGAATATGATTATCATCTGCTATGTTTTTATCATCCAGCCACTCTTTTCCTTGGAAAAATTGCTAGCAGACGTATATAAATTCACAACACATTAACATTTTTATTATTTTCAAAATGGGGAAGGGATGAAAGGCAAAAAATGTATGCTTATGGACTAAAATAACTCAAGAAGATTAAAAATATTTATTACAATTGGAATATAAAACTGACGATTCAGGTTGTAACTCACCATTGCGCGGTTCCAAGAATTATCTGCACTAAACTGAGCAAGGACAATGTCACCCTTCTTAGGATTATAAGCACCAATTACGGGAGCTTCTTGAAGATTCAAAGATGCAAGCTGTTGCTGAATTGAGGCAATTTTCTGATCCCCAACTGTCTGAACATAAAATTTACCGCTTCCCAAAACCTCTGTCACCGCTACCTGAAAGTAAGGAACATGATAGATATTCCTCAGCATTTTATAATACATAGAATGGGAAATAATAAAATCCAATTGCATTCCAGGTACCTTTAGCACTTCTTTCTGTTTCGTGTTGTCAACGGCTGAACCGTTGGGAACCTCCTCTCCTTCAACATAGTTCTCCCAGATCTGCAAAAAGAAAAAAAAAAGAATGTAAATTAGCATAGTTACCAGGAAGACAGCTGTAATAATGTAGGTATGTTGCTTCACATACTTTCAGTTTCTTCTTTTTCGCAGATTCCTCAGCTTTTTCAAGAAGGTGCCCATCAGGGATTTCACCGCCAAAAGAATTTTGAAATTTTGCAAGGCCAGCTTCAACAAGGGCAACCGCCACATTGGTCTTTGACTCCCATAAAGATCCCAAGAAGGTCCCGGTTCTATCAACAGTCTCGACTTCAATCTATAAAAGACATAATTTTATCAAAGCTAGAACATAACCAAGTGGCAACGAGAATTGAATGTTAAATGAGATTACCTCAACATCTCTCTGCATAATTCTTCGCCTCATGAGCGCAATTGCTTCGTCTGAATATGGCTCCTCACGACCAGGACATCTGACACCAGAGAATGCGAAGGCAATGCTGCATGTTTCCTTGGGAATCAATAATTTAAAACGATGCCCACTGAGGACATATTCCACAACAGCAGGAATTTTCCTCCTTTTCTGTAAGAATGGAAAGAAGTCCCTGGCTTTCTTTGCTGATGCCTGTTAGAGACATCAATTAAGGAATGAGTGAAATTGTATACTGACAGTTAGACACATCAATTAAGTAAGGAATGATTGAATTATTTTATTACTCACCACTGTCAAGTCTGTAATGTGCATGACTGGAGGTTCCTTGGTAGAATGTATTCCTTTCTTTCCAGCAGTAGCACGTGTTTCTGCTGACATAAGGGCATCATAATAGTTTGATCTCTCCTCAAAATCTCGATGTCTAATAACAGTGCCAAAGCCACGTGAAACCACCAACTCAGCAACATTCACACCAGCCTGCTGACTGGCAGGCGCAGATGAAGCAGGTGCTGGGGCGTCATCACCCTCAGCCTTAGTAGGAGATGCAAGGAAAACTGTTCCAAAATCCATTACCCTTGAATCGGCAGGTCCAGAAGTAGGTGCAGCTCCCTCTCCAGGGACGACCTTCCTTGAATACTCCATTTGAACATTTACCTACAAAACATGCCAAATGGAAATATATTGAAATTATTTGAAATTAAAAGAGAGACTTCTATGATGAAGAAAACAGTGACTCAAAACTAATCTCATACTTGACGTCCAATAAGGCGTGTTCTCAGGAACTCTTTGGCTTCACGGGCATATGGAGCCGGCTTTTCTTCCCTACGAGGATTGCCCATTTTCGGACACCTAATACTTGAAAGATTAACTCGCCTCTCTGCTAGTGGACTGCCAAATGGAACAGAATCATCAGCAACAATCACGCAGTCCCCGCTTACAACCTCCACAACCTGGAAGAAAGAAAAATCAATTACATGAGTATATATTATAGGACAAATCATTATGTTGTGATAAACAAACATAACCATAACTAACATTACATACTACCTTTCCAGTGAAATTCTGGTTATGAATTGCTTTTGAATTTGTAGGAGGGGGTGTGTAGTTTGTCCAAATCCTCAACTTGCTTTTTTTCGCTTGAAGCTCTGCAGTCTTCAGCCGCCGCTTCACATCATCTTCCAACGTGGTTGCACTCCATTCAACGTACTTTGCATAACCCTAAACAAAAGGTTTGAAGATTGTCAGTATGCCCTAGATATGGGCCTGAGAGATCTGACAATAGAGCATGCAAGAAGCTGCATGGAAAGATTGAAAGCATGCCATAAAATATTTCAACAGTCAGCGATAGGAAAACATTAGTCATCAATAATGTTAAATTTGAAATACTACACAGTTTAAGCTCTTACATTTTCAACAAGCTCGAGGGCCAAGTCTTTTGCCGAGTCCCCATCGGAGTAATATACTGACCCAATCAAATTACTGAACTTGTCATTGCCTTCCAGAACGATGCGGACCTATAAATCGATCACAATATTGATAAGATTGTAATAACAACGTCCAAGATAACCTGCAATAGAAAGTTGCTTACATCTCTATGCAACACACGAATTTCTGTAAAATGTTTAGCTTCCAATGCAAATGGATCAGCAGAAACTTCAACAGACGATGCTGTTGAAGCTAAAATCCTTTGAGCAGAAGTTAGAGGTCCTCGAGGTTCAGAAGAAACATCTCCATTTGTTTTATTGGAAGTTGTTTCTGGTTCAGCAACAATGTCTGATGTAACAGGTCTCCTTCCCACCGATGGGGCCTAATTGGAAGAGAGAACTTATGTTATATATACATGTTATTACTTTCTGAGTAAAAATCAGATATGAACAAAATCTTATACGTACGTGTCCAGATTGAAGAAAGAATGCACACCTGAATTCCTGCAACGAATACTTGGACAAACTGAAAATCCGGAAGCAAGTAGGCCCTAACTGTGCTTCCATCACGAACCTGCTCGACAATACATTCCATTGACCTGCCCTTATTTTCAGCCAACAGACTCACAGCATCTAAGTTGCTGGCATTCCCAATAGCAGAGGGAGGTAGATTCCTTTTGGATGCTTCACCAGCACCAGGAACCTGTTATTATCAACAAAATAATCATATTTCATGTCCTCAAATACAGAACGAGTTTGACGTCAACTTTCAACATACTGCAACATGTTAGATGTACAATATAAGAAAAAAGGAGGAAAATAATTTAAGTGCAAACCTTGCTATGAAGACCAAGGCCCTCAGTCCTAGCTTGCTCTTGGAGACGTAGCAGCTCTGCAATGTAAGGACTCGCTTCTGCTTTCTGTGGACCTTGCTTACCCTCCTTGACCTGCACAAACAGGATTCAGCTTACAGCCATTAGAAATAAATAAAAAATCAGCAACCAATAGAAATGAAAAGGTAGTTGAAAAGATAACTACCTTTGCCCAGCCTTCAGCAACAACCAGCATAGCAAGATTCTTGTCACCAAGGAAAACCGAGCCGAATTCACGCCCTATCTGTTGTACAACATAGTCCACTCTGAAAGCCACCTCCTGTTTGAAAAATATAATGAGGTGGATGCATCATGCACATTATTACCAAAGATGACTAGTATTGAGATAATAAAGCACAATAACGTATATAAAATAAGCACCTTTCCTATGCAGAGTTTTCTCAGAAACTCCCTGCTGCCCCATGCAAATGGTTCATCCTGGCCATCTCTACGAGCCTAGCAATAAAAACATCACAATAGCAAAAAACCATTAAAAAATGTCAGCGATCAATCTACTCCGTGATCAATAGCAAAAAATTAAGCTAAAAC
Source organism: Malus domestica (assembly GCF_042453785.1). Lineage (NCBI taxonomy): Eukaryota > Viridiplantae > Streptophyta > Magnoliopsida > Rosales > Rosaceae > Malus > Malus domestica. Next base: position 23,091,681 of record NC_091674.1, on the reverse strand, counting down.
AGAACCATAATCTGTTATTATAATTCTCAAATGCTGGAAAAGACCAAGAATTTACAACAATTCAATGCATACACCAAATAAAAATACATAGGCAGATGAAAGACAAGGGATGTTATTCATTTTACCAGTTTCGGAGCCATAAGTGACGACAGAGTGATGGTTCTTTCGGGTGGAGGTCCGGCCTTGTTGGCTGTGAGGGCCATGACGACCAAGGAGTCCCCTGAAGGCACAGCCTTCACTCTCCCTCTGTACCATCCTGTGGAAGCTGTTGATGAAGCCATCTCAACAGCCTTCTAAATTTTAATCGAGATCTACACCACCAAAATCCAAATAATCCCATCAACAAAAACCCAATTAAATTCCAAACAACACAACCCAATTAAATTTAAAAAAAGCCACAACCCAATTAAATTTTAATCACCAAATCACTGTGAACACTAAATATCTCTCCAACCCAGCATGCAAAGCCACAATCTTTACAAACACCAACAATCAAATCCGTACCAGAACGTCAACATTCAGATCCAAATCCCACACCAACAAAGACATGCATCAATATGACAACGACATATCGAATACGACATGACAAAAAAACAGCAGAATTAACCATTCGAGTCACAAGATCCATCAATCAATCGCAGATTGCAAAACCAAACAGTTTTCCCTCAAAACTTCTTAATTCCGCGTAATGCAAACAATAACAATCCGATTAAATGATCCGAAGCAAAATTTTCAAGCCAGAGAGATCTGCGAATGCGATAGAAAGAGAGATTACCAAGCTGGATCGGATCAGGCTATTCGGATCTATCCGGGCTGACGCGTTCTATCGGATCCTTGGGGTCGTCGAAACGGCGTCGTCGAGCGGCGGGATCAAGACGAAAGCGAAACAGAGAGAAGATATTTCGCTATGGCTTTCAGAAGTGTTGCATATATATAGGGGAACGATGGCGAGCTCTGTATCCAGCAATACGTTTATATTTATACCCCGCGTTTTGGGTCGAAATTACCCAACATGCCACGGTGGTCTGAATTTCTTACCCTTTCCATTTTAGATTATTACTAATTAGGTAATTAGTTATTTTGAGAGGGGAAATGTGGAATTACAGAATCTATCTGGATGTAAATTCTAATCCCAAAAGGTTCTGACACGGATTAGGACAAATTAAAAGGATAAGGATTGTCTGCCCTCTTTGTTCGTGTTTTCGTGTTCGTGTGATCACGGTTAAGCCAGGTTAACATTTTATATTACTATTCATTTTTGTCTTATTATCTCTATAAAAAAATAATATAAAATGTTGACGTGACTTAACCGTGACCACACAAAACAGGAGAGCACGGAACAAGGAGGGCAGACAATCCTTATCCCAAATTAAATGGCCCACTTTTCTTATGTCATATTTTTGGCACCCCTTGTTTTCCGCTCCTCCACGAAATTTAATTTTAACTCATTACTCAATAAAAGACGTCACCAACTCTCATATATATACTTAACAAACACTAAAATAGTTAGTAAATTAATGTATTATACTCGTATGAACGTATTTTTTAAAAATATTTTTGTTTTTCGTACGCATTTGAAAGATTCGTTAAGTTGCACGTTTTATAACTTCAAAGTACTATACATGTATTATATGCGAACATAAATATTAATACACGTTCATTTTGACATATATTTTTTTAATAAAACATATAAAATTCACGGATTCTATACTTATTATAACATATTAATGAAAATAAATAAATAAACTGAAATTTTAAGAAAAATGACCGATTTTCAAAACATTTTTTTAACGAAGTTATCGTATAATACACATATGTATTTCTCACATAATATACCCGTTTTATTTTACTAACTATGAACACAAGTAAGTAATAAAACGTAACGTAAAGCCAAAAGCTACAAAAAGGAAAAAGCAAAGCACTAATAAACAATACAAGAATTTTATTTTGGTTACATCATATAGAAACAAACTTTTATCTAAGTGATTGGAAATCATGATTCGTCTAAGAAATAAATTTTGACACGTTATCTCACCTTTTATTGTTATGTAGGTTTTTCTAAAGAGTCGAAGATTCCCTTTTCTTTTACGAGATAACTATCTTTTGTGTATTAACTTTACATAACTTAGCATTTTATCATGTAACTGATTACTTTTTGATACGTTATCTATAATCATGTAATTCTCTCTAACACACCCCCCGAGAAGAGTTACTTTAAATGACCCAAGTCTCTCTCATTTTATATGATCAACAACGTTATTTGTCCCACTTCAGACCTCATTGTCACAGTCTGAGGAGAGTGAATTCAATTGAGCTCAATTTCAATAATCATTTCCCTCTCAATTTTTATAATTAACAATATCATTTGTCACATGTCCAACTTTTTACCTATCATAATCCTGATCCATTTAGGAAATAAATTTTGACACAATATCTTGCTTTTTGTTGCTAGCTATGCGAATCCCAAAGATTTGTGAATTCCCCTTTCTTTTTAAAATATAATGATTGCATCTGTATTAAATTTACAGAACTTAAGATGTCTTTTTATCCTATAATGGGTTGCTCTTAAATACGTTACGTGTCCTACTTCAATCTTTTATGTCAAATTCCGAGAGTGGTTAATTCAAGGAAAAAATTCGACAAAATTATTATAATGAGACATGATGTTTGGAGGACCAAATTAAACGACAAGTATAAGATCCGATTACTTGTCGTAATTAACGATAAAACCGTTGATAAAGGACCTGCACTTTTCTAAAGAGAGATGATTTCAACATTCTTTTTCAGCTTCTGCCACACTCATGTTAATTTATCTCCTTTGAAATTGAGTTCTAAACAATTTCCTCTTTGTATTAAATTAAAAATCGTTATTGTCCTTGTAAGTAAAAATCTTTCTTTCGAAAAATCCAAGAAAAAAAGGGGGTAAACTTACAAATATTTGCAAATGAAAGTTTTATTTATGCAAAAAATGGAAAACCCCGTTTTTACCATTTTAATGGTGCAGGCAGGGCTAACAGAATTGCATACCCATTTAATCCTGGAAAATCTGCCTATTTATAGTCTTGGACAATGGGACACACCGACAGAGACTCGAAGTACAACTTTCTTACCACTCTCGGTTGAAATCTAGCGAACTAGTACATTTTGCCGCGGTAAAAGACAATTGGCGACAGTGGCACTTGTGCTTTTTCCTGGGTTGGCCTTCTGCTGCACAACTGAGTTTCGTTTGCTTTAAATAACAAATAGCAACACATGCAAATCTGGTACTTCTTCTCTGAGACTTTTAATTTCCATTTTTCTTTTTTTGCTTAATTTTGATTAGGGGTCCATTTCTAAAATTAGGAAGCTGTTAAATTTTTTATAAATTTTAAAAGGATACACTTCTGTTTTTGTGTGAGCAAAAAGCACTGTAAAACTTTCCATTATTATCCATAATTCAGAGCAGAGAGGGAGTAAAACCAAAGGTACAATTTTCAGCTTTTTGGTATTTATTTTTGGGAAGTATGCACAAATAGATCTGAAGAAACACCGCCGATAATTAGCTATATCAAAACAAAGGTTTTTTTTATTTATTATTATGTTTTTTTAAATTTATATAAAGAATCACATTTTTTGTCCAAAAGTATTCTCAAACAAAACTTATATGTATCAGGTTCACCATAATGATTACATCACATATCAAAGATAATGTCGGGTAAAGATATTTTACACGTGATATTGTGTCAATAACCAACCGAGTCACCCAAAGAGGTGCATCATACATGTAAGTCCTTCCCCTCAAATATTGGACACATCAATATCAACCCATACTTTATGGACCTTGTTTTTTTCCCATCATACGAGTTGTAAAGTAGGAATGAAGATAAACGTGACCAAAAAAATATGCAACAGTGGGAGATCATGCAACTTTGGGCGGAATTGAAATCGAGTCATTTGGTCCAAGATCATCGATCGGATGTCGTTTTTTATGGTGGTCTGGCACAGATTGGTATGCCATTGCCAATGCTAGAGCCTACACACGAAAATATGTTACAAATAATTAAAGGCTCATTTGGATGTGTTTTTAAAATAATTACGGATTGTTTCTAAAAACATTGTATCGCAAATTATGCATCTGAAAGTTGGGACCCGAAGATAACAAGAAACACTCACAATGTGATCTTGATGAGGGGGAGCGTAAATGCCAGTGGTCATTGCTGTTTTTCGAAGACAGTTGCTGCAAGGGGGATCATATATATTGGTAAATCCTGCCGGACCAACAATTACAGGCATCCCTACTAGGTTTCCCATACAAACTCTCTCCCAATCAACTGCATCGCCAATGAAGGCATCAACAGAAAAATTGTCTCTCACTTCCCGAATCAGTCTTCCCCTTGCCCTCTGTGCCTAGAAACAATCATTCAGCATTATGCATCGGTTAATTATCTCAAATCTATAAAGTGTTCTTTGTGTCTAGAAATAATCATTATGTAGTAGTTAAATATCCCAAATCAACAAAACAAGATTATAAACCGAGTAACTAATCTAACGTTGTAATTAAGTTTAACGGTTGGAATTACACTAGAATGACCTTAATCACAAACAATTGTATATAAGTTATGACATGTAGACAAAATACCTAAACATATTGCTGGAAATATGCGTGCACGACGCAGTTCAGGAGGCCATTGGCTTTGAGATTCGTAATCATCATCCTTCCTGGACCGTTGCCACTCATCAAAGTGAGCCAACATATCTGTTTGGGATAAAACTTGAATTTTGGGTTAAAAATGGGTTAGCCCAAAAGAAGGTCCAGAAGGAGGAAAAGTCCAAGGCCCATCCGAAGCCCAAAAGAAAGAATGAGCCTTGTTCCCGACCAAGTGCAGATCATTTAAACCACTTGTTCACCTACCTAGAGGTTAAGTGGTGTAGACCAGCCAGCTAATCAGCCCAAAAGTACTTTACAATGGCAGTACAAGTAAAAAGTTGATGAGTCACTACCCTTCAGATGCATTCGGGCAAAATCAATACTGCAAGCAGCCAAGCCAAATTGTCTATAAAATGAGGAAGAAAAATCAAAGACAAGGACACTCAATCAAACAAACAAATACACAAACTCTGCTCAAGCCAGATTTGCATACGAAGCTGTAGTCAACACTAAGCCTTCATCCCTTTCGGGATCAACCTTCACCAAAAAACCTTTGTAAAAGCTCTGCTACCCTGTCTAAATCTTGATGTAGTATCGATTCCCTCTTGTAAACTCATCTTCCAATCTCCCATTCTAGCACTCAAACCCTTTGTAAATCACAAAGAAATGAAGTTGCAAGACGATCAACCTTGCCCGACCTCCTTTGTTTTTGTCTTTCATTCATAAATCTAGTAATATGATGTATATTTCCATCTGCATCCAAGTTATTTCTAGCCAGTTTATGATTAAAAGACTTCTAAGTTTTAACCATTCGGGCAGACAAGATTGATAAATTAAGAGTCCTTGGTTTCAAGGCATAAACAAGAACCCTATGTGGACTTAACCCATCCACGACAGTCCTTGATAACAAGAAGTCTGAAGTTACTTGGGGCGCAAGTAATTAGCCTATTTTCTAGTTTTACTTCTGTTATATCATGATTGCTACATAACGCTTGAGTATATAATTAATTCTGATAGGAAGCCTCAAGGCTTATATCTAAGGCCCGACAAAGGCACCTATCTGAGTTCGTTCTGCTCTGCGGGCTCGGGCGATTAAAGTATAACGGTTGTGATACTTCTTCAATAATGAAACAACCAGTATATGTTCAATTATTTGGTTAGTTTTGACGGGAAGCCTCAATGCCTACATCTAAGGCCCTACAAAGGCACATTTCATAACTAACTTGGTCTCTCAGACATATATATATATATATATATATATATATATATATTATAAAACTTAACATCGGTTTTACATTTGTCATGCTAAAGATGGCAGTAGCACACCTGGGTACTTAAAGTTAATTTTGATTGCGAGTCTCAAAGCCTACACCTAAGGCCCTACAAAGGCACATTTCAGAATTAACTCTGTCATTCTCTTACAGCTCGCCAATAAGCAGAAGACCGACAGACGATATCAACCGGCGCTAACCTCTCAGGGAGCTGTGTGCTCGTTGGCCAGGAAACGTCCCCACTGGATATTCCTCAAGATGAACAATATCCATGTCCATCATAAAATTTACAATGCCTTGTACAGAGTCAAGGGTATAATTGAGTTTAAAAGGGACTATATTAACGCCTTTCGATTCAAGAACATGAACAACCTAGGGACACCATCAAACAATTTTACACAATGATCAAGTTAAATAAGTTAATAAAAAATGATACAATTTACAATCGGACCACAAACCTCCATCTTAGTGTCGTCAACATATCTGACAGTAAGCTTTGTTATGTCAATTGAGAAAGGATCCTCAAGGGGGATGTCTCTTGATGATAGGTCATCTGGGTCATTCCCTCTAATAGCATCCAAAACAACAGCACAATCTGCAACACTTCTACAAACAGGACCAAGCTTATCCTAATAAAACAAATCTAAAATCAGATCTTATTACTCGGTTACGTCTGTGACCCGGCAAAAGACTAAGGTTTTGAATATATTATTACTTCAAATTTTCAAATTAAAGAAGAAAATCTTGGTCAAATGTTTTATTATTGTTGCATACCAAGCTTTCGGATAAGCTCATGACACCGGTTCGACCAACAGAACCAAATGTTGGACGCAAGGCTGCCACACCACAACGAGTTGCAGGTAAAGTCATGGAACCAACTGTTTTGGATCCAATTACAAAAGGCACCTTACCTGTAAAAGGTTCTTGTTTAAAGCAACAGATATTCCAAAAAAGTTTCCTCACAACTCTCCCAACTTTGTTAGTTTATGATTATAAACAAGAGCCTTTGATGATTCTAAAATAAGTTCAGATTATACAAAATAAAAATGCAGGGAATAGATGCAGGGAATGAAAAATCGGAGCAGATTTCAATTTGAAACGCACCAGCTGAGGTGCAAGCAGCATGACCAGATGATGAACCTGTTGTGAATTCCTCAATATTCCATGGGTTCCTTGTCCTACCACCAAACCAGATGTCATCGTATGCTAGCGATCCAGTAACAAGCTTTGCGACAAGAACTACTCTAGCGGACTTCAACCTATACAAAACTTTTTCAGAAATAAACATGTAGTAAAATGCCACTTAACAAACTTAATTTGTATGTGATTCATTAATGGTTTAGCACCTCTTGTACACCCAGGCTTCGGTGTTAAGAACTTGATCTTTGAAAGTTGTAGAACCCCATGTTGTTTTGTAGTGGGGAACTGAGATTATGTCCTTCAATCCATAAGGAATCATATGGAGATGACCTAAAAAAGAAATCATTATGTAATTCTGGTTCACCACATTGTTGCCCGGAACTTTGAGATTACTCAAGGTGATTTTTCTAAACTAAATACCAAATTTCGAAGGGTAGGAAACGTGACAATTTGCAATTAAAATATTCAGAAAAACAATCATACCCAAATAAACTCCTTGGGCAAGCAATTCATCGGCGTCTTTTGCTTGCTGGTTTGCTAATTCTTCAGTATAGGTAACCACAACCTCAAGCACATGATTGTACCTGGTGTTTTCCTTCCACAATGTATCAATGTACAAAGGTCTAGAATATTTCAACAAACA